>NW_006408547.1:16625010-16635391 GCF_000296735.1 Chrysochloris asiatica | reverse complement strand
TGCTATTCATAACATTTTCAGTGACCAAGTATTCAGAAGTAGCCCCTCTCTCTTTTTTCCTAGTCTGTCTTCATCTAGAAGCTCATCTGAAACCTGTACACCATGAATGAACTTTCTGGTGTTTAAAATACCAGTGGCATAGCTTCCAGAATCACATCAACACACAAGCCAGCACAGTACGAAAAACTGAGAGAAAAATGGTGGACCTAGAACATATCCCACCTGAATTTAGAGATGATCTGAAGAATAGATTTGATGCATTAGACACTAAAGACCAAAGACCAGAAGAGTTGTGGAATAACATTAAAAATGTCATGCAGGAAGAAAGCAAAGGGTTATTAAGAAGAAATGAAAGAAGAAAAAGACCAACGTGAATGTCAGAAGAGACTGTGAAACTTGCTTTCCAGCATAGAGATGCAAATGTAAATGGAAGAGGTAAAAGAACTGAAGTGAAAAATGAAAAGGGCAGTTCAAGAAGACCAGACAAACGTTATAATGAAATATGCAAATATCTGCAGTTAGAAAACCTAAAGGGAAGAACACACTCAGCATTTCTGATACTGGAAGAACTGAGGGAAAATAATTCAGGCCTTGACTTGCAATACTGAAGGATTCTATGGACAAAATATTGAATGATGCAGAAAGTATTAAAAGAAGAAGGAAAGATTATACAGTCACTGTACCGAAAATAAATGGTCAGTGTTCAATCATTTCAAGAGGTAGCAAATGATCAAGAGCCAAGCATACTGAAGTAAGAAATCCAAGGTACACTGAAGGTATTGGCAAAGAAAAAGGTTCCATGAATTGTTGGAATACAAACTGAAATCTTACAGTAAACTGATGCAGCACTGGAGGCACTCACTCATCTATATGCCAAGAAACTTGGAAAACAGCTACCAGGCCAACTGGTAGGAAGAAATCCATGTTTGTGCCCATTCCAAAGAACGGTGACTCAACATTATGCAGAAATCATGGGACAATGCCACTATTATACATGTTAGCAAAGTTTTCTAAAGATAATTAAAAATGGCTGCAACAGTACATTGACAGGGAACTGCCAGAGGGTCAAGTCAGATTCAAACAAGGACATGGAATGATAGTAGCCACTGCTAACATCAGATGGATCTTGGCTGAAAGCAGGGAATATCAGAAAGACACTTACCTGTGCTTTATTGACTACACGAAGCCTTTAAATTTTGTGGATCATGACAAGATATGGACACCATTGTGGAGAATGAGTATCCCAGAACCCTGAATTGTGCTCCTGAGGAACCTTCACAAAGACCAAAATGCAGTTGTTCGAACAAGACAAGAGAACACTTAGTTTTGTTTTTTCTTAATTAAGAAAGATGTGTGCCAGGGTTTCATTCTTTCATCATAGTTATTCAATCTGTATGCTAAGCAAATAATCAGAAAAGGTGTATTATATGAAGAAGAACATGGTATCGGGATTGAAGAGTCATTGTTAAACCTGCGATATGCAGATGATGCAACCTTGCTTAGTGAGAGTGAAGAGGACTTAATATACTTACTGATGAAGATCAAAGACCACAGCCTTCTTTGTGAGTTGCACCTCAATATTAAGAAAACAAAAATCCTCACCACTGGATCAATGAATAACATCAAGGTAAATGGAGAAAAGACCGAAGTTGTCAAAGACTTAATTTTGCTCATATCAACCATCAACTCGCACCAAATTAGTGGTCCTGAAATGAAACAACATATTGCATCAGGCAAAATCTACTGCATAAGACATCTTTAAAGTATTCAAGAGCAAAGATGTCAGTTTGAGGACAAACATGCACCTGACCCAAGCCATGATATTTTCAATAGCTTCATATGCATGTGAAAGTTGGACAGTGAATAAGGAAGACTATAGGAGAACTGATATATTTTGTTTATGACGTTGGAAAGGAATATTAAAAGTACCATGAACTGCAAGAAGAACAAAAAATTCTGTCTTAGAAGAAGTGCAGGCGGAATGCTCCTTAGAAGCAAAGATGGCCAGACTTCGCCTGTCATACTTCGGACATATTGTCAGAAGGGACCAGTCACCAGAGAGGGATATCATATTTGGTAAGGTGGAGGGTCAGAGAAAAAGAGGAAGACCTCAAGTGAGACGGATTGGCAAAGTAGCAGCATCAATGGGCTCAAGCGTATCAACAATTGTGAGGTTAACCCAGGCCCGAGCAGTGTTTCATTCTGTTGTGCACAGGGTCGCTATGAGTTGGTACTGACTGGATGACACCTAACAACAACAAAACAACAGTCAAAATACTGAATGATTCATTATAAGAAGATTGAAGGAATACACAATGTTACTGTATCAAAAAGAATTGATCAATGTTCAGTCATTTCAAGAGGTACCACATAATTGAATTGATGGTACTGAAGGAAGAAGTCCAAACAGCACTGAAGGCACTGGTGAAAAGCCAGGCTGTAGGAATTGATGTAATACAAACTGAAATGTCTCAACAAATTGATGTAGCACTGGTAGCACTCACTGGTCTATTCCAAGAAATTTGGAAGACAGACAACTGACTGGAAAGATCCACATTTGTGCTTATTCCAAAGAAAGGTGACCCAATGAAATGCAGAAGTCATTGAACAATATCATTAATATCACATGCAAATAAACCTTTATTGAAGATAATCCAAAAACTTTTGCAGCAGTACAATGACAGAGAAATGCCAGAAAGTCAAACCAGGTTCAGAAGAGGATGTAGACTGAAGGATATCATTGCTGATATCAGATAAATCTTGACTGAAAGTAAAGAATACCTGAAGGAAGTTTACTTGTTCTTTATTGACTATGCAAAGGCATTCTACTGTGAGGATCATAGCAAACTACAGATAACACTGCTTAGAGTGGGTATTACAGAACAATTCATTGTGCTCATGATGAACCTGGTGATGATCATTTGAAGAGTACAAGGGAATACTGAATGCTTTTAAATCAGGAGAGGTGTGTGGCAAGGTTATATCCTTTCACTAAACTTTTTTAGTGGAGAAGCTGGATTATATGAAGAATTAGCATCAGGATTGGAGGAAGACTCATTAACAACTTGTAGATGACATAACCTTGCATGCTTGAAACGAAGAGGACTTACTGATGAAAATTAAAGACTACAGTCTTTAATATGGATTGCAAAACCTCAATGTAAAGAAAAGGAAAAAACTCACAACTGGACCAGTAAATAATATCATGATAAATGGAGAAAAGATTAAAGCTGTTAAAGACTTTCAATTTACTTAGGTCCACAATCATTGCTCATGAAAGCAGCAGTCAAGATGTCAAATGACATATTACATTAAGCAAATCTACTATGAATGTGTTAAAGGGCAAGGATGTCAGTGTGAGGACTAACGTGCACTGGATCCAAGCCACTGTATTTTCAATCACCTCATATATAAGTGGAAGTTGAATAATGAATAAGGAAAATCATCGAAGAATTGACACATTTGAATTATGGTGTTTTGCAAAAAATATTGAAAGTACTATGTACTTGCCAAAGATCAAACATATCTGCTTTAGAAGTACAGCCAGAAATCTTCTTAGAAGCAAGGATTATGAGACTTTGTCTCTTACACTTTGCACATATTACCGGGAGGGACCAGTGCCTGGAGAAGGACATTGTGATTGGAAAAGTGGAGGGTTAAGGAAAAAGAGGAGGATTTCCAACAAGATGGACTGACACAGTGGAGAAGTAATGGCTCAAACATAACAACAATTGTGAGGATAGTGTAGGAACAGACAGCATTTTCTTCTGTTGTGCGTAGGGTCGCTGTGTGTCAGAACTGACTCAAAGGCACCTACCAACAACAGCATAAACTCAAAATCAAATCTGTTGCTGTCATTCTATTCTGACTCATAGAAAACCCACAGGACAGAGTAAAAATTGTCCCTGGTGTTTCCAAGGTAGTACTGTTTATGGAAGTAGACTATTGGGATCAAACAGAAGATCTTTCAGTTAGCAGCCGAGCACTAAACCATGTGCCATCGGCACTCTGAATATTCCATAATAGTTACAAACCAGTTGCTGATGAATTGATCGTGACTCATAGCTACCCTATGTGTTAAAGACTAGAACTGCTCCATAGAGTCTTCTTGGCTGAAATTTTATGAAAGTATTGAATCACTAGGAGTTTGATGCACCACCTTTTGGTTAGCAGTCAAGAGATTTTTGCAAAAATGCTATTTTTTGCTCATCCGAAAATTAAACAGGGGATTATTAATATTTAATTTTTCAAATTTAAGGTTTATGGAAGATTTATTTTGCAGAATCAAGCAATGCAAAACCTGATGCTACGTTTTCCTGGTAATTGCATTTGTTTAATTTATGACCGATTCCTAGCTTTCCATGAATTATTTGTGAAAATCTATATCTCCATCTCCTTGGCATAAATAGAAAAGCTTCCTGTCCCTTACTATACCAATGCAGATTCTCTTCCTGACAACGGATCAAAGCACACTCTGATTGGAGAAAGTGGATGTCCTGGATTCTGCTGACTTCAAAATGGTAAGGTTGTACTCTTCACCCCTTGGTGCCTGTTAAGGATTTACTGGAAACCAACATCATGAATACACTTTGACTTGTAAGTTACTGTATGTAACGTAAAATGGTTTTCTGTTCTTTTCTCTTAGCAATAAAAACTTGAAACTTACACTCTACCACAAACATTTATAAGGTTCAAGAATGATTTTTTTTTTATGATTGGATATTTAGAATATGTAAGGTTTGCTCAGGTAGGTTTTTAGGGGCTTTGCAGCTCCCTCTGACTCGAGTTAGGGCATCTGCATTGTGCTTACAAAATGTCTTATTACTTCACCTACAATTTCCCAGTTGATGTTAATGGAAGTATTCCTGTGTTTTAAGTGAAAACTAAGTGCTTCCTTTGAATAGATAATCAAAGTGTAGATCCGAAAGAAGAATTATGCTCACAATAAAAAAATACTAATCAGCCTCTGAAACTATTTGCTGTAACTTTTTCATGTTGAAATTGCCTTGTCTGCATCAACTACATAAAGGCAGGAGTATTTTAAGCTTGAATTACATATAAGAAAGAACTACAGAGTTTTAAAAACACATTTAGAAAAGTCAGCATAAATTCAAACATTAAGTCCAAAAATAAGCAGAACAAAATATAAATAAATAAACTAGCCCCAACTGAGGCTTCTTTATTCTAAGTTGTAGCCTCTAGCTAAAATAGTACATTTGGTAGCTGCTGAAAAAAAATTAAATATTGAAAGAAGATGCTGGCACTTTTCTAACTCTCTTAATGAATTATGACTTGAATTTGAAAAAACATTCCATTCTGCTGTATGTTGTGAAATCCAAATAGGAAGGAGATGATGTGTCAATCTGACCAGAGAAGAAGGCTGGCATGATGAAATGATTGGCTCACTTTTTCCTAAGAGATTTAGAATGTTATTGCAGTCGTAAGTGTCTTGGTTATATCATACGTCACACTTCTTAACATCTCTAGGTGCCAAAGTTTTGGTTGCCTAGCATTGTTCAGCCTCACTTCTGCTTCCTAAAATGGTATGCTCACTCTTACAGGCTTTGGGGCAGCTCCAGCCAATCAGGAGTGTAGGAGGCTTGTCTTGCTTAGTCAAAGTCAATCTAGGAGGCTGGTTCTCTTTTTAGAAGCGAGAATGGGCATGGGTATGTGGTGTGACTGTGGTCAGTGATGGCAAAGAAAAGACTGGCTGGGGGATTCTGGGAAATAGTTCTTTTCTAAGAAAAAAGAAAAGAAGGAAGGAAAGGGAAAAAGAAGGGCTTTTAACAAAGGAGAGGGCAGGTCTTCTGTTTGAGAAGCTTGGGATCATGGTCGCTATCTTGGAAATACGATCAATATTAGCCTGAGGAGCAAAAAAAAAAAAGAAAAAGAAAAAAACCTAAAAACACAATGCAAAAATAGTGAATGAATGCCTTCCTTTTATGCTTTAATAGATGTATTAGTTAACTGATCTTTGACTTTTATATAAAAAATGAAAATCAGAATTAAAAATCAATGAGCTAGATTTAAATATTTCCCTGGTCAACAGAGTCTTGAAGTCATTTGATGATTATGTGGAGACACCAGTAAATTCTGACAGTGAAGCATCCTGGGAGGAATCTAAGATCCTTTAAAGGAGTCCTAGAGTTCAAAATGACTTTCATAATAATGCTGAGATATTATTTGCATTTTTATTTGTCTACTTTCACCAGGGCTCAGGTGTAATTTTCAAAGGTTCCATGATATGTAATATCATAGCAGATTGAAAGAAGCAGGAACTAGGAGAATCCAGTCTTCTATTAAGACAGACATTTAAGGGATTTCTCAAAATGTCAAATGATGCCCTTTTTATCATTAAATGTTTTTTTACTTTTGAGTTGTTTTTCACAAATATGTGATTTATGTCACACACAATCTATTTATTACTGTAAGTTTTTAACAAGATAATAAATACATTTTTTAAATTACTAATTAAATAAATTGTAATAGGTATAGTCCACAGAAACAAAAAGGTTTCTTTAATCCTTAATAATTTTTTTAAGTGTGTAAAGGAGTCCCAAGACCAAAATACTTCAGAATCACAGACAGATATTTATATTTGAATTTTAAAAAAATCTTAATATTAATAAATAAGGGTTTAAAAGACGCTATTTGTATATGTATATTTACCTTTGCTGTAAACACACCTATTACTATGGTGGAGCACACGGGGTAAAATGATGAAAATTTCTTAAATATTATCAAACATCTTAAGGTAATAAGTTCCTGAGCCTGGGATCTCAGGACCAAAGTGTCAGGAAACACTAATTGGCATAGTCCACAAAGACAGTGTTCTGCATCCCATTTTCGTGAGTTGAGACTGGGATCATTTAAGTTCCTGAGTGGTCATCTAAAATGCAACTATTGGTCTCATCATGTCCTGAAGAAAAAATAATGATGAAAATTGAAGATGCTTAGGAACAACTAATCCAGTGGACCAAAGGAGCACTGTGCAGGTGAACGTTAGTCACCAGAACATAAGTTACCAGAATTCTAAGACCAAAAGAACTCGATGGTACCTAGCTACTACTTTTATTGCTCTGAAAGAGGTCACATTACGAGGTTCCAGATAGAGTTGGAGAAAATGTGGAACAGAACTCAAAATTATTAAAAAAGAAAAATACCAGACTCATTTAGCAAAAAGAGACTGGAGCCACTGAGCACCCTTCAGGTCTGGAATAGAACTCACCCTTGTGGCCTAATTTTCATCCAAGTAGTAGATAGGTATATGGTGGTGGTTATGTGCTGTGGGTTGGTTCCAACTCATGGCGACCCTTTTTAGGGTTTCCAGGGCTGTAAATCTTTACAAGAGCAGAAAGCCTCATTTTCCTCCCACAGAGTGGTTGGTAGTTTTGAACTGCTGACCTTGAGGTTAGCTACTCAACTCATAATCATTATCCTACTAGAGCTCCTAGGTAGGTATATATTATTGTTGTTAAATGCCGTTGATTATGGTCTGACTCATAGAGACCCTGTATAGAATTTGAGGAATGAATGGCTGGTGAACTTGCAGTTCAAACTAATTTTTCAATCCAGCACATTAACTCCCACTGCCACACCAGGTATATAATTGGGGATAAAAGCAATAGTAAGGTATGCTCACGATGGAATGGTCAATCAATCAAGATCAAAATGGCAATATTTACCTAAGGACAAAGTTGAGAAGAAGTGGGAAGAAAGGTAGAATGGAAATAGGAACCACAGGAAGGAAGTAGGAAAAGTGTTATTGCACAAAGGAGGTTGCAATTATAGAGATGAAACAAATTGTATGATTTGTTGAATGTGAAACTGATGGTCTCCTCTGTAAAACTTCACTTAATTCAAAAGTTAAAATAAAAGTTAAAAATCCTTTGAAAAAATGATCATACAAACACTTAAAATGTTCATGAGGAACCTATACATAGACCCAGAGGCAGTCATTAGAAGAGAACACGGGGACACTGAATGGTTTGAAATCAGGATAGCTGCATGGTAGGGTTGTATCATTTAATCATAGTTATTCAATCTGTATGTTCAGCAAACAACATGAGAAGCTGGACTGTATGAAGAGCAACATGTCATCAGAATTGAAGGAAGATTAAATAACCATCTGTGATATGTGGATGCTACACTATTGCTTTCTGAAAGTGAAGAGGACTTAAAGTACTTACTGATGAAGATCACAGACTACAGCCTTCAGTATGGATTACACCTCAATGTAAAGAAAACAAAAATCGTCATGACTGAACCAATAAACAACATTGGAGAAAATATTGAAATTGTTGTAGACTACGTTTTGCATGTATCCACAATCAATACTCATGGAAGCAGCACTCAAAAAATGTTTTGGAATTCCAGTTTTTGTGGTGGCAGAGCAGAGTCAGCTAGGACAGACTCCGTGGGGGCGGGAGTGGGGCTGAGAACCCAGAGAAACTGCTTTCTCGGAACAGCACCAGAGCTCTGGATCTAGCATAAGGTTCATGGCATCAGTTTCATGTAACCACCAGTGGAAAAAAATCACAGTATACAAGAAAATATAGCAATTTAGGAATCGGTAAAGACACAGAACTCCCTCTGTGGCCATCCTGCCTGGCCATCCTGTCTGGGAGGTCAGAGGGCAGGGCTACAGCCAGACCTGCACAGTGAACTGGCACTAAAATCAGAGCAGAGACATTTGAAAAAGGAAGTGTGGGGGGAATTCTACACGTTCTTTCCACCTCTTCCCTGTCACCCCTTCTTTGCCCAGCCTAGGGACTCATTTCTAAAATATATGTGAAACTACAACACCTCTACAAGAAAAAGACAAATAACCCAATTATAAAATGGGCATAGGACATGAACAGACACTTCACCAAGAAGGAGATCCAGGCAGCCAACAAACATATGAAGAAATGTTCACGTTCACTAGCCATTAGACAGATGCAAATCAAAACAACAATGAGATATCACCTCATACCAGCAATAAAAGTAAAGATCAAAAAAGTAGAGGACAATAAATGCTGGTAAGGATGTGGAGAGACTGGGACCCTCCTACATTGTTGGTGGGATTGCAAAATGGTCCAACCACTCTGGAAAGCAATATGGCACTTCCTCAGAAGGTTGTAAATAGAAATACCTTATGATCCAACAATTCCGCTACTTGGTATTCACCCACAAGAAATATGAGCCACAACATGAGTAGATATATGCACACCAATGTTCATAGCATCACTATTTACAAAAGCAAAAAGGTGAAGACAGCCTAAATGCCCATCAACTGAAGAATGGATACAAACTGTGGTACATGCGCACAATGGAATATTATGCTACCTTGAAGAAAAACAATGAAGCTGCAAGCCATCGCATAGCATGGATGAACCTTGAGGACATTATGCTGAGTGAAGTTAGTCAGTCACAAAAGGAGAAATACTGCATAAGACCACTATTGTAAAAGAGTAAGAAAAAGAACCCACACTAAAAGGGAAAAAATATGTATATATATATACACACACAATAGCTGATCACAGGGATGTATGGGATGAGAGGAGTGGAGGGATGGAGGGGAAGATAAGAGTACAGGGTATGAAATAGACTCAGGATAGCTTTGGTGCTGGTGGGGTGGGTAGGAAATAAACAAGAAGGGGGAGGGGAATAGAAGAAAAAGGCAGATGGAAGAACAGTCAAGCAGGTTCACATGGGCTAAGTGGGACAGAGATAAATGATGTATGCACAACCTTGGAACAACAGGGCTTTGTGATATAGGGAGTGAGGAATGGTTTGAATGGGTAAAAGAGGGGAAATAACATTAAGATGCTTGGCTGTCTTTTGAATCTTGGTTTCCCTTGCTTACCAATGTGAAATAAACACTTGAAGGGGGAGAAAGGAATAGCCAGAATCATGGCAATAGAAAGCTTGTAAGTCTTTCTTTAGCCTATAACTGATTGGAATACTTTAAAGGAGACTGGAAGTTGCCCAGTGAAAGAGGCCCCCTGTGGAGCTTTTGCATTGCATAAGACCATAGGTGCAAACCAGAACCCCATCCAGAATCCTCTGAGGTTGGAAATTTCCACTGTAAAGGACAAGTAGACGATCCTGGAGCAGTTAGAAGAACAGAAGATACTTTGTGAAGAAAGATCAGCAGGAAAAATTAGAAACAATCGTTGTAGTCTAAGTTGTTACTACAAGAACAACCGAGCTGTTCGCCTGTGACCCATTAAGGCATGTGGTTGGGTCCCCTTAGAGGAAACTCCCTTCCAAGACTAAGACTCAAGAAGAATACACAAGCAGGCATGTGGTCTGGCTGGTGGAAAAAACAGCAATGAATTTGGGATCTAAGTCTGACCGCATTCAATAGACTCCTGTGAACCTGGGCAGAGACCTGGAT
>NW_006408547.1:16615444-16624530 GCF_000296735.1 Chrysochloris asiatica | reverse complement strand
GGGGGGGGCACTATAAAGGCAAGAAGTGACTGGCTTACAAGCTTTCAAAAGGGAGCCTAGTTCCAGATGGGGCAGGGGTAGGTTGAACCTCCACTGAACAATTTCCAATCTGTTGGGACTTGGCTGGCAAAAGGATATGGGGATATGACTCTTGTGGTACAACAGTGAATAATTGCCATCAGGACTTACCGTGAGGGTTGGAAATGTAGAGGTAGATGTTTTTTTTTTTTTTGACAAAAGGAGGGTTGTGATTGATTTTTCAGCCCAGGAGCCAAGGTCCCTGGTACCATTAAGTGAGACGAGTGAAGGCCAGAGATTGAGGCACAGAGGATGACACTGAGAGATGGAGCAGCTGGGGACACTGGACTCAGGGAGGGAGAGGGGCTGTGTGTTGATGGCCTGATGGCTGGGGGGGCAGTCCTGTGGTGTGTACCCTTTGGTTATTTGATGATGCATGGAGGGGATTGTAATCATTGCAATGAAATGAAATATGATAGGATGAATGTAAAACTGATGTTCTCTCATGTAAACCCACATAATTCACAATAAAACCTTTAAAATAATGTTTTACATTAGGCAGATCTGTTACAAAAGTCCTCTCATGTTATATCAAGTGTAAAGATATAACTTAGAGGATTATGGTGCCCCTGACTGAAGCCCTGTTTTTTTCAATCACCTCATGTGCCTGTGAAAGTAGAATCCATGCATTTGAATGATACTGTTGTCAATGAATATTAAAAGTACCATGGACTGGCAAAATAACAAATAAATCTGTCTTAGAGGAAGTGCAGCCAGAAGACTCCTTAGAAACCAGGATGGTGATACTTGTCTCTCTTCCTTCAGGCCTCTTATCAGGAGAAAGATAGCATGCTTGGTAAAATGGAAGGTCAGCAAAAAAGAGGAAGTCCCCTAATGAGATGGATCGATTCAATGGCAAAAACAATGGACTCAAATGTACCAAAAATTGTGACGATGGCATAAGACAGGCGTTATTTCCTTCTCTTGTGTATAGTAGGGTTGCTGAGTCAGAACTACTCAAGGGCACATAACAACAACATAGTAACTAAAAAATCTCACTTAACAATAAAATTGGTACCAAAAGTAATATACTAATTTTGTAAAATGAATGCCTTACACCAAGTTAACACAGCTATTTATTGATGTCTAGGATCTAAAATGTAGTGTCCTGAATTCCCTCTCTCTATGGCACTATAGGATAAACATTGGATTGTTAGCTGCAAGGTCAACAGTTCAAACCCATCAATTGCTCCTCAGAAACTCTATATAGCTGATCCCTATAAATCAGAACCAACTCGATGACACTTTTTCCAGGACAGAGCCCTCATAGTTCAATGGTTATGCACTTGGTTGCTAAAAGAAAGGCAGATGTGATCATCTGTGTCCATAAATACTACAGCCTTGAAAACCCAACAGGGCAGTTCTACTCTGTCTTAGATCCTTCAAAGACAATGAGGTTTGTCCTTCCAAACCTTGTATGTAGTGAAGATATTTACACTGTAGTCTGAGGCAGTATTCCATTTTATGGAATTTTATCTAATTTTCTGATTCTTAATATAATTTTGGTATAGCTCCTGAACATTGTGCCACCCAAGTTTAAAACAGTTCTGATAATGATCTTGATTTCACTCAGATCCCCAGAATTTGGTGATAATTCCCTTTTCACTAAAGTTTAGTTTCCAGATCTGTCCTAATTCTATCTCAAACATTTGTGGCTGTCTCAAAGTTGACAGTTTTTAGAAAGAATGAAAGCTTGCAGTTGCTAGCAATCACCTCCTTCTGGACCTACAATTGACCTGTAACTGGCATCATTATAAATTTTACATTATTCCTTAATATGAAGCTAATATTGAGCTCTAGTTTGAATAACACATTGCCTGCCATTAATTAAACTAATTAATGTGATTATTAGACACATTTAAAGATAGCTTTAACTAGAAGATGCTACAAAAAACCTCCTAACATGAATGAACCTGAAACATAATGCTGAAAACTACAGAGAATTTCTTTGTCGGAATGTTAAGTCTTGAGTTGTGTAAAAGATATACTGAAGTTGCGAGCCTACTCTGATGAATGTGGCCTTGTTTAGAAAAGCAGTTTTTTTGTTTTGTTTTGTTTGTTGCAGATGCTAAAAGTTAACCAAGTCATATGGCAGTACACTCAAATCCTATTCCTTTAAGTGGCATTTTATAGGACTGATGCAGACACAGAGCCACATAAGGGGACAGACAGCAGCTGAGGAGGTCTCTAAAAGCCAAGGAATACTGAGTAAAGTCAGCAGGTATGCAGAACCAGGCGTGTTGCATTGTGTTGTACAAGGTCGCTGTGAGCCAGAGGGGATTCCATAACACCTACCATCACTACCACCAAGGGAAGGAGAAAGGAAAGCTCTTCCTCAAGAACTGACCAAGGACAGCACAGCCTTACTGAGCTATGACTCCAGACTGCTCATATCCAGAACTCCGAGAAAACAACTTCCTGCCCTCCAGAGTCACACCCTCTTTGTGGTGTTTGCTGATGGCAGCCCTAGAAAACTGAGACACTAAGCAAAAAAGGGAGGAAGGTTAGAATGAATGAAAACAAAATACTTGCAAGTAGAATAGAAAAACGTCAGGATTTCAATTTTGAAAAAGAAATAGAGTATATTATTCAATGCCTCATAAATAGTTGATATTTATTTTGATTCTTGCTGTTCTTGTTAAGTGCTGTTGAGTTGGTTTCAACTCACAGTGACCCTGTATAGGGCTTCCAAGGAGCAGCTGGTGGGTGGGTTTGAACTTCAAACCTTTATTTAACCATCCAGTGCTTATCCTACAGCACCATACCAGAACTCTCTATTTTGATCAGAAAATTCATTTAAATGGATTGTTATGAAGGTATTGGGATCTATTACCCTTCTATTCATTTGTTCTGGACTACATTGAGCATATAAGATTCACAAAACTTTTGTTGAAAGAATAAAGCAGTGTTTGTAGTTGGTAGAATAACATCTTCAAAATATCCATGTCCTAGTTCCCAGAACCTGTAAATATGTTACATTATTTGGAAGGAGGAACTTTGCTGATAGGATTCAGTTGTTGTTGTTAAGTGCCATCGAGTCAGTTCCGCTCCATAGCAACCCAGTATAGGGTTTCTGAGGAGCAGCTGGTGAGCTTGAACCACCGACCTTGCAGTTCAAACAGCTTGGCAGTCTGGAGTATTAACCCACAGCGCCACACCAGGATTCAGTTAGGAAGACTATCTTCAGTTATCTCGGTGTTTCCAATGTAATGTCAGGGATCTTTGTAAGAGGGAAAGGGAGACAAAGCCATGTGACATTGGCAGAGATCAGAGAGATGTGGTGTGAGCTGATTCAGACCAGCGTTGGGGGCTTTGAGATGGAGGCAAGAAAACACATACCAAAGAATGAATGCTGACAATCTCTAGAAGATGGAAAAGACAAGGAAGCTGACTGCCTTGTAGAACTTCCAAAAACAGCACAGCTCTGATGAAAGCTTGATTTTAGCCCAGTTTTGATCCATGTTAGACTTCCTACTTACAGAATTGTAAGAAAATAAATTTGTGTTGCTTTAAGCCACTAGGTTTCCGGCAATATTTTCATAGCAACAGAAAACTAATACCCAAATCAAAAAAGAAACCCAGGGCTGTCAAGGCCATTCTAACTCAGAGTGGTCCTTTGTAGGGCTTCTGAGACAAGAGGAAGTTTTTACAGAAACAGAAAGGCTTATCTTTCTCCCAAGAATCCTCTGATGGATTGAACTGCAAACCTTATGGTTAGCATTCCAGTGCGTATTCTACAGTGCCATCAGGGTGCCTATCGAAAACTAATAGATTTCTCAATAAACTTCTATTGGAATTGGACCAAAAGAACTTGCAAATAGAAAACATATAATACAGTATATATTTCATATACATAAAGGCCAGTAATTAATATCAGAAGACCCAAAGATTAAGTTCCTGAATTGCATGTTTCAGAGTTTGACAGAAAATATAAAACACAAGTTACGATTCAGAAACAAGAAAATTTCCTAATTATGAGACATTGTATTCCAACAAGGTTGAAGAAACTTCCTGCACTAGCTTCTTTGAAGCATCTCCTAAAATTGAATCTGGAAAAGACAAAATATTAGATTTGATATAGAAATTACTGCATTTCTATTGCTTTAATATCTTCTTCTCTTTTGAACTTCCAATTCGGCAGCACATTAGAATGTTATTTAAAGCCTATTTAGTGACTTTTCTCTTTAAATATATTCCTTAGGAATTTTAACTCCCCTTTTTTGGTTCAGAGTTTCTCGGAGCTTTGCTTTTATGAGCTCTACATGAGTAATAATGGTTTCCTTTAATAAAAATATTTTGTGAGATAGAAGGCAGAACTGTCCTCCCATTTTGTATGTCTGACAGTGATAATGAAGGGATACTATATCTTTGTGTGTGTGTTCAGGATAATTTTTATAAAGCTAATTCTGATACATGGTCATGGTAACTTTAAGATGGTAAATTTAACACTGAAATCTATGTTGCTCTCAATGATTTATTTAAGACCCCAAGGATAGTATATACATATATGTAGATATATATATATATATATCCTTAATTTAAAAAAAAATTCCCATACAGATCTAGTGCTCTATAACTAGATTTGGAAAAATAACACAGTTCACTCTCTCTTCTGGGGAGGGGTGGGGGGAGAGGAGGTATTTTCCTTTATTATCCTTCAGTTTCTAAAAATAGTCTGGAATTAAATGTCATGTACCTTTGGAATTCATTTTATAAATATACTTGGTAACCAGGAAACTCACATTGTCATTATTTATAATCTAGGAATTCTTTCCATGGAAACTGTTGTAAGGTCACAATTATTGAACTGCAATAGAGGTTAAGAGGCTATTCAAGAATTCACCAAAAAAAGTCTATTCACAGGAGGTGGCAATGCCTAATGTCTAGATGTATACATCACCAAAATTAATGAGATAAGGTCTTGAGGATTTGAGCAAATGGCCACACCTACAGTTAATCTCTAGCTTCCTTTCCTTGCCTCCATTTTACTTCAAGCAAGCCAGAAACTCATGCATTATAAACACATTCATTTTACAACACTTAGTGACTCTGTGTGGTTGTGTACTTGAACACCATTTATAGTCTTTGTTCCTTCCTGTGACATCATGTTTACGTTCACTGTATTGGCACACAGTGGAGCTGCCATAGCACAAAATTTAGCTGAGTTCAGAAGGCAGCCTCCACCTGAGTCTGCTCTCTCACACACTAATTTATCTCAAGGTCAGTTTGAGCCACAAGGTGGTTGGTTCAAACCCACCAGCCGCTCCTGGAGAACCTTATACAGCATCACTATGAGTAGGTACTAACTTGATGGCACTTAACAACAACAATAGGGAACAGATTAAATATATAATGGAAAGTGGAATGAATACTTTCAAGATATTTCTTAATGTGATTGACTGAGCTGTACAAATATGGAACTTTATAAAATACAGTTAGAATTTTTAAAAGATACACAACAGTGCAGTGCCTATATTTTCATTTGAATAAGAAAGTTAAAGAAAAAAATTACACATATGTAAATTTTACATTAGGTGCCATGGAGTCAGTTCTGACACATAGTGAGCCACGAGGTGGTACAACAGACGGAACAAAAAAAACCCTGTCTGATGCAGCACTACGTCATAACTGTTGTTACACTTGAGTCCATAGCTGTTGCCAAAGTGCCAGTCCATCTTCTTTGGGGTCTCCCTATTTTGTGTTGACCCTCTACTTTACCCAAGCATGTATCCTTCTTCAGGGACCAGTCCCTACTGATAACATGCCAGAAATATGATAGACGAAGTTTCACTGTCCTGGTTTCTAAGGAACATTCTGTCTGCACTTCTTCCAACACAGAATTGTTTGTTCTCCTGGATGTCTGTGGTATTTTTAATATTCTTCCCCGATACCATAGGTCAAATGCATAAATTCTTCTATAGTTTTCCTTATTCACTGTCCAACTTTCACATTCATATGAAGCAATTGAGAATACCAACACATGGGAGATGCTCACCTTAGTCCTCAAACTGACATCTTTGGTCTTGAACACTTTACAGAAGTTTGTGCAGCAGATTTTCTCTAATGCACTATGCTCTTTGACTTCTTGATTGCTGCTTCCATGAGTGTTGATAGTTGTTGTTGTTGTTGTTAAGTGCCGTAGAGCAAAATGAAGTCTTTGACAACTTCAGTCTTTTCTCCATTTATCGTAATGTTATTTATTGGTCCAATTGTGAGGATATTTGTTTTCTTTACATGTTATTGTCAAGTACCTTCGAGTTGATTCCAACTCATATAGACCCTGATAAGATTTCCAAGGAGCAGCTGGTAGGTTTGAACAACCAACCTTGTGATTCAAACAACCTTTTGGTACAGTGCAGCATCCCACAGCAGCAGAATAAGAAACTATGTATATTAATTTATTCTACAGATGATCAATATATGTACAGAAGAAAAATTGACTTCATTATTATAGCTCTGGTGGTGGTGGTGGTGTGCCATGGAGTCAGTTCCAACTCATAGTTACGTTGCATAGGGTTTCTGTGGCTATAAATCTTTATGGAAGCAGAAAGCCTCATTTTTCTCTCATGGAATGGCTAGTAGTTTCGAACTGTTGACCTTGAGGTTAGCAGCCCAACTTGCAACCACTACACTACCAGAGCTCCTTTCATTATAGTCCTACTTTACTCCATATGAAAAAGTTTATTGTATGTACTTGATTCTTTGAATTGCAAAGCTAATTAATTAAAGTTGCTTATTTACTGCTGAAACATTCCAGGATGCAACTAAAATTAAAATTTAAAACAGTACCTCCAGATTTGTATTATTACTTTGGATAACTACTGAAAGAAAATACATTTAGATATCTGTATATATTCAATTGGGGAGCATTGGACTGTGAAATCATATGGTCAGCAAATTCAACCCACAAGCCACTCAGGAGACAGATGAGGTTTTCTTCAAAGATTTAATGTTTCAGAAACCCAATACATGGTTCTCATGAGTCAAAAATGACTTGAAAACACTGAACAATTATGACATGTATTGAATTATAGTTATGTTTATTGAAGTTCTGATTTTAAAGCTAAGTTGCAACACCCAAAAGGTTTTAAGTCCTTCACAAATATTCTTTCTTCCCGGAATGCTGTATCCTCATCAGTCATTCTTGTTAAGTGTCATTGAGTTGATTCCAACTCATAGCAACTCTGTGCACAACAGAACAAAACACTGCCCAGTTCTGCACCATCAGCACAGTCATTGTTACGCTTGAGCCAACTGCTGCCACCACTGTGCCAATCCATCTCATCTGTGGTCTTCGTTTTCGCTGACCCTCTACTTTACCAAGTATGATTTCCTTCTCCTTTGACTGGTCCCTCCTGATAATATCTCCAAAGGATGAGATACAAAGTCTCACCATCCTCACTTCTAAGACACGTTCTAGCTTATTTTTTCCAACACAGATTTGATGTTCTTCTTCCAGTTCACGGTACTTTTAATATTGTTTTCCAACACCATAACTGAAATGCATCAATAATTTTATAGTCTTCTTCTTTATTCATTGTCAACTTTCACATGCATTTGAAGCTATTGAAAATACTATGGTTTAGGTCAGGCCCACCTCAGTCCTCTAAATGACATCTTTGCTCTTGAGTACTTTAAGGAGGTCTTGTGCATCAGATTTCTCTAATGCAATATGTCATTTGATTTCTTAACTGTTGCTTCCATGGGTGTTGATTGTGGATCCAAGCACAATGAAGTATTTGACTATTTCAATCTTTACTCCATTTATCATTATGTTGTTTATTAGTCCAATGGTGAGGATTTTTCTTTTATTTACAATGAGGTATATACAGTCCGTACTGAAGGCTGTCATCTTTGATCTTTATCAGTAAGTATTTTAAGTTCTTTTCACTTTCAGCAAGCAAAGTTATATAATCTGCATACTGCGGGTTGTTAATGAATCTTCCTACAATCCTGATGATGTGTTCTTCTTCATATAATCCAGTTTCCCCGATAACTTGTTCAGCATTTAATAAATATGGTGAAAAAATAAAAGCCTGGCTCATATCTTTCCTGATTTTAAACCATTCAGTGTCCCCTTGTTCTGTTTGAACAACTGTCTCTTTGTCTATATATACAGGTTCCTCATGAGCACAACTAAGTGTTCTGGAATACCCATTTTTCACAATGTTATTCATAACTGGGTCTGGTCTACACTGTCAAAAGGTTTTGCAGTCAGTAAAGCACAGGTAAACGTCTTTTTGTTATTCTGTGCTTTCAGCCCAGATTCATATGGTGTCACCAGTGGTCTCCCGCATTCAATGTGTTCTTCTGGATTGAGTTTGAACTTCTGGCAATTCACTGGTAATGTACTGTTGCAGCAGTTTTTGAGTTATCTTTAGCAAAACTGTACGTGCATGTGATATTAATGATATTGTCCAATGATTTTCACATTATACTGAGTCATCTCTCTTTGAAATGGACATAAATATGGATATCTGGAAATGCCCTTTGAAGTTTTCTGTTCTGCTCTTTTATCTCCTCATTTCTTTCTTTTGCTTTAACATCTCTATGCTGGAGAACAAGTTTCAGAGTTTCCTCTGACATCCATTTTGACCTTTTCCTTCTTTCTTGTCTTCTTAATGACCTTTTGTTTTTTTCATGGATGATGTATTTGATGTAATCTCACAACTCTTCTGTTCTTTCATCATAAGTGTCCAATTGTCACATGTGTTCTAAGACGACCTCTAAATTCAGGTGGGATACATTCAAGGTCATATTTTGACTGTCATGACTCTTCAGCTTCAGCCAAAATTTGCATATGAGCAATGGATGGTCTGTTCCATTGTCTGCCCCTGGACTTGTTTTGGCTGATGATATGGAGCTTTTCTGCCATGTCTTTCCATACATATGTTGTTGTTGTTAGGTGCCATCAAGTCAGTACCAACCCATAGTGACCTTATGCACAGCAAAATGAAACACTGCCTGATCCTAGGCCAACCTCACTATTGTTGCCATGCTGAGTCCAT
>NW_006408547.1:16599202-16614309 GCF_000296735.1 Chrysochloris asiatica | reverse complement strand
GAAAAAATTCAAGCCTTGACTTTCATTATTGAAAGATTCTCTGGGCAAATTATTGAATGATGAAGAAAGCATCAAGAGAAGATGGACGGAATAAACAGAGTCATTGTACCAAAAAGAAATGGTTAATGTTCAACCATTTCAAGAGGTAGCATATGATCCACACATATAGTCAAGTTAATTTTTGTGTTTTTCATCTGTTGACATCCATGTGTATAGTTGCCTTTAAATTGTTTGAAAAAGGTATTTACAATGAAGAAACCATTGGTCTTACAAAATTCTATCATGGGAGTCTAATATCTTTTCTATCACAACGTCATATTTTCCAATGACTCTATCTTTTTCCAACCTTTGCATTCAATTTCTGGTAATTATCAATACTTCTTGATTGCATGTTTGATCAATTTCAGACCTTAGGCGTTGGTAGAATTGTTCAATTTCATCATCATTGGCTTTAGTGGTTGGTACAAAAATTTGAATAATATTGGTAGTAACTGGAATTCCTTGTATGCATATGGATATTATCCAATCTCAGCAATGAATTTCAAAATAGATGCAGAAATGTTCCTATTGATGATGAATAGGACACTGTTCTTCCTCAATTTGTCATTGTAGGCATAGTAAATGATATATTTGTCATATTCATACCGGCCAATAACAATCTCTTTAAGATCACTAATTCCTAGGACATTGATAATTATACGTTCCATTTCATTTTTGACAACTTGCAATTTTGCTAGATTTATACTTAGTATATTGTTGTTGTTATGTGCCGTGGAGTCAGTCCTGACTCAGTGACGTACAGGGTTTCTGAGGCTGTAAATCTTTACGGCAGCAGAAAGCCTCATCTTTCTTCAGTGAAACAGCTGGTAGTTTTGAACTGCCGACCTTGAGGTTAGCAGCCCGACTCATAACCACTATGCTACCAGAGCTCCTTTAGTGTATTACAGGTTCCAATTATTAATCAATGTTCACAGCTGTTTCTCCTCATTTTGAGTTATGCCCCACCAGCAAATGAGAGTCATGAAAGCATTACTCCATTTGCATCATCACTGTCAACTCTACTTTGAGGAGACAGCTCTTCTCCAGTCACATTTTGAGTGCCTTCCAACCTGAGAGCTTCATCTGACAATATCCTGGTGCTATCTAACAGTGTTCCACTTATGTTTGTTAGGTTTTCAGTGATTAATGCATCTGAAAGAGTTTGCCTCTCCTTTCTTGTCTGTTTCAGTCTGGAAGCTCAGCTGAAATCTGACTCCATGGTGACCCTACTGGTATTTAAAATATCGGTGGTATAGGTTCAAGCCTCACAGCAACACACGAGCCACTATAGTATGACAAAGTGACAGACAAGTGGCAGCATTAGTCATTTTTGTTGCTGTTAAGTGCCTTCAAGTTGGTTCTCACTGAGAGCAACTTACGGTCCAGTACCTTTCCTACAGCACCTTACCATTCATTGTTGTTATTGCTTTTAGGAGTCACCGAATGAAAACCAACTCATAGTGACCCAACACATAACAGAATTAAACAATGCCCAGTCCTGTGCCAACCTCATAATTGTTACTACATTTGAGGCCATCACTGTACCAATTCATCTCATTGGGGTCTTCCTCTTTTCCCCAACCCTCCATTTTACCAAACTTAATATCCTTTTCCAGAGACTATTCCCTCCTGACAATATGTCTGAAGTATGAGAGAGGAAGTCTGGCCATCCTGGCTTCCAGGGAACATTCTGGGTGTACTTATACCAAAACAGATTGTTTTGTTCTTCTGGCAGCCCACGGTACTTTTAATATTCTCCTCCAACACCATAGTACAAATGCATTAATTCTTCTCATTCTTCCTTATTCACTGTCCAATTTTCACATTCATATGAGTTATTGAAAAAGCCACAGCTTACGCCAGGCACACCTCAAACTAACATCCTTGCTCTTCAACACTTTAAAGATGCTTTATGTAGCAGATATTACTAATGCAATATATCATTTGATATCTTGACTGCTGCTTCCATGTGTGCTGATATTCGATATTTGCAAAATGAAGTCTTTGACAACTTCAATCTTTTTTTCCATTTATATGAATGCAATTTACAGGCAGAGTGCTGCTTGGAGGCCAGGATGGCCAAACTTCGTCTCTCATACTTCGGACATATTGTGAGGTGGGACCAGTTGCTGGAGAAGGATATCATGTTTGGTAGGGTGGAGGGTCAGAGAAAAAGAGGAAGCCCCCCAGCGAGATGGATTGGCAAAGTGGCAGCATCAATGGGCTCAAGCATGGCAACAATTGTGAGGTTGGCCCAGGACTGGGCAGTGTTTCGTTCTGTTGTGCATAGGGTCTCTAGGAGTCGTTACTGATCCGATGGCACCTAACAACTAACATTTACTGTTTTATTTGTGAGGCTTTTTGTTTTCTTCATGTTGAGGTGAAACCTACACCACAGGCTATGGTCTTTGATCTTCATCAGTTAGTATTTTAAGTCCTCTCCACTTTCAGAAAACAGGCGTGTGCACATCACAGGTTTTTAGTGAGACTTTCACCAATCCTGATGCCATGTTTTCTTCAGAATATCCAACTTTTTGGATTATTTGCTCAGCATAAATATTGAAAAGTATAGTGATAGGAATACAACCCTGGTGCACACCTTTCCCAATGTTAAACCATTCAGTGTTTCCTTGTTCTGTTTCAACAAGTGCCTCTTGGTCTAGATACAGGTGCCTCATGAGCACAATTAAGTGTTCTGGAATAATCATTCTCCACAATGCTATAGCTTGTCATGATCCCACAACTTTGCATAGTCAATAAAGCACAGGTAAACAACTTTATGGTACTCTCTGCTTTCAGCCAAGATCCATCTTCTTGTTCTATGTCCTCTTCCAAAATGAGCCTGAACCTATGGAAGCTTTCTGTCAATGTGTAGTCACAAAATTTAGCTTGCATGGGATATTAATTTCCACATCATGGGTCTCCCAAATTTGGAATGGGGACAAATATGGATCATTGCCAGTCTGATGGCCAGGTAGTTATCTTCCAAATTTCTTGGCACAGATGAGTGAGTGTCTCCAGCGCTGCATCCATTTATTGAAAGATTTCAATTTGTATTCTACCACTTCCCAGACCCTTGTTCTTTACCAATGCCTTCAACACACTTTGGACTTCTTCCTTCAGGATCATTGCCTCTTGATTATATGCTACCCCTTAAATGGTTCAACATCAACCATCTCTTCTCTGCTACTGTGACTCTGTGTATCACTTCCATCTTCCTTTGATGCTTTCTTCATCGTTCAATATTTTGCACATAGAATGCTTCAGTATTTCAAGCTGAGGCTTGAATTTTTCTTCACTTCCCTCAGTTTGTATAATGCTGAGAGTGTTCTCTCTTTGGGTTTTCTAACTCCAGGTCTTTGCACATTATGTTATAATATTTGACTTTGTCTTTTCGAGCTGCCTTTAAAATTTTTTTATTCAGGTCTTTTACCTCCTCATTTCTTCCATTTGCCAATGACTAATGACCAGAAGAGTGTGGGATGACATCAAGAAGATCATACAGGAAGAAAATAAAAGGACACTAAGAAGAGAAGAAAGAAGGTAAATACCAAACTGGATGTCAGAAGAGACACCAGTAATTAGGGAAATATAAAACTACAACGAGATACTAGCTTCCCACTACTAAAATAGCTCAAAATAAAATGCCAACAACACCAGCTTTTTCTGAGAATGCTGAGTCTTTGAATTTGGTAGAGTCACTGTGGTAAATGTCTTGGTAGTTACATATACAATTCCACCCCACAGAAAATGAAACATGACTACAATAAAACTTGTACAAAATTATCTGTAGAAGTTTTTTCCCCCTAATAAACTTATCTGGGAACAAATTTAAATATCAATCAACAGAAAACAAATTGTGGTATATTCATACAATAGAACCTTCACCATTAGCTAAAGCTACTGGCAACAACTTTCTAAATCTGAAATAAAAAATAGGACTACATTATGCTGAAGAAAATAATCTGGACTTAATTACATACTCTGTATTTCTATTTATTTGAGGTTCAAAAACAGGCAAAAGTATTCTTTGGTAAAAGAAATCCAAATATTAGCTCTTGTGTCAGATAAACACTGGACTTCAAACTACAAGATTGGAAGTTGGAGCCCACCAGCTGCTCCCCAGAAAAAAGATGAAATTTTCTGCTCCCACAATGCTTTGCATACTTGGAACCCCTCCCTATACAAGGTTGCTATGAGTTGTAACCAACTAGGTAGCACTTAACATCAACAACAGCAGGAAGTATGGTTGTTGGAAAATGACTACAAAAGAGGTTGAAAATGGCACCTTGGTAGGTATGTGGATTACATACTTGTATGTATTCATAAAACTCAATGAATGGTAACACTCAAGATCTAAGTATTTCACTGCCTGTAAATCATAATTTAAAATATAAAAGATTCAAAATAAAGAATTCTTTAAATATTCAATTCTAAGAAATTGGTTAATTCAATAATAATGGAATGTATCTCCATTAAATGTCCCATTCAAAACACATTGATATATCTATTATTACGTGCTACTATAAAAAAAGATCAATATTGCTTCATTAAGGGAAAATACTAAGCTAAAGATCAGTATCTAAAATTTGATGCTTGTTGTTGTTGTTGTTAAGTGCCTTTGAGTCGGTTCTGACTCGTAGTGACTCTGTATAGGTTTTCCAAGAAGTGGCTGGTGTGTTTGAACTGCCGACCTTGTGGTTCAAACCAACCTTGTAGTCCAGTACATTATCCCACAGTGCCACACCAGGACTTCAAAATGTGAAGCTGTCTAAGTAGGAAAAAAATAAAAGAGAGAAAACACACACATACATAAATGTGTTTGTATATACATAAAAAAGTTCTGCGGAAATATACCAGGAGCAGCTAACTATTGGTGTTAAGTTGGTGAGGAAGATCCTGGACCCAGGAAATCAAGGAAGTAAGACTGATACTTGCTATTATCTGACAATCTGACATTTTTTACAATGTTGAAATTGATTATCAGGTTTATGTGCTTCATTTTGGAATACATACTCAGATAAATATAAATTACACACAGCCTGATGGTGTAGCTCAGAGTTCAAGAAAGGAAAATCTTACAATGTTATATTCTGTTTCAAAGCCACTTTTGGGTCTTTTTGAATCAGCAAATTCATGTCTAGATATTTATCTGAAGGATAACAAGAATGCCCTTTAGGGAGCTATTTATATTAGAGGAAAAAAAAAGAAGCAATTTAAACATCTAAAGATGGGGGTTTTGTTGTAGCTATTGTAGCTTACCTTTTCAAGGATCACCATACAGCCAATGCATTGTTATTGTTAAGTGCCTTATAGTCAGTTCTGACTCTCAGCAACCCCAAGGAGTGGCTGGTGAGTTTGAACCACTGACCTTGAGGTTCGAACAAACCATGCAATGCAGTGCTTTCCTACATCTCCACACCAGGAATCCATACTGCCATAGTTGTTAGGTGCCATCAATTCAGCACCGACTCAGAGCAATCCTATGCACAACAGAACAAAGCACCTCCTGGTCCAGCACCAATCTTACAATCATTACTAAGCCTGAGCCCACTGCTGCTGCCACGTGGCCAATCCATCTCACTGGGGGTCTTCCTCTTTTTCTCTGACCCTCCACCTTACCAAACATGAGATCCTTCTCCAGTGACTGGTCCCTCCTGACAATATGTCCAAAGTATGAGAAACAACATTTGGCCATTCTGGCCTCCAAGGAGCACTCTGGGTGCACGTCTTCCAACACAGATCTGTTGGTTCTTTTGGCAGCCATGGCACTTTCAATATTCTCCTCCAACACCATAACTCAAAAGCATTAATTCTTCTGCAGTCTTTTTTATTCACTGTCCAGCTTTCACATGCTTACGAGGTTATTGAAAATACCATGGCTTGGGTCAAGCACACCTTAGTCCTCAAGCTGACATCTTTGCTCTTCAACACTTTAAAAAGGTCTTGTGCAGCAGATTTGCCTAACGCAATACGTCGTTTGATTTCTTGACTGTTGCTCTGTGGTGGAGATCAAGTGTCAGAGTCTCCATTGACATCTATTTTGGTCTTTACCTTCTTCCTTAGGTACATAATGACCGTTTGCTTTCTTCCTGTACAATGTTCTTGATGTCATCCTACAACTATCCTGATCTTTAGTCTTTAGTATCCAATGCCTCAAATCTGTTCTTGAGATGCTCTCTAAATTCAGATAAGATATGTTCAAGTTCATATTTTGGCTCTTGTGAACTTGTTTTAATTTTCTTCAGCTTCAGCCTGAATTTGCATATGATCAATTGATGATGTGTTCCACAGTCTGCCCCTCGCCTTGTTTTGGCTGATAATATGGGACTTTTTCACCATGTCTTCCCACACATATAATCAATTTGATTTCTGTGTATTCCATTAGGTGAGGTCCATGTATATAGTTGCCTTGTATGTTGTTTGAAAAAGGTATTTGCAATGAAGAAGTCATTGGTCTTGCCGAATTCTGTCACAGCAATCTCCAGCATCATTTCTACCACCAAGGACTTATTTTCTGACTACTGATCCTTCCATTTTGTCTCCAAGCTTTGTGTTCCAACTGCCAGTGATTATCAGTACATCTTCATTACATGCTTGAGTAATGTCAGACTGAAGAAGTTGGTCAAATTCTTCAATTTCATCGTCATTGGCTTTAGAGGTTGGTGCGTCAATTGGAATAATAGTGGTCTTCCTTCATTGTAGGTGTACGGATATTTTCCTGTCACAGACAGTGTTGTCCTTCAAGACAGATCTTGCTATGTCCTTTTTGATGATGAATGTGACACCATTCCTCGTCAATTTGTCATTCCTGGCCTAGTAAACCATGTGCTTGTCAGATTCAAAATGGCCAATGCCAGTCCATTTCAGCTTATTAATGCCTAGGATGGTAATGTTTATGCATTCCATTTCATTTTGCCAATTTCCAATTTTCCTAGTTTCATACTTTGTACATGCCATGTTCTGAATATTAATGGATGTTTACAGCTATTTCTCTTGATTTTAAGTGGCAAATGAAGGTCCCAAAGGCTTTACTGCATTCGCATTATTATGCTCAGTTCTACTTTGAAGAGGTAGCTCTTCCCCAGTCATAGTCTGACTTCCTTCCAACCCAAGGAGCTTATTAGATATGACAATATTCTGGTATTCCACATCATGTTTCAATATTTAATATTCTGGTGCTGACAGTGTTTCACTGCTATTCATTCATAATGTTTTCAGTGACTAACATTCAGAAGTCTCTTCTTCCTAGTCCGCCTTTTTCTGGAAGCTCAGCTGAAATTTATCCACTGTGGGTGACCCTGCCAGTATTTAAAATATCAGTGGCATAGCTTCCAGAATCACAGCAACATGCAAGCTATCAGAGTACAACAAATTGACAGATAAGTGGTGACACCCAGCCATTAGAAGAAAATTAAACAACATAAAATAATGTTTACTACATAATATTAAATTTGCATTTACTTCTACTTTTATGAGGCAGAGCATGGCTCTGTAAAATAAACACTGGTCTACTAACCAAAAAGAATCCTGGTGTGGCGTTGTGGTCTAATGTGTCAGACTGCAAAGTTGTTTTAACTGCAAGGTCGGTGGTTCAAGCTCACCAGCTGGTCCTTAGAAACCCTAAACAGGGTCGCCATGGGTCATAATTGACTCAATGGCACTTAACAACAACAACTAACTATAAGGTAAATGGTTGTAGCTTACCAGTCAGCAGGAAAAAGAAGGGACAGCTAAGTTTTACTATTCCCAGGGTTGCTATGAGTTGGAACCGAGTCCAAGACACTTAGCAACAACATATGTGTATGCGTCTCAGGTATAGAAAGATATACTGTGAAATGACAACAATGTTTGTATCTTTATTTTCTGTAAGGAAATTGTTGTTGTTGTTACGTGCTTTCAAGTCGATTCCAACTCATAACGACCTTGTGCACGGTTTCCAAGGAGCAGTCCAGTGCTTATGCTACAGCTTCACACCAGGAGTCTGTAACGACATTGTTGTTGTTGTTGTTAAGTACCGTGGAGTCAGTTCCCACTCATAGTGACGCTGCACAGGGTTTCCAAGACTGTAAATCTTTATAGGAGCAGAACGCCTCATGTTTCTCCTGCAGAACAGCTGGTAGCTTTGAACTGCCGACCTTAGAATCTATCAAAAAGCATATTTTCTGCCTGAAAAATTTCTTCCTAGAATACTACATCCTCGTGACTCTTTACAGGACTTCAAGTCTCAACCTTCAAGTGTTAGCTTCAATATTAATTCTTTTTTCTGAGATGGTCCCCAATCCTGCATTGCCCATAACCGTATGAGAGGGCTTCAGAAAGTTCTTGGGATAGTTTTATTTTCTTTTAATTCCATTTTTCTATATTTTTCTACCTCAGTCCCAGCACTGCTGGGACTTTACACATGCATTTTTTACACATGCAGTCTTTACACGTGCATTTCTTAATATTTCTAATTTTACAAGTATTGATTTAACATTTGATTCCCTTTGCAACTCCCTTTAGGCTGAGGGTGGGGGCCATGTCTATATTGACAACCACTGTAAATCCAGTATGTAGCTTTGTTCCAGATACAATACATATTTGTCAAGTGAACAAGTAAAGAGATGGGAGCACAGAAGCTAGGTATAATGGAGTTAGAGGGCAGACTAATCACAAAATTATATAGAAACTCACTTTTATTTCTTTTCAAAAAAGCAATATGTTTATTATATCTGTAGTGAATCTGTCTTTCTTACAAGTTCTTACAATGGGAGGAATAACTTTAATCACATTTGTTGTATTCAGTATAATCTAAATTTTAAACTGTCTTTTTTGGCAACCCAATGCACTTAGAATTTTGAGATTCAGTTTAAGAATTTCTTCTTATTTTGTTTTTTAAATATTATGTGATAGCGAGTGAGTGAATTGGGAAGTTTATGACTTTTGTTGTCCAATAAGAGGAGAACACGCTTGGACTCCCGGTGTGGTGCTGTTGAATCATCACTGGAACCACAAGTTCATCACTATGAACCACAAGTTCGGCAGTTCACACCCATCAGCTGCTCCTCGGAAATTCTATACTAGGTCAACCGAAGTCTGAGCTGACTAGGCGGCACTTAATAACAGGAACACCAGGCCTTGTACTATCTCTTGTCTTCCCAGTTTTCCACAGTGATGTCACTTGTTCATTCAGTTGCTTGGTATTCTATTTGTGACTGATGAACTACTGGTGCCCTTTCTCATCTCTGGATCTAAGTTTTTCTCTGATCAACTAGACCCAGTTTGACTGTTGATAACTACAGCTTCCTTGAGATGTAGCAGCAATTTGTATAACATCCCTAGGCTTTGAACTATGTTGTGTAGACTCATTTCACTTCATAGCAGGCTCCTCAGACTCACACATCTTTTTCATCATCCCTCTGGATGTATAGGAAATGTTGGGCCCTTCCATTTTGGAAATTGGTAGTTTAGTCTCTTTCTGTGATTAATCACATCAACACACCAACTTAGCATATGATTACCTAGAAACATAATTTTATTGAGTTCTGTGATGTACCCAACCCATAATCATTTCCCAGTTTTTGAATCTATGACTGGAACTGACACAGTAGTCTTTGACAAAGCCACCCATTCCCACTCACTGTCCTGTAGGATCAGCGCTGTCCTGTGAGAGGGAACCAAGTACAAGCCATTGATACCACTTTCTGGGTCATCAGTATTGCCTCTAGGAGTGGGAGATGAGAGAAGTCAGTCACAGAACAGGGCTCTACCATTTCCTCACTTAAGTCAACAGGCTAGCACCCAAGAAACTCTGGAAGGTGTCAGTAATAGCAACAGTTGCAGCTATTAATTTTGATGTGGTGACAAGCTCTTTAAAATAAAATGTCTAAGGTATGTGAGGAGTCCTGGTGGCGTAGTGGTTTAATGCAGTGCTAGGGGCACTGACTTGTCTATGCCAAGAAACTTGGAAGACAGTTACCTGCCAAACTGACTGGAATAGATGACCCATAGAATACAGAAATCATGGTGTAATTGGAGGGTAAAAAATTGTCTGCACTCTGACTGCAGAATTCATTTTAATCAACTTTTAGAAAGACAGATACATTAGTTTTCAATGTAATCTCCTTGCTTTTCAACATACTTTGTCCACCTGTCAACAGCTTTCATAGTCTCTCATTGGAAAATGTTTTAGGCTGAACTGGGAGCCACTTTATCAGAGGTGAATCTGCATCTTTGAAGGATGGCTTTCAGGGGATCAAGCAGGTAAACGTCTGATGGAGAAAGATATGGACTATAGGGAGGATGCTTTAACACCTCAAAACCAAGTTTTTGCAGAGTGGGCAGATAAGTTTGGATGCACATTGTCATGTGACATCACAAAGCCCTTGGATAGCAGTCCTCTGCATTTAATCTGAAGTTCACACTGCATCTCTTCAGTGAGCTTCTCATTGTAACAAGCACTGCTGATTGCTGAATCTTTTCCATGATATTGTCCTAATACTGGCCCTTGAGAATCCCAGAAAACTGTAAGCATCTATTTTCCAGCTGATGGTTGACTTTTGAACTTTTCTTTGATCAGCGATTGAGAATTTTTCCATTCTATACTCATCCATTTTCTATCAGTATTATAGTGATAAAGCTTGTCACGAGTAACAAATTTTTTAAAAGAAACATTGACCTTCCTCCAATATCAGTATAAATTTTGTTTATAGATGTCCAAACGTTTCTGTTTATGCTTTTCCGTGAGTTGTCTTGGTACCCATTTTACACAAACTTTTTTGAAAACCAAGTCCATCACAGATGATTTCATAGGCAGATTCATGGCTGATTTGTAAACAATTTACCACATAATCCACTGTCACTCATCTATTCAGTAAAATAAGTTCATGTGCACATTCAATGTTGTTATCAGTTGTGGACATGGATGGACGTCTTAATACAACTGGAGTGTGGATATTTTTTGCGTCATTAATATGATATGCAAGTGAAATGTTGCTGAAGATAATTTAAAAACTGTTGCAGAAACACATCAACAGAGAGATACCAGAAATGCAAGCTGAATTCAGAAGAGGATGTGGAGAGATGCATATTACACCTGATTTCAGATGGATCTTGACAAAATCGGAACACTAGAAAGATGTTTTCTTGGCCTGTATTGACTGTGCAAAGACATTCAACTATGTGAGTTACAACAAACTATGGATAATGTTGTGAAGAAAGGGAATACCAGAACACTTAATCGTGCTGATGAGGAACCTGTACAGAGACCAAGAAGCAGTTGGCTTAAAATCAGGAAAGATGTATATCAGGATTGTATCTTGTCATCAAATTTATTCAATGTGTATGCTGAAAAAATACTCCAAGAAGCTGGATTATATGAAAAGCAGAACATGGCATCTGGGTTGAGGATGACTTATTAACAACCTGTGATATGAAGATGCCACGACCTTGCTTGCTAGAAGCAAAAAGGACTTGAAACACCTACTAATAAAGATCAGTATGGATTACAAGTCAATGTAAAGAAAACAAAAATCTTCACAACTGGGCCAATAAGCATCGTGGGAATCTAGAAAAAGATTGAAATTGTCAAGGATTTCATTTTACTTGGATCCACAATCAATACTCATAAAAGTAGGAGTCAAGAAATTACACATGTATTGTACTGGGCAAATCGCAGTGAAAGACCTCTTCAAAGTATAAAAGAGCAAAGATGTCATTGTGAGGACTACGATGCCCTGACCCAAGTCATTTCCAATCACCTCATATGCACATGAGAACTGGGCAATCAGTATGGACTTGATGCATTTGAATTATAGTGTTAGCAAAGAATATTAAACGTACCATGGACTACCAGAAGCATAAACAAATCTTTCTTGGAGCAAGTACAACCAGAATGCTCCTGGAGAGATTTCATCTCACTTTCTTTGGACATGTTATCATGACGGAACAGTACCTGGAAAAGGATATCATGCTTGGCAAAGTAATTATTGTTGTTAGGTGCCATTGCGTCAGTTCCAAGTCATAGCGACCCTATGCACAACAGAATGAAAAACTGCCGGTCCAGCATAACCCTCACATTGCTGTTATATTTGAGCCCATTGTTGCTGCCACTGTGTTAATCCATCTTATTGGGAGGTTTCCTGTTTTTGGCTGACCCTCCACTTTTACAAACATGATGTCGTTCAGAACTGTTGCCTCCAAAGCACGTGAGGCAAAGTGCTTTGTCTCACCATCCTCACTTCTATGGGAAACCCTTAATGGGATGAATTGATGCAGTAGTTACAACATTAAGCTCAATCATATAAAAAATCATGAAGATGGTGCAGGACTGAGCAGAAGTTTATTCTGCTATACCTAGGATTGCATTGAACCATAGCTGGCCTGATGGTAACTAACAACAATCAGGCATCTAGCACTCTGTGTTAGCCAGCACATATGAGTACAGTGTTTGGTCTACCAGGATTCCACACAGCATCACATCAAACTACGCACACTATATTACAGAAAGAAGGTGCAAGGTGGCCCTGTGACCACAATGTCCACTGACTGTATCACATAACGCCCTACTCAGAAGATGATGGTCAAGTAGACAGTTGGCATAGCCTGCTGAATGAACAGGTGAAACACCAGTTTGGAAAGAGACCAGGAATAGAGAATCATCTTTTATAGTGAATTATACAAACATTTAATCAAAGATCTTTATACGGGGCTAACAGATGTCTCTAGTAGGAGAACTACACGAGTCAGAAGTGGTGTGGCCCCAATAACAATCTGAGAGTGTCTGTGATTCTTATGCCCTCAATCCTGGGCTCAGTGAGGTTAAGGTTCTGCTTCTTAGATGAGATTTTCATTTGTCAGGGACACAGAAAGAGTCCTATTGAACTATAAGCTATGGCTGCTGCCAAGGTAATTTGGACTCTTTGTGTCCAAGAACCAGCAGACAAGAAGACAATGCATATTCTTAACAGGGAAAATTATGCCTGGTTTTAGGAGGAATTGTTGTTAAACCATGAGGGAAGGGACAATAGGTGTTGTATCCAAGCACCTAATGATATTTTCTTGCCCAATTTTGACAACAAATGCAACAGTGAAACTTCTGTTGGAAGGGAAACGAATGACAACCAGGGGTTTAGATCCATTATGAACAGGTATCTGGGTCATGCCACAAAATACACCACTGAGACAGCAAAGATGGTAGCTGAGGTGAAGGGAATCTAGACTAGATGGTGAACAAAAGGATGTAAGTATCAACTGTGGTCCTAAGACCAGTTACAGCAGCAAAGCCAGTTCTTTCCACCAACCTTCTTGTTCTAAGTTTTCCCAGGGACAGAGGTTCATCCATATAGGGGAGTAGCAGCTTACTAAACTTACTGAAGATGTAAATTCAAGGGCACAAGTGGAACATGGAGGTGAACATGGAGATGCATTAAGTAGATTCTCTTTCAACAAAGTATTTGTTGCCTCAGCTTCTAGGAACGTGGTCAAGCATCTCTACGTGTCAGCTCCATCAGGGTTTGTCTCAGGCTCAGAGACTTGCTTCATCCAAAACCCATCCTTCTGAGAACTGACCACTGTCTGAAAAAAAGCCTGGCTATTGGGCTTAATATGGGAAAACTGTGACATGTCATTTATAGCTCAGTTCCCATGAGGCTGGATGAGATTTTGTAGAGCCTGAATCACAGCTAAAAACTCCTGATTTCTAATCTTATGTTTTCCCCTCCTCTCACTCTCTTGCATCCCAACAGCCCAAACTCCATTTCAGCATCTGCTTCAAAACAAAACAAAAGTCAGATGCTCATAGCATTGAATTTTAAGAGTGTGATCATTTGTTAGCAGGTCCGCAGGTCTTTCTTTCAAGATGCCTCTGGATGGCTTCAAACTACCAAACTTTCAGTTAATAGTCAAGCATTTTAACTATATGAACTACGTGGGGACTTCTAGCATCTGCTTTGAGAGAACCCAAAGTGTAACAGTTATCTATCAGGACAGGACCCTGGTGGCACTGTAGAATAGACATTGGACTTCTAAGTACAAGATGTGTGGTCCAAACCCATCAGTCACTCCATGGGAGAAAGATGAGACTATCTGCTCCCATAAGATTTACAGTCTTGAAAATCCTATGGAGGGTAGTTGTGACTCGGAATTGACTTGACATGGGTTTTGTATCTACTAGGAAGACCCTTCTTTCAACTTTCTTTGTCTTCTGTCCAAACACTATGATGCCTTAAGGGAGGTCAGGCTATAAGTATCTTACCACCTAATTTCCTCATCAGTTGAGTCCTTTCTTCTTCCTACAATCCATGGTAAGTCTGAGGAGATTGATGTTTTCCTTCTACCTGCCCCACTAGTACTTCCTCCATGTGGTATCTTCCTTCTTTCATCAAGTGGTATTCAACCACCTTCCCCTTCTCCAATGCTATTGTGGTGGGGTAATGCCAGAAATAGTGATTTAAAAATAAGAGGGGTGCCAAATGTATTCATTCAATGTTTTGACTAGGTCATCCCTATTACACACACACCACAATAAATAAAAAGGGAATGCAGAGAGAAATTTTCATGTGTCTCTCATGTATCCATGCATCTTTTGAACAATAACACCCCTATGTTCTGGACTACCTTTTCAGGATCTCTATGAGTAGGAACCTATTTAATGGCACTTAAAGACAACAGCATGTTTTCTTAGGCTGTAATCTGAGGTGGCGCTGTGGGTTAATGTACTGGGCTGCAAGGTCAGTTTGGACCAAAAAGTCAGTGGTTCAAGCTCACCAGTTGCTCCTTGGAAACCCCATAAAGGGTCATTATGAGTCAAAACCAACTTGATGGCCTACAACAACAATCTGTACAGGAGCAGACAGCCCGATGTTTTCTCTCATGAAGCTTCCATCAGCAGCCAAATACTTAACCATTTCAACACCAGGCTTCTCCTGACAGCTAACAAAGTAAAGTAAAATCTCAGGTCTTTCACAATTCTTGACAACTCTGACCGGTGGTCACATATTTAAAAAACAAATCACCTGTTTCAAAAAGCTTGAATCACATTTTGTTCCCAACTTTCAACAATGCTGAAATTCACTGCCTGTAATTTA
>NW_006408547.1:16593675-16598853 GCF_000296735.1 Chrysochloris asiatica | reverse complement strand
ACTTGACAGCACTTAACAACAACAACAACAACAACCCATGACATTCATCTTATTTCTTCCTCTCCTAGCTCACAGAGTGTGGGGAAATCTTGTACTCTTGTTTCAACTGTGTTGATTCTATCTGGAGCATCAGCCAAATAGTAGCGATTTAGAGGAAGATTAAACTGAGGAGGGGAAAAATAACAACTCTTTGAAACAATAATAAACCAAATAATGTTTTCAGTAGTCTGCTTACTTTGGTCCAAGAGCAGCATCTCTCAAAGGAATCTAAAGTTCTAAGTGTGCTTGTCTAATAGTCTGAATCCCACAAAGCGGAGGTGCTCACTAAGAAATTATTGAACTAATGGATGAACTAAAGCCAATTACTGGTCTTCAGACATTAAAATTACAGTATTTTAGAGTTTTGATGGTACTTAAACAGAGAAACACAAAGACAACCCAAAGTAAAGATAAATTTCTGCCTCAAAGATTCAGGCAAAAATGTATTTGTTGACATATGATCAACAAGCTGATAGAGCAACTGGCAGGGGGGAAAAGATACACAATATAGTTCATCTGTTCATCAACTAATCAAAACTAAAAATGTATATGATTCTTTTCATAAACCAAAAAGTCGTATTAATAGATGTGCTGCCATTATTTCCTGTCAAGCTTTCATCACAGTGGAAATTTTATTATTTTTCTCTACATGAATGTTAACCTAGCAATCAGTAATTGGTCTTCTAAACCATATATCCTTGATATAATCAAAGGTGATATAGTAAACTAATATAGTGATGAGCATCTGAATCTATTTGTAAGATGAAGTTTTTAATTATTGAGTTATCGAAGGAGCAAGTGAAAAAACAGTGTCCATAAGAGCAGCGTTTAGAAAAATAACTAAAATCAAAGAAAAATAGAAAGGGTTTTTATCATCCTTTGCTCAAACATGAACTGTGATAACCCATAAACTTCCTCACATAAAATGTATTAAGTTAATGGTATAGTTGTGGCCTCGTTAACCTTATTTATGACAGATTTGCAACTGTCTTTTCCCGCTGGACTATTGGCTTTTTCACTACTCACAAACACTCTGAGACAGAGAATGTACTATTTTCAAAATCCCTGTGTCTAGGTTTATAACATTTTAGAGACTAAAGCCCCTTGCAATGCTTTATCTTCAATCTAGAAAGGACCATTGATGCAAGAAATGCAATGCAGACAGGTGGAAAATGATCTTTCTGATGAAGTGATTAGGAGGGAAAGACGGACTGTAATTCACTGTCATTGTGTGCACGTGTGAGTGCTGAGACACGGCTGAGTCCTCCCCACGGTTACGGAACCAGAACAAAGAGCAAAGCCAGATGCTCACTTTCTAACGTAGTCTATGAAGAAAAATCACTTTCAACTGCAAGGTGGGTGGTTCAAGCTCTCCAACCACTCCTCAGGAAGCCTACACAAGGTCACTATGAGTCCAAAGTGACTCCACAGCACTTAACAACAACATGAAGACCAAAGATACGAAGGGATACATCTCCCCAAACCACCTGAGCACAAAACACCAAATCACAGAAAATGAAAGTAATCCAAAACTCAAGACACTGGAGTCAAAAGAAGATCAGTTAGGATGCATCTCACCAATAAACCCTGCACTCTAATTAAGTTGGAAGATTTAACTTATAATAAAGTAAAATTACTTTAGAAATTAAAGTAGGTGTGGTATGGCTGCTCTACTTAATCAACTTATCTAATGAAACAAAAGAACTAGCAGAATGCACAGAGGTAATAGATACCCTAGGTGGTCAGCCAAGCAAGGAGACCTTCCCGTGGACCCTTGGGTATGAAGCCACTCCCTCTGACACAGTCCAGTCAGTCTTATGTTTTTTGACCACCTCTTGTTTGCTGGGATGGATAAATCAGACTGGACGGATGTGTGCTCAAGGCCAAAGCAACAGTAAGGGATGACAATCTTTATTTTGTTGCCTCTGAACCTTTATTGATAATATCCCTCTATATATGTGCACACACATACACATACACAAACACACACATGCATATGCAGTATATTTTTAAAAAGCATATTGCTTACTTAGTGATTTGCAGCTCCAAAATATTTTCATATATTTTGCTGTTCTTGGATGCCATCGAGTCAGTTCCGACCCACAGCAACCCAGTACAGGATTTCCAAGGAATAGCTGGTGAGCTTGTAAAACAAACCTTATAGTCCAAAAAGGCTTTGCAGTACAACACATTGACCTGCAGTGCCAGCCACAGCACCACCCCAGTATATATGTATATGTATATGTATATGTATATATATTTGTTGTTGTCGTAGTTGTTAAGTGCTGTCAAGTCGGTTCCAACCCATACCAACCCTGAACAGGGTTTCTGAGGTTGTAAATCTTTATGGGAGCAGAAAGCCTCATCTTTCTTCTGCGGAGCAGCTGGTAGTTTTGAACTGCTGACCTTGTGGTTCACAGTGTGATTCGTAACTACTATGCTACCAGACTGCATATATATATATATATATATACACACTTATTATATATATATACATATACACATATGCATACAGAACTTATAATATATAAGTTGATTTGGAAGCCAAGTTTAATTGTTGTTTACAATTCACCTACTAATAAGAGCAAAAAGAACTAGTAACATGTAACACAGGATAAGTGTACTTTGCAACAGCACTGAGAATAATAGCACAGAATGAGGGACAGACATGCCCTCTTGAAAGATAAATAAGACTGATGATGAAAAGGAGTGAGTACTGCAAAGGATTTTAAGATTTTCACTGCCTAATTAAAGGAAATCATAAGAAATAATTTTGTTTTCCTATGACAAAAAGTGAGACACAGTAGGTTTAAAAAATATTTTAAGCTCACACAATCACAAGGCATGTGATCTTCAATGCAAACTTGGGTCTTCAGGTGACAAAGCCTGTGCTCTTTTCACCAGGACTTTTGGGAAGACATGTTTACTCAGTGTTAGAGAACTAACGTAGGTGAGTCTACTCCACAACAGAAGTCCTGGTGTGGTACTGTAGGACAATGCACTGGATCACAAGTCGGGTAAGAACTGCAATGTTGGCTGTTCAAACTCATCAGCCACATCTCAGAAACCCTATATAGACAGTGTTGCTATGAGCTGGAACTGACCTGACGGTACCTGACAACAACAACAACAACAACAACTACTACACAAAAAAGGAGCCCTGGTGCACAGTGGTGAAGTGCTCAGCCACTAAATGCAATACCGGCAATTTGAGCCCATCTGCTGTTCCACTGGAGAAAGAGGTGGCAGTCTCCTTCTGTAAAGATTGTTGGTAAGTGCTTCCGATTTGGTTCCAACTCATAAGGACCCTGGGTAGGGTTTCTGAGGAGCAGTCCTGCAGCAGCCATGGAAACTCTACAGGGAAATTCGACTCTGTGCTAAAGGTTTTCTATGAGTCAGAATCAACTCAATGCCAAGGATTTATTTTTTTTAATTGCACTAAAGTGAGCATCCAGTTGAGTCTTGATACCTAATGCAATCATTCCAAATATATTAGAGCTTGAATGTGGAGTACGGCACTGTAGGGAAAGTCTCCACAATGATTCCGTCAGGGTAAAAGGTCTTGATGGTGACTGGGTTGGCAGTGCCATAGCGTGTTTTGTGATTGGTGAACAAACAACAGCAATATGTCTATGTGGAAGTCAGTTTAATTATTTTCAATGACATGATTTAGTGTTGGTGGGATTCCTAAGCAGCTAATGAGACATTCACTAGTAAGAGAAGTCAGCAAACTACAACCACCTGTCTATTAAATGATCATTTGGCTAGAGCATCACTAAACATGGCCTTCCATATACAGATCTGCACCAAGAACTACCCCTAAAGCAGCGTGGAAGTTCACTGTGCAGAGAGTGGGTATAACAGGTAAGCAATAGGTGTGTAAAAGGTGATGGAACCAATCAGAACAGGATGCTAGCCTGAATACTATTAAAAATGTTTTGATTAGGAAAACTCAATGTAAATCAATTGCCCAAAAGCTGAACACTTTCAGACAAAACATGAACACAGCAGCAGATGGAAGGTTCCGGCATGTTCTCCACTGTTCCATTCAGGGCACTGAACCAGAACGTAACTGAAAACTTCAATGGAAAAAAAATTCTGAAATTCTCACTGACATGAAACCAAAATTTGAATGGAAAAAAAAAAAAAAAAAGTTTTTCTGATCCTGAACTGAAATAGAAACTTATTTTTTTCGCTCCACTAGTTTTGGTTCATGACAAGTTTGAAGTTGTAAGCAAGCCCATTGGTCCATGTATGTTTGATGTGCATCAGGCACCCAAGTATACCGAGTGCTTCTCTGGTGTACCAGGCTCACCAGAGTCCTCTCCCTCATGAACCTGAGCAGGAACTACCACAGATGTGAGAAATCTGAGGGGGTGATGAACACTCGTACTGAAAAATTAAATAAAAAGAAAGAAAGACAGCTCTGTATATGAAACACACTTAAGTGTAACACAGATTCACAACAGATTGATTGTGTAATAACAGATGATGGCTCTAATATGATTAAAATTGCTGATTTTTCTCAGAAAAGATAATGAAATTGAAAGACAAATGTCAGGAGAAATTGACAATATTGAAAACTCTTGACTTATTGCATTCTGACTTGTACATATTAACCATCACAGAGTGGAATCAAGGAAACACATTTCTGAAGAAAACATTGACTGGTGTGCAACATGCTGTACACAGACTTCTATTACAGTTTCAATTAGTAATGCCGAACTAGAAGAATTTTTCAGAAGAATATCATGAACTCATCTGAGTCCTCTGTATTACAACACTGTCTACCAAATTTTTTAAAAGTAATTTGAGAAAACCTATAGTGGATAGCAAGGAGCTCTGGGAGCGTAGTGGTTATGAATCAGGCTGCTAATCTCATGGTCAGCAGTTCAAAACTACCAGCTGTTCTACAGAAGAAAATGAGTCTTTTTGCTCCTGTAAAGATTTACATCCTTAAAAACCCTGTACTGGGTCGCTATGAATTGGAACCAACTCCACGGTCTATCACCACCACCACCACCACCACCAACATAGTGGATAGCTGAACAATAATATATATATGCCTTGGAAAGCCTGTACAGGGTTGTTATGGGTCAGAACTGACTCAACAGCACTTAACAACAACAAATATATATA
>NW_006408547.1:16590909-16592560 GCF_000296735.1 Chrysochloris asiatica | reverse complement strand
ATAAAACTTATTGTCCACTGCCATTGAGTCAAACTAAGTGCCTCTCTGGAGTGTTTCCAAGTCTGTAAGTCTTTACAGGAGCAAACAGCCTCCTCTTTCTTCCCAGGAGTGGCTGATGGGTTTCAGTTGTTGACCTTGTGGTTAGCAGGCGAGTGCTTACCCTCCAGCATCACCAGGGCAACCTTACTAGGATACAAAAATCTCTGTGACGCACTAGTCAGAGTAGCATACAAGGCTAGGCATATGTATGATTAAGTTTAGAAACTTTTCAGCCTTTAAAGAAAGCCGTGGTAAGATTGCAAAGTGAACAATTAACCCTAAGTCATGCTTTTGGTTTGTGGACGGAAACAAAAGTGAAATTGGACAGGTAGTAGTACATTTGGGAACACGCTGATTGAAAATTTTAATATCAGGGGAAAGATTATCAATGAAAATGATAGCTCATTAGGAATGGTTTATCTAGACCCTCAGTATCAAACTCAAACTAGTTCTGAACTTTAGGTGAAGGTCATATTCCATTGAAAAAGCAATTGGAAAATGATAGAAAATCTGAAAAGCAGAAACTCTGAAAGTGTAATAAACTAAAGCAATTCAGGAAATATTCTATTTTCAAATGATAATATTGAAGTGGATTTCTTAAAATGAAAGAAAAAAGAGTTAAATTGAAATCAGATGACTGTACTTTTAATATTAGCTCTATACTAACAAGCTTTGACGGTTTACAAAAGAGTTGAGAGACAAATAAATACTCTTAAATTGGTGGTGAGGGATATACAGTTCACAATGTTCCCAGTTCTATGGAATTACTATGTCAGTTTTGGGTGTTCTAGATACTCAAGTCAGTAGTCAGAGAACTTTCTCAGGTTTGAAATTCCCCTTGTGAGATAACAGGGTGAGTTAAAATAAAAGATAAAAAAGTAATGAGGACTTTTTAAAATTAGAAGCAAATATGAATCATTCCAACAAAAACTGAGTTGAGGGCATCAAACGATAACACTAACTAACAAATATCATTCAGAGCATAAAAAATGATGCTTTCTTAATGAACTGTACGATTGTGTATGAACTGGGTCCATATTTATAGTATGATATGTATTTTTTTATGTAATGTTAGGACCCTTCCTAAGCTTAAACAGGGATGAATATTAAAGTATTAAATATTTTATTTGTCTTTTTGTATTGCTGGATTAGGTATGGTAGTACACTTTATATTTATAGTATTTTGTAAATAAATTCTTGTCAGCTTTACATGATTAGACCTGGAGTTGGAAAACCAAAAGTGAACAACATGCCCGACATTTCTCAAAGCAAAAGAACTGAAAAAATATGTAAGCTTAGAGTTGCAATAAATGGATGGAATGCTGGAGGTGCCAAGGTATATTTGGAAGACAGCTACCTGACCAACCAATGGGCAGAAATACATATGTCTACCCATTACAAAGAAAAGTGATCTAATGAAACATGAAAATTATTGAAAGATGTCTTCAGGTTAATATCAGGGAAAAGTTATAGTTGAAAACAACAGCCCACTAGGTATATGCTTTCCAGATCCTCATTATCAAAATCAAATTAGTAAAGTGAAACTTTGTTTTAATATGTTAATACATTTTTTAAAATAGTAATCATTTCTATAATTATTGTTGTTGTTGTT
>NW_006408547.1:16587941-16589565 GCF_000296735.1 Chrysochloris asiatica | reverse complement strand
ACTTAACAACAACAACAACAAACCTTCATAACCATCACTGTCTATCAGTCTGCCACGCTGTGGTGCTTTGTGTGCTACTGCAGTGCTGAAAGCAATGCCACCAGTGTTTAAAATACCAGCAGGATCATCCATGATGGATACATTTCAATGGAGCTTCCAGTCTATAGCAGACTAGGAAAGAGAGGTGATCTACTTCTGAATGCTTAGTTACTGAAACATTTTGAAAAGCAGTAGAACACCATCAGATGTAATGCCAGAGATAAAAACATGATGAATAGTAACAGAATACTGTCAGATATAGTGCTGGAAGATGAGCCCCTCAGGTTGGAAGTCACACTGACTACTACTTTGGAAGATCTGTCTCCTCAAAGTAGAGATGATCGTAATGGCATAACTGGTGCAAAGTTTTTGGAATCTTCATTTGTTGCTGGGACACAATTAAAAATGAAGAGAAGCATCAGCAAGCACATATTACTAATGAGAACAAGTAAAATATGAAGTATGCATCTAGGAAAATAGAAATTTGTGAAAAATGAAATGGAATGCACAAAGATCCATATCTTAGGTATAAATGAGTTGAAATAGACATTTACTAGTCTTTTTTAATCTGACAATCATGGGGTTTACTATTCTGGGAATGACAGATTAAAGAGGAATGCTGTAGCATTTATTGTTAAAAAGACTATTTCAGGATCTACCTTGAATGCAAACCCTATACAGGGTCGCTATGGGTCAGAATCGACTCAACAGCACTTAACAACAACAACCTTGAATGAAGGACAATGCTGTCTATGGTAGAATGATATCCATATTCCTTCAAGGAAGGCCACTTAATACTATTGTTATTCAACCATACATACCAACCACTAAATCTGGTGATGATAAAATTAAAGAATTCTACCAACTTCTTCAGTCTGAATTTCATCTGAATTTGATCAAATATGTAATCAAGACCTATTGATAATTACTGATAACTAGAACACAAAGGTTGGAAACAAAGAGGAAGGATCAGTATTTGGGAAATATGGCCTTGGTGATAGAAAGGATGCTGGATATTGCATGATAGTTTTGCAAGCCCAATCAATGACTTATTCATTGCAAATACATTTATTAAACAATACGAAAGAAGACTATACACATGGGCCTCACCAGATGGAATACACAGGAATCAAATTGGCTACATTTATGAGAAGAGACAGTTGTAAAGCTCAATATCCTCAGTCAAAACAAGGTTAGGGGCAGACGGTGGAACAAACTATCAATTGCTCATATCCCAGTTCAGGTTGAGGCTGAAGAACATTAAAATAACTCCATGAGAGGTAAAATATGACTTTGAATATATCCCACCTGAATTTAGAGACCTTCTCAAGAACAGATTTGATGCATTAGATAGTAATGACAGAAGACCAGAATTCTGGCATGACATCATGAACATCAGACAGGAAGAAAGCAAAAGGTTATTAAAAAGACAGGAAATAAGAAAAATACCAAAATCGATGTCGGAAGAAACTCTGAAATTTGCTTGTAAGAAAAGAGAAACTCACACAAATGGAAGAAATAAGAAAGTAAAAGAATGGCCCAGACAATTTCAAAAGTCAGTTCCAGAACAAAGCCAAGTATGATA
>NW_006408547.1:16585153-16586581 GCF_000296735.1 Chrysochloris asiatica | reverse complement strand
ATCTTGTGTTGAGGAAGAATATTAAAAGTACCATGGACTACCAGAACAGTATACGAATCTGTGTTGACAGAAGCACAGACATAATGTCTCTCATACTTCGGACATGTAACCAGGAGGAATCAAGTCCCTGGAGAAGTACGTCACACTTAATAAAGTGGAGGTTCAGTGAAAAAAGAGGAAAACTCCCAAAAAGATGGGTTGATACAGTGGCAACAACATTGGTCTCAAATGTATCAACTGTGAGGCTGGGATAAGACTGCAGTGTTTCATTATGTGGTACATGGGGTCGTTATGAGTTGGAGTAGACATGATGGCACATAACAATGACAATGCTTCCCAAAGAAATCTGCACTCTTTGATTTACATCACATTAAAATGGCAGCTTTGGCATCCTCAAGGGATTCAAATCATGATCTCTTTCAATGTTCTTCAAGTTTGAGGGACAAAAAGAAGTCTGAAGGAGCAAAATTAGGACTGCGGGGCAGATGGGATAAAGTTTCCAACACGTTTCTTGCAGGACAGCCCTGGAAATCCGGGAGAAATCAACAGGGGAATTGTGATGAAAAAACAACAACAACAAACGATTCTTGAGCTGAACTTTCCTGGTCCCTTCTCAATGATGCAGTTTTCAAGTTTCTTAAAACTTCTTTATACTAAACCGCTGCCATCATCCTATGCCCTTTGAGAAAATTTCTTCAGACTCCACCTGGAGTTTAATTGACTGAGAAGTTCCTTTCAGAAGCCACTGTTGTGAACGGACCTTTTTTGGAGGCACCCACAGGAAATTAAGTCACATGTATTACTGAGAAAACGTGTCTGTAGCCATCAACTGATCACCATGGACTATTTGGAATAAACCTATAAATACATAAACTGAACCTCTAGTAGTATTACTTTCTGACTTAGCCTTACCTGCCTAACTTGTGAAGAAATGATAGCAAATCAGTTAGACCTTAGCCTAAAACCCGACTTCATGCATTTTAATTTAGTTATATTTATGCAGTTTTTCATTATTGCTAATGTGTTCAAAATGTTGATACTCTTGGATCTCTGTGATTAAGGTGATTTTGGTGGAGAAACTCTTCTCTACATCATCTAAGTCACCATTCAACTTAAGCTTGTAAACAATCAGTGAGAAGAACACACAGTTGACAAAGGCTACCCAAGCTTATACAAAGAGTTTTAACCACTAGAAATACCATTGTACTGAACTAGAACCTTCCTGTTCCTGTTTTTATCCATCAAGGCCATAGAAACCAAGTCCAAACTTCCTTCCACATAACAGCCATTCAAATATTTGAAGATAGCTATGAAAATCTCTAAGGAGGCCTGGTGTGTAGTGGTTAAGCTTCCATTTCTAAACAAAAGGTTGATAACGAACTCATCCGTGGCTCTGAGGGAGAAATATATGGCAGTCTGTTTATGTAT
>NW_006408547.1:16579451-16584656 GCF_000296735.1 Chrysochloris asiatica | reverse complement strand
ACAACAACCATTGCAGGTAGGCAAAGGACATCTGATCTACGTCAGTCACAAGCAGTTGCCCTGGATTTTGCCTTGGGGGCCTGTGAGGGAATAATAGAAACAACACAGATTACCCTTTCTGTTTCTCCCTCTCCGCCTCTCCACCTGTCTTTCCCTGCTTTGTGTCTCCTCTCTCTCAAGCTTCTAACAGGAACAGCAGTACTGTAACTGCTATCCTGACTGGTTCTGGCATGTATACTTGTAGGAATTGCTTCTGCAAGCTTAAGCCTCAAGCCTGACTCTTAAGCTATTGCAGTAATTCTGTAAAATACATTATATATATTTAATAAATTTACTCATTTTGCTTAAATCAGCAGGAATTAACTTCTATTGTTTGTAAATAAAGACGCTGACTAGTATTCTTCCTCTAGTGAAGAGTCCTGCATTTTTTAGCCTCCTTAGTGCCTCAGGGCTTTTTTCACTGCACCCCTAGACCAAAAGAAATATTTAAAGCTATTTGCTTATTGTTGTTGTTGTTGTTGGGTGCCATCAAGTCAGTACCGAATCATAACGACCTTATGCACAGCAGAACGAAACAATGCCGAATCTTGGGCCAACCTCACTAATGTTGCCACACTTGAGTCCATCGATGATGTCACTTGGCCAATCCATTTTGTTGGGGTTTTCCACTTTTTCTCTGACCCTCCACCTTACCAAACATGATATCCTTCTCCAGCAACTGGCCCCTCCTGACAATATGTCTGAAGACTGAGAGATGAAGTTTGGTCATCTTGGTCTCCAAGAGAGCACTCTGGCTGCACTTCTTCCAACACAGATCTGTTGGTTTTTTTGGCAGTCCATGGCACTTTCAAAATTCTCCTCCAACACCATAACACAAAAGTATCAATTCTTCTATGATCTTCCTTATTCACTGTCCAGGTTTCCCATACATATGAAGTTATTGAAAATACCATGGCTTGTGTCAGGTGCACCTTAGTCCTCAAGCTGACATCTTTGCTCTTCAACACTGTAAAAAGGTCTTGTGCAGCAGATTTGCCTAATGGAACACGTCTGTTTGATTTCTTGACTACTGCGTCCATGAGTGTTGATAGTTGATCCAAGAAGAATGAAGTCCTTGACAACTTCAATCTTTTCTCCATTGATAAGAATGTTGTTTATTGGTCCAGTGGTGAGGATTTTTGTTTGCTTTACATTGAGATGTAATCCATACCAAAGGCTGTGCTCTTTGATCTTCATCAGTATTTTCTTATTACATACTATTTATACTTAACACACTTATTAAGCAGTTAATTCAAACTCTATAAGTAATTATAATCTGTAGATTACTAATCATATAAAATATGTATATATGTATTGAAAGGAAAAATATTTGAAATATTTATTTCATTCTTTATACAAACAAACAAATAAACAACAACAAACACTTGTCATAATGTCAATTCCAATGCAGAGCAATCTCATATGTATCAGAGGACAAATGTGGTCCTGAGTCTTCTCAGTGGCTGATTTTCGAGACGTAGACAGCCAGGCCTTTCTTCAGAGAGGCGTCTTGCTTGTCAGTCTCAAATTTTCAGTTAGCAGCAAAGAGCGTCAACCATTTGCAAAACTGTGACCCACAAGGCTCCATTTCATTCTTAGGTAAAAATTACTTACTAACGCTTTGATTGTACCTATTTGGCATTACCTAACTTTGCAAAATTTAGAATCAAGTTTCAATACCAACACTCTCATTTCCTTCCAAAGCTGATGTCCACGTGGTACTTGCTGTTTACGATTGCAATAGTCAAAATCTCAGTATCAAAACATGTGATGTCATGAAGTGAAATGTAACATAATTCTAATGTCAAAACTGTCAATTATCACAAGCCAGTAGCTTACATGATGTCCAAAACATGCAGAAAATGGTTATATTTCTTTCAAAAACATGTACTCCCTCAGAGTTCACTATAGCTACCTTAGGCATCTCAGCATAATGCTTGAGAAAAGCAGCTCTAGGGTAATATGATATATAATCAAAATGCACGATGCAAAATAACATACAAAATAAGATCTTTTATGTCTGCAGCATGCATAATGTAGTTAAAGAGCTTAAAAGACATTTCCAAAGATCCGCTTAAGAATAAAAAGTAAACTATTACAATGAAATGTTCAATGACCTGGAGTTAGAAAATCAAGAGAGAAAGACACGCTCAACAGCTGTCAAACTGAAAGAGCTGAAGAAAACTTTCAAACATTGAATATTTCAATATTGAAGAACTCCATGGAGAAAGTGTTGAAAAATGAAGGAAGCATCAAAAGACAATGGAAGACATACATAGAGTCAGTGTACCAAATCGGATTGGCCTAAGTTCACCTATTTCAAGAGGTAACAAACGATCAAGAACAGATGGCATTGAAGGGAGCAATCCAAGCTGCACTGAAGACATGGGTGAAACATAGGGTTTCAGGAATCGATTCAATACCAGTTTAAATGTTTCAGTGTCTGAGGTGTTGACTTGTATATATCGGTTGGACTGTGAATCATAAGGCAAGCAATTCAAACCCACCAGCTGTTCTTTGGAAACCCTGTACAGGGTTGCTATGAGTCAGAACCGAGTCCGCAGCACTTAACAACTTTAACTACCTGGCCAACAGACTAGAAGAGATTCATAGTCATGTCCCTTCCACACAAAGGTGATTTTTAAAAATGCAGAAATTATCAAACAAAATCATTACCATAACATACAAGTAAAATTTTCAGAAGATAATTAAAAAAGCAACAACCAGGTGCAGCAGTACATTGACAAGAAACTTCCAGAAATTCAAACCAGATTCAGAAAAGGATTATCATTGCTGATACAGATGGATCTTGACTGAAAGCAAAGAATATAAAGATATTTGCCTTTGTTTCACTGACCATGCAAAGGCCATTGATTATCTGTAATAAATTATAGATAAAGTTGGGAAGAATGGGAATAGCACAGTGCTTAGCTGTGCTCATGCAGAACCTGTACATAGACCGGGAGGAAGTGATTTCAACAGAACTAGGGGAAAGCGGATGATTTAAAATAAGGAAAAGCATGTAGCTTGGTTGTATTCTTTCACTATACATAGCCAATCTGTATGCTGAGCAAATAACCCAAGAAAGTGAACTATATGAAGAAGACTATTGGAGGAAGGCTTATTATTGACCTGCAATATGCAGTTGAAACAATCTTGCTTGCTGAAAACAAAAAGATTTGAAACACTTAGTGATTAAGATTAAATAATTCAAGGCTTCAGTATGGATTAGGCCTCAACATAAATTAAACAAAAATCCTCACAACTGGACCAATAAGCAAGATCACAATAAATGGAAACAGACTAAAACTATCAAAGATTTCATTTTCCTTAGATCCTCAATGCCCATGGAAGCAGAAGTCAGAAAATCCAATAATGTATTGCATTGGACAAATCTTCTGCAAAAGATCTCTTTGATGTATTAAAAGCCAAGATGTCACTTGGAAGACTAAGGTGAGCCTGACCCAAGTCATGGTATTTTCAATCACTTTGTATGCATGGGAAATCTGGGTAATAAATAAAGAAGGCAAAGGAAGAATTGTTGCATTTGGCACTGGTGAATACTAAGAACTTCCAGAAGAATGAACAAATCTGTGTTGGAAGAAATACAACCAGTGTATTAGAAGTGAGGATAGGAAAACATTGTCTTAGGTACTTTGGATATGTCATCGGGAGGGGCCAGTTCCTGGAGAAGAGGATCATACTTGGTAAGCTAGAGGGTCAGTGTAAAAGAAGACCCTCGAGGACATTGTTGGTACACTGACCACAAGAATTGGCACAGACACAGCAATGACTGTGAGGCTGGCCCAGGTCCTGGCAGTGTTTTGTTCTGTGGTACACAGGGTCACTATGAGTCAGATGTGACTGGATGGTACCTAACAACAACAACTGCTAAACAACTCACCTAGGATACAAAGACACATCATTTCTGCCTTCATTGTGAATTTAGAGCTGTAGAGAAGCTACCATCAAATTCAATGTTTATTTTCATGGAGATATGTACAAAATGCATTGGAAGCACAAGGAAAGGAGGACCAACATCTACACAAGACTTGTTGCTGTTAAGTGCTGTAGAGTCGTTTCTGACCCAAGACAACCCTATCTATATTGGGTTTCTGAGGAGCAGGTGGTGAGTTTGAACTGCTGGCCTTGTAGTTCAAAGCGACTTTGTAGTCCAGAACATTAACCCACAGCACCGCACCAGGACTCCACACAAGACTTAGGAAGGACTTTTTCACAAAGTCAATACCTGAGGTGAGAAAAACATGAGTGAATACGGGCTTTCTGGGTGGTCAGGAGAGATATACAAAAGCTAGAGATTTTAAGAGTCTGGTCAGACACTCTTCTAGGATCAAAGCTTGAGTTTGCTGGGGTGAGAGGCAGAAGCTGAGATCCAGTGGCAAGTTGGGACCAGAGTTTGACACTCCCCTGTCCACTCCACCCCCCAAAAATCAAACCTACTACCATGAAGTTAATTCCAATTCCTAGAGATTCTATAGTGCAAAGTACTGATCAATAGGATTCCAAGGCTGTGATCTTTAGAGAGGAGCACTGCTGCGATGCTGCAGGCTAATGCATAGAACTGCAAAGTAACTTTGAACTGTAAGGTTGGTGGTTCAAGCTCACCAGTCACTCCTTGGAAATCCTATACAGGGTCAACTATGAGTAGGAACCGACTCGAATGCACTTAACACCAACAACCATCTTTACAGAAGAGATGACCACATCCATCTTTGTCCCACTTATTTTCAGTCAGGATGTTTTGAAATACCCTATGATATACAGCACTCAGGACAAATACAAAGTCCCAAGGCAGCCTGAAATAGAAGTAGAAATTGGTGCCAAATCCTGAGGCCATCCAGTATGTGCTAGAGGAGGAACACCTGAACTGAAAATATGGCAGTGGAGATAAAAAACAACGGTTGGATTGAAAACAAACAAAAAGGGGCTTGAGAAATAGGATCCATAGAATTGGTAAGTTATTTGATGTTAGCTATAAGGAGAAGGAAGTCTTGGTGTGGTGCTGTGGGCTAATGCATCAGACTGCAAAGTCATTTGAACTGCAAGGTCGGTGTTCAAGCTCACCAGCTGCTCCTTGGAAACCCTATCCAGGGTCATTATGGGTTGGAACTGAATCAATGGAACTTAACAACAACAACAACAACA
>NW_006408547.1:16564882-16578866 GCF_000296735.1 Chrysochloris asiatica | reverse complement strand
CGCCACACCGGTCATTCTTGATAGGGGTTCAGCATTTGTTAAATGACTAAAAATTTATTTTGGAGTTGTTTGAGAGTTCTAGGAGGAGATATCAAGTAGAATTTTCCTAGCAAATCTCTACCTCTTCACAATGTTTGTTTTCTTCATATCAGTGACTACTGGAAATAATCTTTTTGAATGGTGCCTCCTTGCTAGAATGTAAACTTCATGGAAACAGGAATCGTACCTACCTTTTTTGCTACTGTGTCCCCAAAGCCTAGAACTGTCTGTCACAGAGTGGGTACCCAATGTGTTATTGTACAACCCATGAAGAATTAAATGAAAACATGCCTACATACAAGCATATATACATAAGAGAAACATGCATGGAATTCAGCAGAGTTCAAGGATCAAAGTAGAAATTGTGGAGTTGATGGTCTTTGTGCTCTGGATGTGATTATGGTCAACTGGGGAAGTCATTACAGCTTCAAAGAGAAAAAAAATCAAGCATGAAAACCTGGGAAACACCAACATTCAAAGCTGAAAAAATGAAGATTCTTATGATTCAATAGTGAGTATTGCAACTTTCGCAGCTGTAAAGGTGGATGTTTTGTGAAAAAAAATAAAATAAAAATGGGGGAGTAGTTAATCTTACAGTCTAGAAACAGAGGACCCTAGGACCATCAAGGGAGAAGAGCATGCATGGAATGCTGACCCTATCCAGAGAAGTAGTGACACCAGAGATGGAGGCAGAGATGAGGACATGGAGAGAGAGCAGCTGAGAACTCTAGACTCACAGGAAGAGAAGGATTAGGTGCTCACAGTCAGGAGGCAGGCTTGCAGAATGCGCCCTTTGGTTGTTTAAATTATTATATATTCCTGAATGTTTTTGTGTACACCCTCCCTTCAAACAAAGAAAAACAAAAACAAACAAAAAAATAGAGGGAATGGAAGCAAATACTGTTGATGACGATACATGGAGGAGATTGTAATCATTTCAATGAAATTATGAGTGTAAAGCCAATGTTCTCCCCTGTAAACTATCACTCAGTTCTCACACACACACACACACACACACACGCAATTTAAAAAGTTAGGCAAATGACAAACTCTGCAAATAGGCTAAAGAAGAAAGAGTCATAGAGGTGGGAGGGAAAGCTAAGAGTGATGAAGGCTGTTAGGAAGAAGAAAGCACCACAAAATGAAAGTACGCGATTCTGAAAAACATTGAAGTAAATTAAGGGATGAGAACGAACTAACCAAACCCAAAGTTGGCCCACTGATTGTGATTTATAGCAGCCATATGAGGCAGAGTGGAATTGCTCCATAGGTTTCCAGGCTGCAAACCTTTACAGAGCCAGACCATCTTTCTCCTACAAGCAGCAGATTGGTTCAAACTACTGATCTTTCTGGTTTGTAGTGCAACGCTTAAAAGGGAGATGTTTCTGTTTAACCCTCCAAAGAGAAGGCCATTAGTCACATTGTTGTGGGTGCCCATGAGTTGCTTCTCAATTTGTATAAATTGAGAGCAAGAGCTGTCTGGTGAGTTTGAATTGCTAACCCCAAGGTTTATCCTACAGCACCACACTAGGGCACAAGTAGTCACATTTGTTGTTGTTGTTAAGTACTGTGGAGTAGGTTCTGACTCATAAACAATCCTTTCTAATTAGTCACATTAGAAAAGATTATTCTAAACTGGAGTCTTGTTGTGGTGCTGAAGGATAAACACTGGACTGTAAATCACAAGGTCGGTTGCTCAAGTCCACCAGCCACTCCTTGGAAACCCTACACAGGGTTGATAAGAGTTGCAACAGACTCAACCACACTTAACAACAACAATTTTAAAGTGAATACTTCCACATGAACTTGTGTTTATGCTTCTCCCTTTTTTCTGGGACATTTTGGTGGCATTATCGGTTAGGCACTGGGCTGCTAATCCCAAGATCAGGGGCTCAAACCAACCAACTGTTTTGAGGGAGAAAGACAAGGCTGGCTGCTCCTATGCAGATTTATAGTCTTGGAAACCCTAGACAGGGTCATGATGAGTTAGACTCAAGTAAGTGGAAGTGAGTATGGTATCAGAAAGAACCCTGGTGGCACTGTGAGTAAAGCACTTGGCTGTTATCCTAAAGGTTGACTGTTCAAACCCACCAGCCATTCTACAGGCGAAGGTGAGACTGCTTGTATAAAACAGTCATGGAAACACTATGGTTTAACTCTGTACTACAAGCTCACTGCTGTTGTTCAGTGCTGTCAAGTTGGTACCAACTCAAACCGACCTCATGCACAACAGAATGAAACACTACCCAGGCCTGCACCAACCTTGTTGCTAAGCTGGAGCCCACTGCTACTACTGCTGTGCCAATCCATCTCACTGGGGTCTTCCCAGTTTTTGCTGACCTTCCACTTTACCACGCATGGTGCCCTTCTCCAGTGACTGGTCCCTTCTGATGTTATGTCTAAGTATGAGAAATGAAGTCTGGCCATCTTGGCTTTCTGGCTGCACTTTTTCCAACACAGGTTGGTTTGTACTTTTGGCAATCCATGGTGCCTTCAATACTCTCCTCCAACACCATAATTCTTCTATGGTCTTCTTTATTCATTGTCCAACTTTCACATGCATGTGAAGTTATTGAAAATGTCATGGCTTGGGTCAGGCGCACCTTAGTCCTCAAATTTACATCTTTGCTCTTCAACACTTTAAACAGGTCTTGAGCAACAGATTTCCCTGATGCAATATGTCATTTGACTTCTTGACTGCTGCTTACAGGAGTATTGATGTATCTGAGCAAAATTAAGTCTTTTGATAATGTTAATCTTTTCTCCATTTATCTTGATGTTATTTATTGGTCCAATGGTGAGAATTTTTCTTTTCTTTATATTGAGGTACAACCCATACTGAAGGCTGTGGCCTTTGATCTTCATCAGTAAGCATTTTAAGTCCTCTCCACTTTCAGCAAGCAAAGTTGTATCATCTGTATATCACAGGTTGCTAATGAGTCTTCTTCTAATCCTATGCCATGTTTTTCTTCATGTAGTCTAGCTTCTTGTATTACGTGCTCAGCACACAAATTGAAAAAATATGGTGAAATAATACAGCCCTGGCGCACACCTTTCCTGATTTCAACCCATTCATTGTTGCCTTGTTCTGTTCAAACAACTGCCTCTCGGTCTATGTACAAGTTCCTCACGAACACAATTAAGTGTTCAGAATACTCATTCTTTGCAATGTTGTCTATAGCTTGCCAAGATGCACACAATCGAAAGCCTTTGTGTAGTCAATAAAGCATAGGTAAACATCTTTCTGGTATTCTCTGCTTTCAATCAAGATCCATCTGATGCCAGGTATTATGATATTCCTCATTCCACTTCCTCATCGGAATCTGGCTTGAACTAGTTCCCTGTCAGTGTACTGCTGTAGACATTTTTAAATTACCTTTAGCAAAATTTTATTTGCAGGTGATATTAATGATTTTGCATTCCATTGGATCACGTCTCTTTAAAATGGGCACAAATATGGATCTCTTCCAGTCAATTGGTCAGTTAGTTGTCTTCCAAATTTCTTGGAACAGAAGAGTGAGTGTTGGGGTCACTATGAGTTATAAATGATGAAGGCAATAGTTGTTTTTTGCTTTTCATGGTATAAGCTTTTCTCCTCTTTCTCTTTCATATACAATGCTTTCTCCCCACTAACTTGATGTCTGATTATAATGCTAGCCATCACTCTAACCCTGCAACACCCTTATGTTGAAGACCCTGCTGGACCTCAGTCCCATCTTACCATGCACTCTCAACTGCAGCTCTGATGACCTGCCTTCTGTCTCCATAAGCCCCATCCTACCACCTTCCCACAAGGAGCTCTGGTAGCGTAGTGGTTACGAATCAGGCTGCGAACCTTAAGTTCAGCAGTTCAAAACTACCAGCTGTTCTGCGGGAGAAAGATGACGCTTTCTGCTCCCATAAAGATTTACAGCCTCGGGAACCCTGTACAGGGTCACTATGAGTCAGAACCGATTCCACAGCACATAACCACCTTCCCACGTGAGCGGTCCCCTACCTGGAGTGCTGTCTTTGCCTAACTGATTCCTCCTACTCATCACTCACTGTGAGCGCTTATTAGAGGTGTAGTTTTCGTATCACTCTGGTAGTGTAATGGTTACAAATCGGGCTGTGAACTGAAAGGTCAGCAGTTCGAAACTATCAGCTGCTCCGTGGGAGAAAGATGAGGCTTTCTGCTCCCATAAAGATTTATAGCCTCAGAAACCCTGTACAGGGCTGCTTTGAGTAGGAACCAACTCTTCGGCACATAACAACAACAACATAGTACTTAGCACCAGACTGCAAAGTCACTTGAACTGCAAGGTCGGTGGTTCAAGCTCATCAGTTGCTCCTTGGAAACCCTATACATGGGTCAGAACTGACTCAACGGCACTTAACAACAACAACATGGCACTTAGCATGTGGAGCCCTGCGGTGGTGCTAAAAGTTAACCAAGTTGACTGCTAGCAGAAAGATGGGAGATTTGAGTTTACCCAGAGGCATCTCAGAAGAAAAGCCTGGCGACCACTGTCCTAACTATCACCTAGTGACAGTGCTGTAGAGCAAGTTCTTCTCGGATTTGCACGTGGTCATCATGATTTTGAATCAATTCCACAGTAATTATTTCTTTGCCTGTTTTCACATGTAGTTGTTGCTAGATGCCTTCCAGTCAATTGTGACTCATAGTGAGCCCATGTTGCAGAGTCGAACTGCCTCCACGAAGGGTTTTCCTGTTGTCCAGTAATTTCTATGGCAGCAGCAATGGGCTCAAGGCTAACAACAAAGGTGAGGGCGGGGCAGGTCCAGACACAGTTTCATTCTGCTGTGCATAGGGTCGCTATGAGTTGGAACCGACTCTATGATACTTAAAAACAACAGCAATTTTTCCAAAAGCAGCTAGCCAGATCTTTTTCCCACAGAGCCTCTGGGTTGTTTAGAACCATCAACTTTAGGCGAGCAATTGAGCATTTATCTGTTTGTGCAAGGTGAAAAATGAGTGATTGAGTGCAATTAACTAATTAATAAAGTAATGGCTATAGAACACAGATGGCAATGGGTTAAGGAGTGAGAAAAAGGGAGAAAAGTAGAGAAAATAAAAAACAAGCTGTTCTTTCTGAAAGTATATTTAAGAAAACAAAAGTGTAAAGACACCGATTCTTACAGATATGTTATAAACTCTATGCTACTTCATATTAGACTCATATAAGAAATTTTATATCCAGTTCTAGATAGCATTATGATATTAGCAATTAAGTTAATATGTATTAAGTACATTCTAAGTGCCAAAGGAGCTCTTATTGTATAGTGGATTACAAACTGAGCTGTTAACCACAAGGTCACCAGTTCAAATCTATCAGTCATTTCTTGGGAGAATGATGAGATTTTCTGCTCCTATAAACATTTAGAGCTTCAGAAACCCTATACAGGGTCACTATAAGTTGAAACCAACTCAGTGGCACACAACCATGTGGCAAACAATAAAGCCTGTGACACGACTTCATTACAACCATTAGTTGGGCACTCTTACTATATTTAAGGAGTCCTGGTGTGGCGCTGTGGGTTAATGCACCAGACTGCACAGCTGTTTGAACTGCAAGGTCGGCAGTTCAAGCTCACCAGCTGCTCCTCAGAAACCCTATACAGGGTCGCTATGGGTTGGAATCAAGGTCAGCAGTTCAAGCTCACCAGCTGCTCCTTGGGAACCCTATACAGGGTCACTATGAGTCAGAATTGACTCAAGGGTACTTAACAACTATATTTAAGAAAGAAAAGACTGTTAGTTTTTTTTGTTGTTATAATCTCAGCACCTGAAAGAGTACCTTACATATAAAAGATAATAAATTTTGTTGAATTAATGAATGTGTTACTTTTACAAATGTAACTGTGGTTTTATTTATAAAATTGTAAGCAGAGATCTAGGCCCTATCTCTAAAATACTGCTCATAATACTTCAAATAACTACTTCCTATTGGCTATTGGATTTTTGTTGTGGTGGTGTAAGATAAGCCCTGGACTTCTATTTGCGAAGTCGGCGGTTCAAACCCACCAGCTACTCCTCGGGAAACCTACACAGGGTCTCTGTGAGTTGGAACTGACTCCACAGCACTTAACAACAAGATTGTTTAACAGTAGGTCCCAAGTGACTTTTTCTCAAATTCCAGAGATAACTGGTTCCTTTTTAACCCACGCGTTTCACATATTTGGGGGATTTTATCCATAAATTCCACTCTATCTTCCAATTCTAGCTATTGTAAAAGATACTTTGCATTCTCTTTGTAAATGTCATCAAGGCAATTATATAAAAACCAAAAACTTCTTATTAAACCTGATGAATCCAGCGCCACCATCTTGAGGAAGAGAAAGGAGATCTAACCCTGTCCCCAGGCTTCCTCTTTTGTTCTTTCTCAGGAATCTCGGACTCAATAATTCAAGGAAGTCATCTCTTACCTTCCCCTGGTTTTAGCCTAGGAAAAGATAAGAGATTATTTCCTTGTACTATTGATTTTGGAGGGTAGGGGTGTAAAAATAGCAAAATGACCGTGCATGTGTTTAGGGACGTTTTAAATGTGCTTGAAAATGTTAAGTATGTACAGCTTCTTGTTTTTCACATATAGCTAGCAAGTATTATCTCTATATTAAAATGCTCAGAGCTCAACTTGGGAAAATTGAAGGTTCCTTATTTAATCACAGAAGAAAAAAAAAAAAAAAAGCCTTTCTGCCCAGTTAAGGGAAAGAACGTCATCCTGTAAATCTGTTAAAAATGTTATAGTCAAGGTATAGAAAATGCTCTGCTGGGGATAATCCTACACTCATCCCTTAAGGGGTGATTGAAATGAACTAATAGATCTTTTTCATGTCTAGTATATATGATTCTAAAAATAGAGTCATTCTCATTACTGTGGTATTCTCATCTATCAACATGAATGTGCTATGCTTGTGACCCAGTCAATGTTTCCTCCTTCCTAGTAACTTCTGGTATCTTTCCTCAGACATTGATATCAATACCTGTAGAGGATACCCTGTCAATTACAGCAGTCTTACAAGTGCCATTGTATACTTTCAGAGGAGTGCATAAACACCTCATCAGTATGACTAAAAGGAAGGGAAAAAAACCTGAATCAAAATTGATGCGGAGTTTTCTCTGGAATCTGTGTATCTGTTCATTGCTTGTGATTGGATAAGATGTAACACATTCACAGTAAATGTTTATGAAAAACATTTCTATCATTGCTGGCCAAATGGAGTATGTTCTGTTGTCTCCTTTAAAATTCCAGCTCATGAAGCATAACACCAACAAGAGCCATGAGACCACGGAATTCTTTGGCATTCACTTAGATTGAAGCAAGCATGTGAGTAATGCACGTGAACATTTTGATGCTCTTGGAGTTGATATGCTTAGCCCATGATATCATACTCTGAAGAAAACTTCTCCAACCTAGATATGGTCCTCTCTAATCAAGCAAGCATGGTTGAAAGATAAAGAGTTCACATAATGTCATAGATATCCAACACATGGCTGGATCCCTGACACTGCCTCCCGAGGGAATGTGTTGCCCAGTGTCCTTTAGGCCCTTACTGGGAGAGTGATGGTTTCAGAAGAAAGAAAAATGGATGCTGGCCAGGTGATGGAAATTTCCAAAAAGGAATCACCTTGCATTTGCTCCACTGTTAACTCAGCCAAGTATCAAACTCCATGGCTAAAGTAACCACATCGAAACAAATATTTTAGCCAGCATCTTCCTTATTTTTCATTATCTTTTCAAAACACTATTTCCTTTATTCTCTCTTCAGATGCTACTTCATACTTCTGTGCTGCATTTTTTTTAAAATAATCTAAGTTGTGTTGGTTGTGAGGTGACAAAAAAAATAAAAATAAACATGTAGTCTTGAAATTTCATGCTAATCAGCTAATTTCCCTGTGTTGTTATGCATATTTTGGTTAGTAATAGATGAAATTAACTCACCAGGCAATTGTTCAATACACACTTTCATCACTAGTGATTTAAAAAAAAAAAAATAGTATCCTGAATAATGGACATTTTATTACACTAAGACACTGCTGATTAATATTTTTATAGCGAGTGTAACCTGATGTATTTGGGGGGGGGCGGGGGAAGAAAGAAAGTATAACACTTCTGCAAAATATTTTTAAATGTGCTCTAAGCATGGTATGGTTCCTGTGGCCCATTAAAACAGTCTGTCTTCTGGAATCAGCACAGAACATGATTGGAATTATGCATGTCATTTTTAATGAACCTCATTATACAAGGAGGCTTAATTCTATTATAAAGCACTGCAGTTTACAATCTTATTGCTATTCAGCTTGGAACAATGACAAAGAAAAAAAATTCTCCCACCCCATGTCAGAGCTAATCTTTTTTAATGCTCACAATTTTGTATTGTTTATATATTTCCCTCAGAGAGAATTTTCTTTCTATATTCATTCAAGTAAGCAGCATCAATTCTTCACCTGCCTATGTTTACTGTCTTCCTTTCACTTTTCTTAAGAAAAGCTACAGAATTCCCCTCTTTTCGCTTCTGAGAAGTAATGACACAATGACAGTCACCCTCCACAGCCGCATCTGACATTATATTTATCAACAATAAGGTACATTTACCATCCATATATGGCTCCAATTCCATCAACAGTGTTTATATGCCTTTGACAGAATTATAGCTGGATGAACATTATTTGGCCCAATGTTGCATCGTAGTTGTTTGCCTGGCTCCTAGGTTTAATAAGACTATTCACTATCAAACCCTTTTTGACACATTTTTATGACTCTATTATAAATGCAGACATGCGATTCTTAGTGCACACACATTTGGAGGCATATTGGGGCTATTATTTTTAAGCACCAGCCTATAAATTCCAGAATAATGTTTTAAATGCTTGACCATTTCATGCTGGTATGACTTTCATTCCTAATATAACGCACTGGGGGCTACACATGTCCACCTAGAGCTGTTTACCTTAGGTGTTTGTCAATATCATTTGTTGATCTGTGAGGTTCTATGAAGAGATTGAAAATAAAATAACCTATGCTTTAAAGATATATTTGCCTATTGTGTAGGGTGAAGAAAACATCGTAACAATTTGTTGTTGTTAAGTGGCATTGAGTCAGTTCTGACTCATAACAACACTGAGGAGTGGTTGATGGATTTGGAGCACCTGCTCTGCTTTTAGCAGTCCAGTGCTTATCCCACAGTGCCACAGGAAGACCCCTAAAACCACAACTGACCAGAGTAATAAGTTACACAGCAAAATCCATCTTTCATCCTCTTTTCTTCTTCCTTCCTCCCATTTGCTCTTTTAATTTTTTTTCTTATGCAGAGAGTCTGTGAAACTTAAACTTATATTGTTGTTGTTGATATGTACCACTGAGTCCTTTCTGACTTAGAGCCATCCTATAGAGAGTTTCCAAGGAGTGGCTGGTGGGTTTGAACCCCAGACCTTGCAGCTATCAGTCCAGTGCTGATAGTACAGTGCCATACCAGGACTCCTTAGATTACAGCTCCATTAGTTATTACTGTGAGTGACTTTGGATAAGGTATTTACTCTTTTCAAGTCACCTTTTCTTCCTTAATAAAATAAAAATAATATCAGTTCTTCCTTCTTGTGTACACTGTAAAAACAACATTAACATGACTCACACTTATAAATCATAGTGCCTGGTGCATAGAAATAATTCAATAAATGTTAACTAGTTCAACCACATTGCACAGACTCCCATTGACCTGGAGATGAGAGAGAGAAGAGGAAGGGCTGGTTGGTCCAAAGTGTGGTGAGACCTGGGGACATCTGAGCCCATGGACAAGGACATAGCCGCTGAGGGCTAGAGCTGAGAGTGAAGCACAGGAACACCCAAACTTGCAGATAGTACCCATTTGACCTAGCCTCAATGGCCTGATAATCAGAACTCCACTAGAGGAAGATAAAAAATTAAAAATTAAAAAAAAAACACAGTAAAAACAATTTTTGATAAAGGAAATGAAGGTAAATTGCTACAATTTGATGAACTTTATCTACACTCATGGAGGTGTTGTTGTTGTTGTTAAGTGCCGTCGAGTCGGTTCCGACCCATAGCGACCCTGTACAGGGTTTCCGAGGGTGTAAATCTTTACGGGAGTAGAAAGCCTCATCTTTCTCCCGCGGAGTGGCTGGTAGTTTCGAACCGCTGACCTTAAGGTTCACAGCCCGATTCGTAAGTAGTAGCTCTAAATACCAACAGAAAGGGAAGGAGTCTTCACAGCAAATATCAATGTTATCCCCTCTGTACACAGGGCAGATGGGGAGGGATGGGCAAATTATACACTGGCTACCTAAAATGAGAGGGCGATAAAGGCACAAAGTGACTGGCTTCCAAGTTTTCAACAGGGAGTTTAGTTTAAGAGTCCTCACTGAATAGTTTTCATTTTGTCGAGATGGGTCTGGTGAAAAGAGATGGGAATAAGACTCTTATGATTCAATAGTGAGTAACTGTTATCATGACTAATTGTGACTGTCACAATTGCAAAGGTAGAAGTTTTGTAACAAAAAAAAAAAAATCTTACAGTCCATAAACAGAGGACCCTAGGACCATCAAGACAGAAGAGCACAGGTGGAGTATGGGACCTCATCTGAGGAAGCAGCGACACCAGAGATGGAGGCAGAGATGGGGACATGGAAAGAGAGCAGCTGAGGACTCTAGATTCATGGGAATAGAGGGACTGAGAGCTGGTGGCCAGGAGGCAGACTTGCATAATGTACCCTTTGGTGGTGTAAATTATTACATATGCCTGAGTGTTAAAATAAATAAATAAATAAATAAATAAATAAATAAATAAATAGATAGATAAATAAATAAAAGCAGCTAGATTGAATAGAGAAAAATACTGTTAAATGATGGTACATGGAGGGGATTATAATCATTGTAATGAAATAAGGTGTATGATTTGTTGAATGTAAAACTGATTATCTGCCCTGTAAACCTTCACCCAATTCACAATAAAAACTTTCAATAAGAAAAAAAAGTGTTAACTATTATTCACACTACTCTTTATAACATTCCTATTTTGATGTAATAAGAGTAGTGAATTGATGTCTGTGTTTTTTGTTATGCAAGACAAAATTAAAATCATGCATTATGAGATTCTTATTAACTGAATCATAAATGCAACAAATTAGAGACAAATCGGAGCCTTGTTGTTGTTGTTGTTGTTAGGTGCCATCAAGTCAATACTGACTCATAGCGATCCTATGTACAACAGAATGAAACACTGCCTAATTCTGGGCCAACCTCACAATCATTGCTACGTTGGAACCCATTGATGTTGCCACTATACCAATCCCTTTCCTTGGGGGTCTTCCTCTTTTTCTGACCCTCCACTTTACCAAACATGATATCCTTTGCCAAGACTGATCCTTCCTAACAATATGTACAAAATATGAAAGACCGAGTCTGGCCACGCTGGCTTCCTAGGCACACTCTGACTATACTTTTTCCAATACAGAGCTATATATTCTTTTGACAGTCGATGGTACTTTCAATATTCTCCTTCAACAAATGCATCAATTCTTCTATGGCCTTCCTTAACCACTATGCAACTTGTGCATGCATATGAGGTTATTGAAAATAACATGGCTTGGGTCAGACACACCTTAGTCCTCAATCCTCAAACTGACATCTTTGCTCTTCAACACTTTAAACAGGTCTTATGCAGCAGATTTGCCTAATGCAATATGTTGTTTGATTTCTTGACTGCTGATCCCATAAGTGTTGATGGTTGATCCAAACAAAATGAAGTCTTTAACAGCGTGAATCTTTTCTCTATTTAAATGGATGTTATTTGTTGGTCCAGTAGTGAGGATTCTTGTTTCTTTACATTGAGGTGCAACCCACACCAAAGGTTGAGTCATTGCCCTTCATCTGTAAGTATTTTAAGTCCTTTTGTCTTTCATCAAGCAAGATTGTATCATCTTCATATCGCAGATTGTTAGCAAGCCTTCCTCCAATCTTGATGCCATGTTCTTCTTCATATAATGCAGTTTATTAAATTATTTGTTTGGCATACAGATTGAATAAGTATAGTGAAAAGAATACATCCTGGCATACATCACTTCTAATTTTAAACCATTCAATGGTCCTTTTCTCTTTGAACAACTGCCTCTTGGTCTATGTACAGGTTTCTCATGAACACAATTAAGTGTTTTGGAATACTCATACTTCACAATGTTGCTATAGCTTTTCATGATCCACACAATTGAGAGCCTGTGTATAGTCAATAAAGCACAGGTAAACATCTTTCTGGTATTCTCTGCTTTCAACCAAGATCCAGTTGACATCAGAAATGATATTCCTCATTCTATATCCTCTTCTGAAACCAGCTTGAACCTCTGGAAGTTCTCTGTCAATATATGATTACAACTGTTTCTATACTAAAACTCTACTGAAATGGGATATCAATGATATTGTTGGATGATTTCCGCATTCCATTGGGTCACCTCTCCTTGGAATGGTCACAAACACAGATCTCTTCTAGTCAGTTGGCCAGGTAGTTTGTCTTTAAAACTTCTTGGCATAGATGAGTGAGTGCCTCAAGTACCACATCACTTTGTTGGAAATTTTCAAATTGCATTCTATCAATTCCTGGTGCCTTGTTCTTTGCTAATGACATCAATGCACTTTGGACTTCCTCCTCCAGGATCATTGACTCTTGATCTTATGTTCCCTCTTGAAATGGTTGAATATTGGCAATTTATTTTTGGTACAGTGACTCCGTGTATTCCTCCCATCTACTTTTGATGCTATTGGCATCATTCAGTATTTAGCCCATTGTTGGTTGTTGGTTGTGAAGTGCCGTTGAGTCGGTTCCGACCCATAGCGACCCTGTACAGGGTTTCCAAGGGTGTAAATCTTTATGGGAGTAGAAAGCGTCATCTTTCTCCCGCGGAGTGGCTGGTAGTTTCGAACTGCTGACCTTAAGGTTCGCAGCCCGATTCATAACCATTCCTTCAATACCACAAATCGAGGTTTGAATTTTTCCTTCAGTACCTCAGCTTGAGAAATGCTGAGGATGTTCATCCCTTTTGTTTTTCTAACTCCTGATCTTTGCACATTTTGTTACAATATTAGACTTTGTCTTCTCAAGGTGAAATTTTCTGTTCATATCTTATCCTCCTCACTTCTTCCATTTGCTTTAGCATCTCTATGCTGTAGAGCAAGTTTCAGAATCTTTTCTGACATTCATTCTGGTCTTTTCCTTCTCTCTTATCTTCTAGAGCCTAGGAAGCAATAATTGAAATACTGCACCCTCCTCAATGAACTCCACACTAAAAAATTATAAAAATATGAAATGATATTAGAAAACAACAAGGAATGAAGTCAGGATAGATTCCACAGGATTCAATTTTTTAAATATTGTATTAACTTAAAGAAGCCAATCGTAAAAGACTACATAGTATTGGATACTATTTGTATGAAATGTCTAGGATTGGGAAATCAATAGAGAGAGCAAGTTGATTAGTGTTTTCCAGGGAATGAGAGGAAAGGCAAAGAAGACTGAAGAGTGACTACTGATGGGTCTTTACAGCAGGAGGAGTTCTTAGGTGCCATCAAGTCATTTCCAATTCATAGCAACCCAATGCAAAACAGAATGAAACACTATCTAATCCTACAGCATCCTCACAATTGCTGTTGTACTTGAGTCCATTGCTGCTGCCACTGTGCCAGTCCATCTTGTTGAAGGTCTTCCTCTTTGATGCTGATCCTCCATATAATATCCTACTCCAGAGACTCGTCCCTCCTGATAATATGTCTGAAGATCAGGGAAGAAGACTTACTATCTTGTTACTAAGAAGCATTCAGCTACACTTCATCCTACACAGATTTGTTTATTCTTCTGGCAGTTCATGATGTTGTTATTGTTAGGAGCCATCAAGTTGGTACCAACTCATAGCTACCCTATGCACAAAAGAACAAAACAC
>NW_006408547.1:16551046-16551806 GCF_000296735.1 Chrysochloris asiatica | reverse complement strand
ATTCCTTTCTCTCCCCCTCAAGTGTCTATTTTATAATGGTATGCCAGGGAAACCAAGATTCAAAAGACAGTCAAGCAGTTTAACATTATTTCCCCCCTTTTGCCCATTCCAACCATGTCTCAGTCTCTGTATCCCAGAGCCCCGTTGTTTCAAGGTTGTGCATACATCATTATTTACTGCTGTCACACATAGCTCATGCAAACCTGCCTAACTGTTTTCCCCTCCGCCTTGTTCTTCCATTCTCCTCCCCATTCTTGTATATTGACACCCCCCTCCCCCGCAGCTCCCTATCATGTGTCTATTCCCTACCCTGTGCTCCACATTCCCCTCCCTCCCCTAACCCCATCCCATACATCCAGGTAACCAGCAAAGAGTCCCACACGCCCCCACCCCCGACTTTCAGTATGGGTTCTTTTTCTTAGTCTTTTACAGTAGTGGTCCTATGCAGTATTTCTCCTGGGGAGCTCTGGTAGCATAGAGGATTACGAATGCGGTTGTGAACTGCAAGGCCAGCAGTTCGAAACTACCAGCTATTCTGAGGGAGAAAGAATTGGTGTTCTGCTACCATAAAGATTTAGAGCCTCGGAAATGCTATTCCGGGTCACTATGAGTCGGATCCAACTCCATGGCACACAACCAGCCAGCCAGTTTCACTCAACACAATGTCCTCAATGTTCATCCATGGTATGCGGTGGCTTGCAGCTTCCTTGTTATTCTTCAAGGTAGCATAATATTCCATTGTGTGTATGTACCACAGTTT
>NW_006408547.1:16523204-16550101 GCF_000296735.1 Chrysochloris asiatica | reverse complement strand
CAACAATGCTGAGCAAATAATCTGAGAAGCTGGATTACATGATGAATATGGCATTACAAAGGATTGAAGGAAGGCTCATTAAGAACCTGAGACACACAGCTTATATAACATTACTTGTTGGACGTGAAGAACACTTAACATCCTTACAAATGAAGATCAAAGACTACAGCTTTGGGTATGGGTTGCAGCTCAATGTAAAGAAAACAAAAATCCTCACCACCAGACCAATGAGTAAACATCACGATAAATGGGAGGAGATTGATATTGCCAGAGGCTTCGATTTGCTTGGAACTACAATCAGCTCTCATGGACGCAGCAGTAAAGAAATCAAATGATGTATTGCCTTCAGAAACTTTGCTGCATGAGACATCTTTAAAGTGTTCAAGAGGAAAGATGTCAGTTTGAGAACTAAAATGCGCCCTTCCAAAGCCAAAATATTTTCAATAGCCTCATATGCATGTGAAAGTTGGACAATGAATTAGGAAGCCTATAAAAGAACTGATGTATTTGAGTTATGGTGTTAGGGGAGAATATTAAAGGTATCATAGATTTCCAGAAGAAGAAACAAATCTGAATTGGAAAAAGTACAACTAGAATGTTCCTTAGAAGCTAAGATGGTCAGATTGTCTCTGAAACTTTAGACGTAGTATCAGGACAGAGCAAACCTTGGAGAAGGACTTCATGCTTGGTAAAGTGGAGGAACAGCGAGAAAGAAAGAGGCCCCCAGTGAGATGGATTGGGCCATATTTCATTCCGTTGTCCATTGGGTCATTATTAGTCAGAACTGAATCGACAGCACTTAACAACAAACACTAGAAATTTTACCACAATTTGATACTTTAAAAATTATTGAATATTTTCAGTGACTATGTGGCAGTATGGGGGCTAAGCTTTGGCTGCTAACTGAAGGGGTTAAACCCTCCAGCCATTTCTCAGGAAAAAGATTAGGCTGTTGGCTTCCATAAAGATTTACAACCTTGGAAAGTCTAAGGAACAGTTCAGGTCTGCCCTAAATGGTTACTATGAGTCAAATCCACGGGCTGGTTGTTGTTGCTGTTAATTGCTGTCAAGTTAGTTCTGACTCATAGCAACCCTGTATAGGGTTTCCAAGGAGCTTGAACCACTGACTGTATCGTTGAAATGGACTTTGCAGTCCAGTACATTAGCCCACAGCACCACACTAGGACTCATTGTTGTTAAGTGCTGTCGAGTCATTTCTGACCCATAGTGACCCTGTATAGGGTTTCCAAGGAGCGACTGGTGAGCTTGACCCACCGACCTTGTGGTTCAAATGATTTTGCAGTCTAGCGCATTAGCCCACAGTGCCACACCAGGACTCACAGTAGGTATATATTTAATAGAATTTTAAAAAGATAAATATTAACAATGAGCATTTCATGGAAAAGGATTCTTTAAAAGCCCTGTAAACATAAAATATCTACACAAATAAAGTAGTAACTTTTTGAAATAAACATCACAGTAGTCAAATTTCAGTTACTGATGACAACTAGTTCACATGAAACTGCTAAAATAATTTGGTTCAACTGTGAAATTCAGTATTTTGGAAGATAATAAATACTATTTACTGGTGTTCTCCCAGAGTTGGAAGGAGGGTCACATGAAACAATTTATTCAACTTTATTACCAATAAGTAAAAAAATATTTTAAAGAGAAAGATGTACAATAATATTTTTATGGATTTTGTGTACATGGTATCGGGATAAATATAGGGGAAATCTGAAGTTTTTGTAAAAATGTACCTATTTAATATGACAACATCTAAGTCATAATAATTTTGATTGAATGTGCTATGTTGTTTTTGTTAAGTCAGTTCTAACTCATATCAATTCTGTATAAGGTTTCTGAGGAATGGCTAGGGATCTGAACCGCCAACCTTGTGGTTCACATTCCAGTGCTGATCCTATAGCGCCACACCAGAAGTCTAAAGGTGCTACTGTTGTTAAGCGCTGTTGAGTCCGTTCTTACTCATGGAAACCCTGATAGGTTTTCTGAGGAGCAGCTGGTGAGTTTGAACCACCAACCTTGCTGTTCAAACCAACCTTGAAGTCAAATTACTTTACCAGTGTTGTTGCTGTTAAGTGCCAATGCGTTGATTTCGACTCATAGCAACACTGTGATGATCTTTATTTGTACAATGGGCCAAATAAACAGCAGAAAGAAAGAAAGCATATCTGAAGCAGTTGTTGTTGTTAAGTATCATCGAGTCAGTTCTGACTCATAGCGACTCAAAGCTTTCCAAGGAGCAGCTGATGGTTTGTACTGCTGACCTTGTAGTTTGCAGTCCAGTGCTGATCCTATAACACCACACCAGGAGTCCCTGGTGTAAGGAAAACTGGAAGAATATAGGAACATCAATGAGAAACTACAATTGCAAAAACAGTTTGAAATTATATCAAAATTTGTATATTCTTTAGGATAGCTATATAGCAGTATGACATGCGGGAAAGACGAAACATTGTTAGTCTTTGAGCAGGATCAGTACTTTTCTTTCATAAAGGTCACATGATTATGGAGTCCCACCACAAGCACAATATATTTTATCCACAATTTTCTTTAATTTTCATTTGAAGTAACTGATTATTACTATTATTTTTAAGAGAATCTGGTATGGTGCCATAGGATAAGCACTGGGCCTCAAGGTCTGTTTGAACTACAAGGCTGGTGGCTCACACTCACCAGAAACTCCTCAGAAACTCTATACAGGGTTGCTATTCGTTGCAACTGACTCAGCGGCACTTAAAACCAACAAAACATAGTACGAAGAATTCCTGTACATCTGTTATTGTTAATTGCCAAGGAGTTGGTTTTGACTCATAGTAACCCTGTATAGGGTTTTCAAGGAGTGGCTGGTGCTTTTGAACCACCAACCATGTGGTTAGCAGTTCAGTGTTTATCCTACTGGGCCACACCAGGACTATAACATCTTACAAAACTACCAATATAAATAATAGAGAAAGAGGGGAAAACCAACATTGACGCATTGTTGGTATCTACAGAATTTATTTATTTGCCATTATTTCACCATTTGTTCCACTAATGCCCATTTTCTGACCGATGATTCAATTCAAAATAATAGATGGATTATTTAAATATAACTAAAGTTGTCATAGCTTCTTAATTTGTTTCATCTGGATATTTCCTCAGTATTTGTCTTTTTAGATCTTGATACTTTTTTTTAAATCTACTAGTTAGTTACTTTGGAACTCCTTGTGTGGTCCTGTGGACAAATACTGAACTGCTAACAAGAAGGTAGGCGGTTCAAACCCAATAGCCACTCCTCAGAAACCCTATACAGGTACTTAACAATCGCAATTAGTTACTTTACAGACAATCGCTTCTGGGTTTTCCTGGTGTTTCTTTGTGACTACATTCCAATTCTGTATTGTTAACAAAAGAGAGGTTGTGTCCTTAATACATCAGGTCAATTAACACATGCCAGTTTGCCCCTTAATGAACATATATAGTTTGTTCATTTAGTTAAGATGGCTTCTGGCTGATTTTTCCACTGATTGGAAAATCTGGCATTACAGTAGAATTCCTATTAAGAAATGTAGAAGGAATGAGAGAAATAGAAAGTGACCAGTTGGTAGAAACCATAGGTGGTGGTATCTGTCAGGCTTCTTTACTAATGGAGAAATCTGATCTGTCTCTACAATTCTAACTAATATGGAAAGAATGAGGAAAATATAAACTCCCCATGTAGCAAACACCTCTGTAATCATCTCAAGCATTCAAAAGTAATAACCAAAAGCAATTAGAAACCAACTATTTACAGAGTCTCAAAGAATCTCTCGATGTGATACTTGCTAAATGAAAGGAGGGAAATAGTAGCTTTACAATGAAAATCGAGCAGACACTGCAATATGAATTTAATAGCATTCTCAGAATAAATTACCAACATGATAGGCAAAAGGTGTTTAATTTTAAAGTGAAGATGCATATAGATAGAAGGACGCTCATTAGATAGATGTGGGGTAATGCACTGGACTGCAAAGTTCTTTCAAACCTCAACATCAGCGGTTCAAGATCACCAGTTGCTCCTAGGAAACCCTAGACAGGAGCACTATGGATTGGAACTGACTCAATGGCACTTAACAACAACAACAATAACAGAAAGGTAGATAGAAATATAGGTAGGTAGACAGAGAGATAGATGTGGTCATTGTACAATGCCGTGGGGATTTCTGACAGACGAAGGCTTGGATTCAAAAGAGGATGTGGAATGAGGACTATCAGTGCTGACATCTAGCTCTTGGCTGACAGCAGAGAATACTATAACAATGTTAACTTTATTGACTATGCAAAGGCTTTTAATTGTGTAGATAATGATAAACTATGGATAACATTGCAATGAATGGATATCCCAGAATACTTATTGTGCTCATGAAGAACCTGTACATCGACCAAGAAGAAGTTGTTAAAGCAGAACAAAGGGACACTGAATGGTTTAAAATCAGGAAAAGTGTATGCCAAAATTGTATCCTTTCACCATACTTGTTCAATCTATATACTGAGAAAATAATCCAAGAAACTGGATTAAAGGAAGAAGAACGTGCATCAAGATTGGAGGAAGACACTCTAACATCCTGCAATATGCGCAGGATACAATCTTGTTGCTGAAAATGAAGTGGACTTACAATACTTACTGATTAAAGTCAAAGACTGCACCTACAGTATGAATTACATCTCAATGTGAAAACAAAACAAAACACTCACATCTGGACCAATAAATAACATCATGAGAAATGAAAAGATTAAAATTGTCAAACACTTTCATTTTGCTTGGATTCATAATCAACACTCATAGAAGCAGTGGCCAAGAAATCAAATGACATATTACATTAGGCAAATCTGCTGCACAAGACCTCTTTAAAGTGTTCAAGAGAAAAGACGTCAGTTTGAGGACTAAGGTGCACATGACCCAATCATGGTATTTTCAATCACCTCATATGTATACTTTTGTTTTTGTTTTTAAAGCTTTTATTATGAATTGAAAGATACTTTACATGGGAGAACATGGGTTTTGCACTCATCTTATTGAATTTTGTTTTATTTCAATGATTACAATCCGCTCTGTGCATCAGCATTCAAAAGTATTTGTTTCTACTCCCTCTATTGTTTTATTGTTTTGGCTTTTTTTTTTTTTTTTATGTACACAAACCACTCAGGAATATATAATCATTTAAACAACCAAAGGGCACATTCTTCAAGCCTGCCCACTGGCCACCAGCACACAGCCTTTCTCTTCCCATGAGGCTAGAGTCCTCAGCTGCTCTATTTCTCCATATCCTCATCTCTGCCTCCATGTCTGATGTCACTGCTTCTCTGGATAGGGTCCCACATTACACTTATGTTCTTCTCCCTTGAGGGTCCTAGGGTCCTCTGTTCCTGAATTGTAAGATGAACTACTCCTCCATTTATGTTACAAAACTTCTATCTTTATAGCTGTGACAATCATAATTAGTCATGATAACAATTATTCACTGATGAATCATATGAATCTTATTTCCATCTCCTTTCACCAGATCCGTCTAGACAAGATGAAAACTATTCAGTGAGGATTCTACCTTACTCATCTGCATGTTTAAGTGAAAGCTGGACAATGAATAAGGAAGACCAGAAAATAATTGATACATTTGAATTATGGTGTTGGAGAAGGACATTAAAATACCATAGACTGCCAGAAGAATGCACCAATCTGTGTTGGAAGAAATATAGACAGAGTGTTCCTTAGAAGCCAAGATGGTGACACTTTATTGGACATACATCATACATGCTAGCAAGAAGGACCAGTCCCTGGAGAAGGTAAAGTGGAGGACCTGTGAGAAAGAGGAAGACCCTCAACGAGATAGATTGGCACAGTGGCAGCAGAAATGGGCTCAAACATAACAAGAACTGTGAAGGTGATGCAGGACAGGGTAGCGTTTTGTTCTGTTGTGTGTAGCATCCCTGTGAATGGGAACTGACTCAATGGAACCTAACAACAACATGAGGACTGGTAGTAGCTATGTTCTTCTGTAGACAGATGATTCCAACTCTCCAAGACTGACAGAGAGAAATTCAATCTCACTCTCCAACTCTGTGACTCCCTGCTTCCTATTGGCTGAGTCCAATTACCAAGGGAGCATGTGATGTGATGCATTACCACAGGAGCTCTATGGGAGAAAGATGAGGTTCTCTACTCCCATGAAGATTTACAGTCTCAGAAACCCTATACAGGGTCACTATGAGACAGAATGAACTCAATGACACATCCCCACCACCATATAGGCTATGCTTTCAAGGCACAGAGGAGGGTGGGGAATGGTGAAGAGTGGAAGTGATCAATTTGTGTTTATGCCTACTTTTCAATCTTTTTTTTTTTTTTTTTTTTTCCTAACTCTCAATTTTCACCTGAAAAGACAGATCTTCTACCTTTTCCTTCAGGGAGTTCATTCAGGTGAACACATGTATTCTAATCCATCAAATCTGGCGCATGACATGTTAAATGAGAAGATGGAATGTAGAAAACCCTTTTTTGGTACAGAGCAATTCTGACAATGCCCAATGAACTGAAAACTGTAAATGACTGAGTTTTCTGCCTCTGATATATAAATAAACAAAACACTTGTATTTCTCTACAATATCTCATGAGGGAGAAAAAAAGAATCGCACACTGAATGTCAGAAATTATACCTTTCTCTACCTATCTCTGATATAAAATCGTAACATCTTCAAGGTAGATGAATAATTGGACTGACTACAGAAACTATCTCATACATATTTGTTTTAAATGTTGATACTCATATATGTCCGTATCCATATCTCTCCTACTTCTTATGCATAGTAAAAGAAATTTGAAATAAATAAGACAAATTCATATTGGTTTCTCAGGTGATGGAAAATAAGTCTATGTTTTATAATTTTCTTCCCCTCCCCCCTACCAAATTTTGCACAAAGAATATAATAGCTTTTATAGTCAGGAAAAACATCTTTTTTTCCCAAAATAATCAAGGTCATATGGGGTGACAGAAAACTGGAGATAGAGAGGTCATAATTGGCGACCATGAGGAATGTCTAAGAGACACATTGCCTATTGCTTGTTTATGTTCTACAAGTTCTTTACTTTGATAAATGTGATCTTTAGAAGCCCACATAATTATATTAGATTAGCTTTTACAGAATCACATTTCCTGAATTCTGTGATAGCCTTACCTTTTATTCAATGTGGCTAGTCTTAGACAATTTATGGGACTTTACATGCATATGTTAAAGGAGATCTTATAAACTAAAATTGCTGTTTTCTGTGAAGCATCTGTCTCTGTTATGTGGCAGTTATTGGGCCATTTCCTGGGAACACTTCGTTCACTACATACAAGCTTAAACTATGGAAATCATGGTAAATAAACAATGACTAAGAGATAGCATGTCCTCTGACACTCGAATGCTATCTTTTTATTAACCCATTGCTAGAAAGCTCAGTCCAATTCAGAGCGGACATACAGGACAGAGAGTTCTACCTCATGGAGTTTCCATAAATCTTTACAGAAGCAGACGGCCACATCTTTTTCCCATGGAGTGGCTGGTGGGTTGGAAGTGCCCACCTTTTGGTTAGCAGCCACGCTCTTTAATCACTTCTTACCCTTCCCGGAGTTGTTGCTGCTTACCTTTATGCAAATAAGGTTAGTTTACACTTTGACTCAGCTTCTCAGGACATGATATTTAGCTGAATGCAAAATATTTTAAGATGCTCATGAACAAGCAGCAATATTCGGAAATTGAAAGAAATTATATTTACTTTCTGTCAGTTAAATTGACATTTTCTTCAAGATGGGAGAACAGATAGCAAAGCAAGTCAAAATGTAATTTCTGAAAGAAACCCCTCTGTACCTTACACTTTGCTTTACTTTTTCTTTTTTTTGACAGGCATTACGGATAATACTCAAGAGCTTATTCTGTGGAAGAATTATTGAAGACTTAAGTGGACTAGCCAGCAACTGTTGGTAAAGAATATTATTTGTCTCCTTATTTATGATTATTATTTACAAATTGATGCCAATAAAGGACAAAGTATTATTCAGAACAAGAATTTATTCAAAGGGAATAGGCTGGTGCTCCTTTTTCCTAAGATTCTTAAAAAATCTGAGAAATATGGTTTGGGATCAGTCTCTCAGGACATCTGAAAACAAATTAACACTTCGTTCACTACATACAAGTAAAATGTGCAAAAGTTATTTTCCCCATGCTGCCTGATCTGGAAAATATGTTTGCCATGGGGCATTTGAGTTCTTTGAAGATTTCATTATAGAAAGAAGAATTAACACACAATATAATGAATGCAGGGACAACATAGAGAACATGAGCTTATAAACTTTTATTGAGCTGACTCCGTTCATTAAATGGAAGAAATACCTTTGAACTACTGGGTTGACACCTGCAAAGAAATAAGGTATGTGTAGCTTATAATATTTCTATTTGATGTTTAAGGTTTCTATAATCACCCTGTACATCTAAGATTTTGCCTTTTCTGATGAAGGTTGGTTTGTTCATACTGACACCTAATAAGGAACTGGGAGCAGCTAAGCTCCCTTCAAGGAACAGCAATTTCACCCAGATTTTGCCTCTTTGGATTGTCAGCTTCTTTCTACTTCTCCACGAGGAAGTTTTGTTCATCATTTGCACAGCAGATAACTGCTGTGGCTGGAAGAGCACTTGCTGGCAGTCTGCAGTTTACTACTAGAGAGGGCAAACCGCTCTTTGCAATAAGGAACACACACTGCTGCTGAATCACAGTTTAACCTTGTAAGGGTTACTTGCACAAATACTTTGGGAATTTAATTTAAAATTTTTTATAAAAGAATCCTCAGTGAAGGACTGTAGGGAGGTGTTTTGGTGTTGAGAATAGAAGCAAAATATAAATATATATATATAGTCTCTCCCTGTCTAGACAGAATGGTACTGTCCCAGACAGAAAGGTCTCTGCAGGCCAGACAACCCATGTAGTGCTGCATTGCCGAGGGCTCCAAGCGACCCCAGTGTGAGGAAGGAAAACAAGAAAACAACAGCATTGTTTGCAGAATCATTAAAAGGACCATTTCTTCTCTGCACACATGCGTGTGTGTGGTTCTCTGAATGAGGCTCATCTCTGTGCACACAAATGGAGACACAAGTAAACTGCAAGCATGATTACTTATGATGGAAAAGAAAACTCGGGTTTGCAATTTTATTTTAAAATCAGTTTGAAACAGGTATGTGGTACCTAGGAATCTTTGAATATTGTATTCCAAAGAATATTTTTTGGGGGAAAAAAAAACACTATTGGCAGACAGTTTTAAAATCTTGACTTTATATATTCCACATTTTTAAAAGACATTGTTCTTTATTTTCATACCTGGTTTTTAGCTTCAAAAGATGGGTAATAATGTAACTTTCCTATCCAAGATGACTACTTACAGGGGCTATGTGCATGTCTCTGAAGCACCCAACTTTCACTTCAAATAACCGTTGGGTGTTTGTGAAATGTAGGATGAATGCCTGGGTAATTTGTAAGCACACTTTGGTTAATAAGAATCTCAACATTTGCTTTTAGACCCATTCCTTAATGAATACCATAAAGACAGCCATTAAGTCCCTTGCATGATGTTAATATAGTCTAAGGGACATAGCAAAATGTACTGGACTTTAGATTCTGGGTACTATGCACTGATTTTCACATGAAGAAAAAAGGTTCAAAATATATCACAGGGATTATTCTGACTGGCCTCTATTAAATGATAAAAATTTCTTCCTCTGGTTACCAACTAGTAAGTTAATTGTCTTTGTCTAGAGATGACACAGATTTGGGAAACATTGTCTGCGATACAGCAAAGTAATTAGTCAGAGCCATTGAGACCCCCGCTGCTGAGCTCAAAAAAGCAGAGAATTCCGAGTTATAAGATTGTACAGATTTCTACCTCTGCTATTTGAAGATATACTTTAAAAATCCAATGGGTAGTTGAGCTTTCTGAGAGGTACCACACAGGAAATCTTTCAGGATGTGTCCATATTTGAAAGAGTCAGACTGTTAGCAAAAGAGTGGTAACCAGGTGAGAAATGGGCATTCTACTTTCCTGCTAGTCTGTTCTCTGCCTGTGCAAAGGAAACGGACTATAGATGGCTGTCATTGGACAGGTAATCTCCTCCCTCCCAGGAGTCTGTGAATGAACTTCTTTTTGCACAACCATAGATGCAACACATGCAGAAATGAGGCACTTAAACTTGAGATTGAGATTAAGGTTTCTGATTTCAGACTTCCACTCCCGTAACTCCTGGTAACTCCGTGTACCATGGTCAGCAATTCTGCCAGATCCTAAAGCATCGCTACCATCAGTTGCAGATCAGATCATTGATCCCTACAGGGTTCATTGATTGATTTTCAGAAGTAGCTTTCTTGTCCTTTCTTCCAATTCTGTCTTAATTTTATAATTCTGCTGAAAAGTGTTCAACAACATAGCAATATGCAAACCTCCATGGACAGATGGGTTGGGCAGCAGCTGCTCACTAAGTGTACTGGCCAGAATTGAGCATGTTGTTGAGTATCATCGAATTGTTGCCAACTCCTAATGACCCTGTACAGGATTTCCAAGGAGCAGCTGGTGAGTTTGAACCCCAGTTGTGTGGTTCAAACTGACCTTGCAGTCCAAGGCTTTATCCCACAGGGTCACCCCATGAGGTAAGAATTTTACCACGAAACCACCATTGCCTCATGTGCTAAGTATTAGTTCTGAGTCCTGGTGTGGCATTGTGGGTTAATGCATTGGACTGCAAAGTCAGTTTGAACCACAGGTTGGTGGTTCAAGCTCACCAGCTGCTCCTCAGAAACCCTATACAGTGTTACTATGGGTTGGAACTGATTCAACAGCACTTAACAATTAACATCTTTCCCTTGGACTCCTGGTCTGGCGCTATAGTGTCAGCACTGGACTCTGTACCACAAGGTCAGCAGTTTAAGCTCACCAGTCGCTCCTCAGAAACCCTAGACAGGGTCACTATGAGTCAAAACAGACTCGGTGACAATTAACAACAATATCTTTCCCTTAACAGTCTTCCACTCATTTGACACATGGCAATCTGTGATTTCCTGGGACTATAGCCAATGACCTGCAATTTGGTCTATGGTAGTGGTCATGTGCTGTGGAGTCTGTTGTGACTTATAACAACCTTTATAGGGTTTCCAAGGCTGTAACTCTTAACTGGAGTAGAAAGTTTTATTTTTTCCCCCACAGAGTGGTTGGTAGATCTGGAGTGCTGAGCTTGCGGTTAACAGCTCAACTCATAACCCAATACATCATGATGTTGTTAAGTGTGGTTCAAACTGACTTTGTAGCCCAGAGCATTAGTCCACAGTGCCACACCATTGTGGTCCTTAATTCTGTCTCCATTTCCTGTTCTTTCAAAGTCTGACCAAGGAGAAACCGAGATTTGTTCGCTTATAATCAAACACACGGAAGTCTTTTTAAAAACGACATGAGTGCAAAGTGTAGATTATTTGAGCAGATTCTGTCCATGAAGGCCACAACTTAATTTGATGCCTTGTATTGTTGTTTTTAAGGTGCCTTCAGGTTGGCTCTGACTCTTATGCATGAAAGAAGGAAACACTGCTCGGGGCTGTGCCATCCTCACAATTGTTGCTGTGTTTGAGCCCAATTGGGCAGTCAATGTGTCAATTCGTCTCACTAAGGGTCTTCTTCTTTTCCACAGATCTTCTGCTTTACCAAGAATGATGTTGTTCTTGGGGGACTGGGCCCTCCTGACATCCTGTCTAAAGTAAGTGAGATGAAGTTTCACCATCCTTGTTTCTAAGAAGCATTCTGATTGTATTTCTATTTGTTCTTCTGGTAGTCCACAAAAAAGTCAATATTCTTTACCAAGACCACGATTTAAATGTAATTGTTGTTGTTGTTAGACACCGTCCAGTCAGTACTGACTCATATTGACCTTATGCACAACAGAACAAAACACTGCCCGATCCTGGCCCAACCTCACAATTGTTACCACACTTGGGTCCATTGATGCTGCCACTTGGCCAATCCATCTTGCTGGGAGTCTTCCTCTTTTTCTCTGAGGTCTTCCTTATTCATTGCCCAGTATTTGCATGCATATGAGATAATCTTAAAAACCATCACTTGGGTCAGGCACACCTTAGTCTTCAAAGTGACATCTTTGATTTTTAGCATTTTAAAGAGGTCATTTAGAGCTGATTTGGTCAATCCAATATGTCCTTTGATTTCTTTACTGTGGCTTCCATGGGCATTTATTGTGGATACAAGTATAACAAAATTCTTGACAACCTCAATATGTTCTCCTTTTATTATAATGTTGATGATTGATCCAGTTGTTTTTTGTTTGTTTGTTTATTTAAGCAAACAAAGCTGTGACTTTATTGTACATAGTCTTGTCAATATGTACATTGACGTGGTGATTGATGTGTTGCTGTGATTTGGAAACCTATGTTACCAGTAAGTATCTCAAGCTCTAACATGGGTACCCATAGTAGACAGCTTTGAGGAGAGCTTCCAAACTAAGACAGACTAGGAAGAATGACCTGATGATCTACTTCTGAAAAAAATGGTTGTTGTTAAATGCCATGGAGTCGGTTCATACTGACTCATAGTGACCCTGCACACGATTTCTGAGGCTGTAAATCTTTACAGGAGCAGAGAGTCTCATTTTTTTCCCATGGAACAGCTGGTAGTTTCGAACTGCTGACCTTGAGGTTAGCAGCCCAATTTCTAAATACTACACTACCAGAGCTGAAAAAAAATTAGACAGCGAAAATTATTATGTCTGACATATAATCTAAAATTGTTTCTTAAAAAAAAACACCTTGGTCATTAGAATAGGGAAAATACATACTACAATAATGCTTAAAAAACAATGAAAGACCCAAAATTATAATGAGGTATATCATAGAAATAACAGGAAAAAACTACCGAATGAGAATTGTTCCTACAAACATTGACTTGAAAGACATAAACCTTATGATATAAAAATGCTGGAAAACTTTTGAATTATGGCTGATAATTGTTGCTAAGTGCCTGCAAGTTGGTTCTGACCCACAGATACCCTGTATAGAGTTTCCAATGAGCAGATGGTGAATTTGAACCACCAACCTTATAGTTCAAATAGATCTTGTAATCAAATGCTTATCCTAATGTGCCAAACCAGAACTCCTATAAGAACATAAAATAATATTTTCCAGAGTGTTTACATATTTAAGAAGGATTTTTTAATTAAATAAAAATATGCACTATAAAAATAATTTCCCAGATAGGTTAAAAATGCATCACGTGTATATTAATATCTATCACATGTATATAATTTATTATCAACTGTGTCCAATGCCTATCAATTGTTTACCAGTTTGCCTTACTGAGGGTGCTTGTATGTTGTTGTTATGCTGAAAGCTATGCGGCCAGCCAGTATTTCAAATATCAACAGGGTCACCTATAGTGGACAGGTTTCAGCAGAGTGTGCAGACTAAGAAGTAGAAGTGGAACACTTCTGCATGATTAGCCAGTAAAACCGTTACGAAAAGCAGTGGAACATTTCAGAGATAGTGGCAGGAGATGAGACCCTCAGGTTGGAAGATACTCAAAATATGACTTGGGAAGAGTTGCCTCCTCAAAGCTTTTGGAACCTTCATTTGCTGATGGGGCACAAATCAAAGTGAGAAGAAACAGCTATAACCATTGATTAGTAATCATAAAGTACAGTGAACAAAGTGTGAATCTAGCAAAATTGGAAGTTGTTACAAATGAAATGGAACACATTAAGATTGATATCCTAGTCATTAGTGAGTTGAGATGGCCTTGTATTAGTCATTTTGAATCAGAAAATTATATGGTTTACTATGCCAGGAATGGCAAATTGAAGAGGAATGGTGTTGCATTCACCATGAAAACAAACATCTCAAAATCTGTGGTCTGTGATATAATAATACCCATATGCAGGCAAGAAAGAACAGTTAACACCACTATAATTCAAATTAACACACCAACCACTAAAGCCAGTGATGATGAAATTGAAGAGTTCTACTAACTTCTTCAGTTTGAAATGGATTAAATATGCAATCCAGATGTATTGATAATTACTGGTGATTAGAATGAGAAGGTTGCAAATAAAGAGAAATGATCTTTAGTTTGCAAATATGGCCTAGGTGATAGAAACAATGCTGGAGATAGCATGATAGAATTTTGCAAGACTAACAACTTATTCATTGTAAATATCTTTTGTCAAAAACATAAAGGGAACTATACACATGGACCTCACCAAACAGAATACACAGGAATTAAACTAACTTCATAAGAGGGAAGAGAAGATGGAAAAGCTGAATAGCATCAGCCAAAATAAGGCTAGAGGCTCCTATATAATTTCAGGCTAAAGTTAAAGAAAATTAAAATAATTCAACAAGAGCCAAAATATGACCTTGGATATATCCCACCTGAATTTGGAGATCATCTCAAGAACAGATCTGATGCATTAAACACTAATGAACAAAGACCAAAAGTGTTTTGGGATTACATCATATAGGAAGAAAGTGAAAAAAAAACAAACATTAAAAACACAGGAAGGAATGGGAAGACCAAAATGGATGTGAGAAGAGACTCTGAAACTTTCTCTTGAGCATAGTGAAGCTAAAGTAACTGGAAAATTTTAAGCAGTAAAATGGCAGAGCAAAAAATTTCAAAGGGCAACTCCAGAAGACAAAAAGTGTTATAATGAAATGTGCCAAGACCTGAAGTTAGAAACCCAAAAGGGAGGAACAAGGTCAGGATTTTTCAAACTGAAAGAACTTAAAGAAAAACTCAAGCCTCAACTTGGGGTATTAGAGGATTCTATAAGCAAAGTAATGAATGATGCAGGAAGCCTCAAAAGAAGATGAAAGAAATACAGAGTCATTGTACCAAAAAGAATTGGTTGATGTTGAGTTATTTTAAGAGGTATCATATGATCAAGAACTAATGGCATTGTAGGAAGAATTCCCAGCTGCATGGAAGGCATTGGTAAAAAACATGGCTCCAGGAATTGATAGAATACCAATTGAAATAATTAAACAAACTGATGCAGCATGAGAAGCACTCACTTTTCTAAGCCAAAAAATGTGGACGACATCTGTGTGGCCAACCGACTGGAAGAGATTCATATTTGTGCCAAAGGAATTTGGAAATCATCAAGCGATATCATTCATACTATACTACATGCAAGCAAAATTTTGCTGAAGATAATTTAAAAAAATGGTTGCGGACGTGGAGCTGCTAGAAATTTACACCATATTTGAAAGAGGGTGTGGAACTAGGGCTCTTATTGCTGATATCAGAGGGGTCTTTGATGAAAACAGAATACCAGAAGGATGTTTACTTGTGCTCTGTTGACCCTGCAAAGCCATTCAACTGTGTGGATCCTAACAAACTAGGGATAAAACTGTGAAGAATGGGTATCCCAAAACATTTGATTATGCTTTTGAGGAATCTGTACACCGACCAAGAGTAAGTCGTTCAAACAGAACAATGAGATACTGAACTGTTTAAAATCAGGAAAAGGTGCACTCCAGGTTGTATCCTTTCACCATACCTATTCAAACTATATACTGAGCAAATAATCTGCCAAACAGAATTATATGAAGAAAGTGGCATCAGGATTGGAGGAAAACTCAGTAACAACCTGAGATATGCAGATATTTGGTGAAGACCAAAGACTACAACCTTCAACATGGATTGCACCTCAATGTATTGTGAAGGGTTGTGGAGTCTGTTCCTACTCATAACAACCCTGTATAGGGTTTCTGAGGAGTAGCTGGTTGGTTTGAACTGTGAACCTTGTGGTTCGCAGTCCAGTGCTGATCCTACACATACCTCAATGTAAAGAAAACAAAAATCTTCACAAACGGCCCAATAAATAACATCATGATGGAAGGTGTAAAATGCTTCATTTTTCTTGGATTCACAAACAACACTAATGAAAGGGTAAATCAAGAAATAAAATTAAATTGTATTAGGCAAAACGGCTGCAAAAGAGCTTTTTAAAGTGTTAAAGAGCAAAGATGTAACTTTAAGGACCAAAGTGTACCAGGCACAAATTGTGAGATTTTCAATTGCCTCATATGGATGTGCAAGTTGAAAAATGAATAAGGAAGACCTCTTTGTTATTGTTGTTAAGTGTCTTTAAATCGGTTCCAACCCATAATGACCCACAAAGAGTGGTTGGTGAGCTTGAAACACTGACTTTGTGGTTCAACTCAACTTCGCAATCCAGCACGTTAACCCACAGCACCACACCAGGACACCAAGTAAGACCTCATAAGAATAATACTGAAAGCAGCAGAGACTGCCAGAAGAAAAAACAAATATATTTTGTAAAAAGTACAGCCAGAATACTCTTTGAAAATAAGGATGGCAACACTTTATCTCGTGTGCTTTGCAACTGTTCCCTGGAGAAGGACATCAGGCTTGGTAAAGTGGAGGGTTGGGGAAAAAAGTGGAAGACCTCCAACAAGATATATTAACACTGAGCTCAAATGTACCGATTGGGACAAAGGTGCAGGACCAGGCAATACGTAAGTCTGTTGGGCATACAGTTGTTATGAAGGCACCTAACAATAACACAACATATCCATGAATTTTCCTCAACAACCAAATATAAGTATCATTGCATATCAAAATCCAGATGTTCCCTGTAATAAACTAAAAAGCAAATTGGATATTTAAATGTTTTTCAAGGTTGTTGTTGTTGTGTCATGGAGTTGGTTCTGACTCATAGTGACCCTGTACAGGGTTTCCAAGGCTGTAAATCTTTACGGGAGCAGAACGCCTCATCTTTGCCCCATGTAACAGCTGGTAGTTTCAAACTGCTGACCCTGAGGTTAGCAGCCCGATTTGTAACCACCACGCTACCAGAGCTCCTTTTTCCAAGGTTACAATACTTTAATTAGTTGCATATAGTTGAACGACACAGAAAAGTATGACTAGTGCTTAGTTTTTCTAGAGGTATAAGATTATGGGGAAATTATATTTTATTTTATAAGTATTAATTTTTAAATCATTAGAGTAATTGCTATCATGATTAATTGCAATTGTCGCCACTGTAATTGATGAAGAGGTTCAACTAAAAGGGAGAAGGAGTTCATCTTTAATTTCAGGAAAAGAGGACCCTAGGACCATCAAGAGAGAAGAGCAGGAGTGGAACATGGACTCCTAACCAGAAGAGCAGCGACACCAGAGACAGTGGTAAAGGCGAAGGCATGGAGATAGAGCAGCTGAGGACTCTAGGCCCATGGACTGGGAAGGATGTGTGCCTGTGAGCAGGAAGGGGGCTGGTTTGCAACATATGCCCTTTGGACATTTAAATTAATACACATTTTCTATGTGGAATGGGTACGTCAAAAAAAAAAAAAAAAGTCATTGAGGTAAATATTGTTAACAGTGCATGGAGTGGATTGTAATCATGGCAATGAAAGAAAATATGATTTGTTGAATATAAAACTGATGCTCTGCCTTGTAACCTTTCACTCAATTCATAATAAATTCTTTAAAAAAATTATAATTGTTTTAAACAAAGATCAATAATATGTTGATGAGTTGATGATAGTGGCAAACCACCCTCCCATGCCCTGATTTGCTTTTTTTGTGACTGGAATGATTACTCTATTCCTTCATGGCTGCTACTTCATAAATTTCTCTCATACCTCACCCATCTGATGCTTCCTAACTGTTTAGGATCCTCTAGGTAGTCCTTTGGGGCTCTTTATCCAATCGTTCTTCTTATCCCATGGCTAGCAAAGCCATGGTTTGATTTAACCATTTTTACGATCTTATCCTCATATTGGAGTTAGTGGCCCAGTCTGCTCACAGAGTTCAGTCTCCAACATTCAAAGCTGAACTCATCTACTTTGCCCCGGATTTCTTTTCCTCCTGTCTTCCCAGACCTCATGAGTTGAGATCACCATCCAGTGTGTGACGTAAGTGAGAAGCCTGAGTTATCCTTGAGTTCCCTGTCTCCCTGGTCTGCCGAATCTAGTCAGTCATCCATCTCCGCCAGTTCCATCCTGTTAAATATCTCTATAGTCCATTCTCTCCTCACCATTGCCAAGAGCCTCGGGATTAGTTTTCCCTGACTTTATTCTCATTCTTACTCCCTACTAATTTATCCTCTTCAAGGCTGTCAGAGTAATTTTTTAAAACCAAATCAGATTTTGTCATTCCTTTAATGAAAATCTTACAAGGATCCCATGTTGCCCTGAAATAAACACAAACTTTATAGCCTGGCCAGCAAAGTTTGCTCTCTACAACCTTGTATCTTACCTCCACTTCTGAACTTTGCGACTATAAAAAATACTTGCTATTTCTGTAATAAGCCTCATTTTTTTACTCGTATCCAATATTGAACATAAAATTCTCACATCCTAGAGTCTCCTGTCTCCATTATTCACATTACAAAAATACAATTTTATCTCAAAAGGTAGACCAATCTTCACCTCTTCAGAACAGAGTCCTCTGAGCTGTCAAAGCTGATTTAGAAACCTATCCAGAGTTTATCAAATAGTATACATCATTTCCTTTAGCTGTTATATTCTTCTCTGCATCTTGAACTATTTAAAAGCATGCATGTTTCCTAATTCAACATAGTGCCTGAAACACAGTAGCTACTGAATAAATGTCTGTTGAGTGAATGAAAAGAAAATTTCAATAAATGTTTATAGCTATATGGGAGTCCTGGTGCGGTATGGTAGGATAAACACTGGACCAGAAAGTCGGCATTTCAAGCTCACCAGCCGCTCCTTGGAAACCCTATACAGGGTCACTATGAGTCAGAACTGACTTGATGACACTGAACAAAAATAATAATATATAAATCGATTTTGAAATGTCTTCATAGTAGAGTTTAAAATATGCATATCTTTCCTAATATTTTACTTTAAACAATTTCCATGCTTTAAAGTACCTAAGATCTAAAGTAGTAACTAAGATGGAAATGCAAATGACCTTTAGATGGTGTTGGTAGAGAGGGAGACCACCTAGTGAACTAGAAAAGACAGATCTGGAGGTTAACACAAACCTGGACTTCAATCCCAACTCTGACTGACTCTGTGGTTTGGGGCAGAATATTCAGTCAGTTTCTGGAGGCTTTTGAAGTCTCAGTTTCTTTGTCTATAAATACGTGCTTGTAATTTTCGTATGTGACCACCTTTTTGGGTGGGAGTGGGGAGGACTTTAAAGGAAACAAACACTCAGTTGCAGCCTTCCTCAGCTTAAGAATTTCTCCTCATTCACAACAAATATTGTTTCACTACCTTTCAACTTTTTTTTCTTCAGAGTCTAAGTTTTAGTTATCTTTTATTATTATTATTATTACTTTAGGTGTTACGCTTCAAACTAAGCTTCTCAATGCCTCTCGTATTTATCTAGCTCTCGCATACGTTTCAGTTGTTAACTAAGTATTTCACGTTTTGTAATTTTACACTATTTGTTTATGACACTTAGATACATAATTTTGAAACCAAGGCTCTAATAAATAATCACTAAGAACAAGGAAACAGTATCTATTACTGAGAATTTTAAGATTCACTCAAGCCATCACGAGCATATATGCAATTCCTCAATCTAACAGTTTAATAGATTCTTTTCCTTTGAGGCTGATCTACTCTACACTTAATTACCCATAATTGCCCACCAGGTATACTATTATAAAAAGCAAATATCAATAATTAGTAATTGTGTAAGACACTTTAATTTTTTTTTCCTTTGGAGAGATTTATTTCTGTTTCTCCAGTGTATAGCAGTTGAAATATTAGATAATGGATTTTTATTGATTTTCAGCTGAACATTGAAGATGTACAAAATACATTTCCATAACTTTGATGGTCGTATGTTTCAGAATATATTGATTGGACTGATGTAATATGTTTGCTTGTTTAGAATATTAAGATCACGATGAAAGAAAATGCATTCCAGTAGATAGATGTGACATGCTACATTGAAGAAGAAAAAAAAAAAGGGTTCAGAGAAGAAATGTTTCAGTTCTAATGTCAGGCATCAGTCTGATTTACAGTGTGGTTCAAAGCTCCACTCATCTCCCATATTGCAACATGTCTCAGCAACAGCAACAGTGCATCATGTAGATGCTGAACTGCTTTTGCCTTCTCCCCTCTTAAATTAGTTACAGAGGAAAGTCATAATTGCCTTTTTATGATGCTAGTGTGTTTGTGGGAAGAAAGCTTAGGAAAACACAAGATAAAGCTCCAATTTTCACAACAATTAGAAAAGTGATGCTTTTTAATCAGGGTCACTTTCAGGGAAGTTTATCTCTGAAGTGAATTGAAAATGGTGTCTCCCAGGTCAGGTTATGTATGGGACCTTCTTTTTTTGCTAAGGAAAGTTGATTCAAATGCAAATAGTGAGAAATACAGTGTTAATTTATCCCAGAGACCATTCTTGTGAGATAATTCAGCCCTAGGAAGCTGTCTTTATGTCAAAGATAACTGGACCACAGCAGAATAAAACCAGGGACTGTAGCCATTTAGAAAAATAAATCAGAAGGAATATAATCAATCCAATCAGTTGCCAGGCTACTGATCTGAAAGGTTGGAAGCGCACAATTGATTGAGATCTCCTGGGACTGTAGCTGAAGTGGGCTTTAAACTAAGCCCCATGTGTTAACAACTGCTACCTGTTTCCTTTTTTTGACACCTAGGGAAGAGTGAAAAGACAGGGGTTTGGGAATCAGGTAAAACGTAAGTTTGAATCTTGCCTCTTCTCGTTTTTCACCATATGGCTGGGCAAATTGTTCCATTTCTCTTATTATCCTCATCTAGAAAATGCAAATAAAACCACCTAGTTCACAGAGATTTCATGAGGAAAAAATGGAGTAATATGCTTAATTGCTGTTCAGTACATGACCTACTGGTGTGGTGCTGTGCAAAGTTGGCTTGAATCACAAGGTTGGTGGTTCAAGCTCACCAGTCTCTTCTTGGAAACTCTATACAGGGTCCCTGTGGGTCTGAAACAACATGATGGCAGTTTCTACCTCCCTTCCTACTGGGGGCACTTCTTTCACTTAAAACTATATTATTCTGAGAATCGATTGCTGTTTCTTGGGAAGGAGGGTAGACACATCCTACATATTTAGGAATTATTTTTAGGTAATTAATTTGGGAATATTAAGAAGTGGGCAAATAGATCTGGGACCTTGCTGTGCTACGTCCCATCCAGTGGGTTCTACCACATAGGGATACTGGATAGGGTTTCTAAGAAGTGGATGGCGGATGTGAACCACTAACCTTGTGTTTAGTAGTACAGGGCTTGTGCTACAGCATCACACCAGGATTCCATATCTGGGACCTTACTTCACATTATATATCAGAATCATTTCCTGATGAATTATCTAACCACCTGTCTACTCACATATCACATATCTAAATACAGAAGGCAAAACAAGAAACTTTATAGTAGAAAGCATAGAAAAATATCTTTATGACATTATGCAGACAGAAATTTCTTTAAGAGGACCCCTAAAGCACTAATCCTTTTTTAAATGATATAGTAAAGCTCATTAAAATTAATAAATTCAGCTCACCAGAAAAAGCATTCAGAGAATGAACAGGCAAACTGAAGAGTGGACGATGATATTTGCACTTATATATATTTCACACAACAGTTGCATCCAGAAGATGTAAATAACTCCTGAAAACCCATAAGTCCCAGACATGCTCTAATAGAAAGACGGGGTAAAACCTTGAACAGTTCTCTCATAAAAGTGGTACCCCAATTTCCATTATTATAATTGGATGCTGTCAGTTGATTTTGATTCATAAACACTCCATGTGATAAAGTAGAATTGCAGATCCCAGGTCTTCTCCCCTGCAGAATCATTGGGCAGGTAAATACGACCAATCTCGTAGTTGGCAGTCAGTCTGGTGAATAACCCTTTTACTACAAACGTATTGCTGTCCAGTGGTTTCCAATTCCACAGTGTAGTCAATTATTTAACGTCTCTTCTAGCCATGTCTTTGGAGGCCTGGTATGGCATTGTAGGATAAACATTGGACTCCTAAACCACAAAGTCAACAGTTCAAACCCACCAGCCCCTCCTCATATACAGAGTTGGAATTGATTCATTGACACTTAATAACAGCCGTGTCTTTGTTACTCCCATCAATCAATTTTCTCCTGATGTGTCTCAGTCAGAGAGAGTGAGGGAAGACACTAATATGGTTCAGTTGTGAGCGACTGTTAATAGAATTTGTCATGATCATAAAAACTTAGAAATCTAACCAGAGGCTTGGCCTATTTTTGCCATCTTTGTTGTTGATAAGTACCATCAAGTTGGTTCCAACTTGTAGCAACCCATATAGTGTTTCCAAGGAGAAGCTAGTGGGTTTGAGCCACCAGCCTTGTGGTTAGCAGTCCAGTGTGTATCATATAGTACCACATCAGGACCATACTGCTAGGTGTAAAATGAGCCATCTTGGTGACTGTGCTCTCCTTTTCATGACTAACCAAGGTCATTTCTGTCTTGGGATTTGAGCCAGTGTCCTGACCTGGCTTCTGATTTCCACAGCCTTCTGAATCAATAGTCCAATTAGACATAAAGTGAGCAGAATCCTCCAGACTGACATCTGAACTGTGAATTTGGGACTTGCAAGACTCCACAACTATGTGAGCCATTTATCTGATGGCTTGTGAATTCTGAGATGTTGTAGCAAATTGTGGGGCCCTGGGACATAGAGGAGAAGACTGAGGGGAAGAGGAGTGGTTGGTATTGGGGATGACAGAATGGTATGTTGGCTGCTGCTGTGTGCCCTCATGTCAGTTATAACTCCTAGTGACCTTGAATGGGGTCTCCGAGGCTGTAAAATGTACGCAATCCTGGTGTGACACTGTAGGATAAACACTAGACTACTAACCTCAAGGTCAGTGTTTCCAACAACCTGCGAAACCCTGTACATGGGCACTATGAGTGAGAACCAAATCGATGGCATTTAACAACAACACACTTTATGGAAACAGAAAGCCTCATCTTTCTCCAGTACAGTGACTTGTGGACCCCAACTGCTGACCCTTTACACAACCAGGGGTCTTGGACATTTGGGAAATCTTTAACCTCAACCTCATAGGTGCAGCCTTATTCTGACCCTTCTAAAAGATATTATTCTTGCAAACTCATGGTGATCCTATATTACAGAGTAGAACTGCCCCAGAGGGTTTCTAAGGCTGTAATATTTATGGAAGCAGACTGCCACATCTTTATCCCACTGAGCAGCTGGGATAAAGTGGGTTTGAATAGTCTACCTTTGAGTTGCCAATTGAGTGCTTGTTGGTCTACTATTGATGTGTTGTTGTTAGGTGCCATTGAGACAGTACCGACTCATAGTGACCGTATGTGCAACAGAATGAAACACTGCACGGTCCTGGGCCAACGTCACAATTGCTGTCACTCTTGTGCCAATTGATGCTGCCACTTTGCCAATCCATCTTGCTGGGGGGTCTTCCTCTTTTTCTCTGACCCTCCACCTTACCAAACATTATATCCTTCTCCAGTGACTGCTCCTTCTTGACAGTATGTCCAAAGTATGAGAGACCAAGTTTGGTTACTAGGTCTCCATTAAACATATGAAAAGATGCTGAGCTTCATTAGCCCTGAGGAAGATGCAGATCACTACATAGCCAGCAGAGTGACCAAGTGAAAAGCTAGAAAGGCATACCAAATGTTGGTGAAAACACTGAGCTATCATAATCTCCAACTAGTGAAAGCATCAAATGATATCATCAATTTGGAAAACTCTTGGACAGTTCTACCAAAGCTGAATATGTGCAGTAAGTATGGCCCATCAATTCCACTGTTGGGTATATATCCAACAAAAAGCACACAGAGATACACATGCACAAATAAATGTTCACAACAGCACTTTCCCTTGTTGTTGTTGTTGTTAGGTGCCATCGAGTTGGTACTGACTCACAGTGACCTTATTATGCACAGCAGAACGAAACACTGCCCGATCCTGGGCCAACCTCACTACTGTTGCCATGCTTGAGTCCATCGATGCTGACACTTGTCCAATCCAACCCGTTGGGGGTCTTCATCTTTTTCTCTGACCCTCCACCTTACCAAACATGATATCCTTCTCCAGTGACTGGTCCCTCCTGACAATATGTCTGAAGTCTGAGAGATGAAATTTGAAGCCATCCTGGCCTCCATAGAGCACTCTGGCTGCACTTCTTCCAAAATAGATCTATTGGTTCTTTTGGTAGCCCATGACACTTTCAATATTCTCCAACAGCATTACTCAAAAACATCAATTCTTCTACGGTCTTCCTTATTCACTGTCCAGCTTTCACATGCATATGAGGTAACTGAAAATACCATGGCTTGGGTGAGGAGTACCTTAGTCCTCAAGCTGACATCTTTGCTCTTCAACACTTTAAAAAGGTCTTGTGCAGCAGATTGGCCTAATGCAATACGTTGTTTGATTTCTTGACTGCTGCTTCCATGAGTGTTGATAGCTGATCCAAGAAGAATGTAGTCCTTGACAACTTCAATCTTTTCTCCATTGATAGGAATGTTGTTTACTGGTCCAGTGGTGAGGATTTTTGTTTTCTTTACATTGAGATGTAATTCATACCAAAGGCTGTGCTCTTTGATCTTCATGAGCAAATGCTTTAAATCCTCTTCACTTTTAGCAAGCAAGGTTGTATCATCTGCATATCGCAGGTAGTTAATGAGTCTTCCTCCAATCCTGATGGCATGTTTTTCTTCTTAGAACCCACCTTCTCATATTATTTGCTCAGCATACAGGTTGAATAAGTATGATGAAAGAATACAACCTTGTTGCACACCTTTTTAAAATTTAAACCGCTCTCCATAGCAACCTCTATATAGATAGCAGGCAAACAAACACAATTTAGTGTTTACAATAGAAGATGTAGCAATGACACTGAAAACGGTCTCTACATGTAAGAGCATAATGCTAATCTAAATAGGCTACATACACTAGGACATATTGTACTAACAGGTTAATTAATCCATAGTGTTACAAATTATATTCAAAAGGAGATAATAATTGGCAGAGGATATGCAAGATTCTTCTAGAAATGTTGATGGTAATGTTCTATTCTTGATCTGAAAACTGGGTATACAGATGTTCACCTTGGGGACTGTTCAATTTGTACAATTATGATTTGTGAAGTTTTTTAGATGTATACTTTAATAAAACTTAAACAAATTTTTTCTGGCTAAAATTTCTTGAAAAAAAATTTTTTTCTATATTTAGCAAAAAATGATGACTACAGAAAATAATGCAAGATCACCATAAAGACTTTGGAAAATATAGAGAGGAAAAGTAAAATCATCAAAAACTTGCTATTCAATAAAATACATTGTTTGTAGTCCCTTCGAGTATTTTCCAAATTATATATATATATATATATGAGATAATATCCAGTATACCACATATAACTTTTTATATAGCCTGCTTTTTTTTTGCTAAACGGTGTATCCAGAGCTCTTTCTTTCATGCCATTAAACATTCTTCAGTGCACTTCAAAGCTCTCTTCTGCAGGCATGGCGTATTGCTGCATTTAGCCCATGGCCTTGACCACATGCACTTTCATCTCAAAGTCGCCTATACTACACATCTGCTAAAGCTTGGAGCCACAACAGGGCCATTAAAAACAGATCAATTTAGGTCTAATATGCATAGTATCTGATCAAGAGTATTTTGCAGTGGGTGGCCCTGAACTCACATTACTTAATAATTTCATCATTGATTTAGGTTAGGAAACCCTCCTAGCATCATCTGCAACAAGAAGTAGCATTTATTACGTGCAGACAGGTGCTAAATCCAGGTTGAGTCACTAACCAGGAAAGGAGTAGCAACACATTATTGTGTAATAGGAAGGACTCCAGGTTTAGAGTGACCTAGGTCAAGGGCAACAGTTCTGAACCTACCAGCTATGCAACTCACAATGCAGAGCCTGAGACTCCGTCACTCAGCAGTAAAATGTGGATAACATATCTACCTGGTACCACAATGTACATAAGCATTCATCATAGTGCCTGAGAGATAAGCACATACTGAATGATGCAGATATTTGTTGTGCTGTTCAGTATTGCTGAATTGGTGCTGACTCATACTGACCCTGTAAAAGTTTTCTGAGGAGTAGATGGTGGGTTTGAACTACCGACCTAGAGGTTAGCGGTCCAGTGCTAATCCTATAGCCTCACAGCAGGACAACTAAAATGATCCAGTCACTTGCTTGCTTAAAACCTTTAGAATCCGTTCCCCAAGGTGTCTGCTAAGATGTTCATACATTTGTGTTCAGCCTCATCTCTCAGTAGTATATAACTTCCCACTCTGGGTTCAGCCCATTCAGGGTGATTTGTTTTATGAACACAAAATGACATGCGAAGTTTTTTTTTTTCCTATTTGACAGCTACTTTTGCCCCCACTTCCCTATTCACTGCCCCTAAATCATCATCCATTTACTTTATTCATTTATCCTGACCATTATTTTTTCCTCCAGATTTGTTATCTCTTCATACAAATATTCTCTCATCTTCTACCACAATAGCCCCCCTGGACTTAACCACATCATAGAATTATCACACTGTATTGAATGGTTTATTGACCTTGCTGGGTCTCTTCCAGACAGTAACTTCCTGAAGGTAGCATCTACTTTGCATGCCCTTGTATCTTCCAGCCTGGCATAGGTCTGGCAAAGAGTAACTCACAATTTAGGTTTGCTAAATGAGTGAATAGAGTCCTGGTGTGGCACTGTGTGTTAATACTCTGGACTGCAAGGACAATTTGAACCACATGGTCAGCAGTTCAAGCTCACCAGCTGCTCCTTGGAAACCCTACACAG
>NW_006408547.1:16471393-16519628 GCF_000296735.1 Chrysochloris asiatica | reverse complement strand
CAGTGTTTCGTTCTGCTGTGCAGGTCGCTATGAGTCGGTGCCGACTCGATGGCCCCTAACAATAACAACAATAGGGTTTAATAGCTGTATACTGAGCTTTCTCTTGCACTTTAAGTATATTCATAAAGCTCTGGCTCCAAAAACTTTTGATAAAGAATGTCTATGTTTGTGTCAGTTCCTGTAGCTTTTTTCTGTGCTTTTATGAGACCCCCTGTTTCCCCTTACTGGAGTCCTGGTATGATCCTGTGGGTTAATGCACTGGAGTGGAAGGTCAATTTGAACCATAAAGTTGGCAGTTCAAGCTCACTAGTCACTCCTCAGAAACCCTATATAGCATTGTTATGAATCCAAAGGGACTCAAGGACACTTAATAACAACAATTGCCTTACTATTATGTTGTTGTTGGTTGCCATTGATTGGACCTAACTCCTGGTGGCCCCATAAATGAAAGAATAAAATGTGGCCGAGCTCTGCTCCATTCTCATATTGGTGGTATGCTTGGGTCCATCCCTGTAGCCATAGTGTATCTTGAAGGCTTTCTAGCCTCGCCTTAAAGCACTGTACCACTAATGTTTTCATTCACTAATTTTTTGGAATTGGATCTACAGGCCTTTATCTGTCTTAGTCTGGAAGTTCCACTGAAACCTCTACATCATGGGCGACCCTGTTTGTATCTGAAATACCATTAGCACAGCTTCCTGGATCACTGCACCATGCTATGGAAATCTAGTAAAAGTCCTTTCTTTTACAAATGAGGCAACTGAGGCCTGAGGTTTAGGGCATTTGTTTGTTATTATTGTTGTTGTTGCTAAGACCCTGTATAGGGTTTCCCAGGAGCAGCTGGTGAACTTGAACTGCTGACCTTGCAATTCAATCCAAAATTGTGGTCCAATACATTATCCTACAGTGCCACACAAAAATCTTTTCTCCAAGTGTTAGATTCTGTTTTTCCAGGATTTCAAGATTTCTTTCTAGGTCTTTTATCAATTTCCTTGTATTTAGCACATAACTCTACAGTATTGTTTGGAATAAGACTAACAATTTTCTCATCCCTGTTGATTAATATATCAAACAAAACAAAACAGGAGTAAACAATAACTGAACTCCTGGTGTGGGGTTAATGCGCCAGACTGCAAAGCCCTTTGAACTGCAAGGTCGGCAATTCAAACTCACCAGATTCTCCTGGAAAACCCTATACAGGGTCACTACAGGTTGGAACCAACTCGACGGCACTTAACAACAACAAATAATAACTGATGTGAGAAAGATACACCTAATTTCCATTGAAGCCAAGTAAGGTGTCCTTCTTAGAGATCATTTCTATACAGGGAACTAGGAAACAATAGAGTAAACTTCATAGAGACTATGTATGAGGAGGGTAAGTCCAAAGTATTGCTATTAGATTCCAGTTCATACATCTAACTGTTCATTCCAAACAAAATGTGTTTAAATGTACCTGTGATCAGTAGATGACTGTAGACAAGTTCTGTCACTGATACGCTTGGCTTAGAATCATTAAAGTGTCTTTAAGAGAAGTTACCATCAAAACAGTGGCTTCCAAGGAGATTAGCTGGCCAGTTAAATTCAAGGTAGAGAGGTCAGCTTAGAAGGTTATGGTGACTGTTTGGGGGGCATTTCTAAGACCCAGTTTTGATAGATTTTCTCTGATGACACAGTGCAATCATGAGGGCTTGTTATGAAGAATTTTAAAGAAAATTGAAATTGGTGAGAAAAACTCCAGCAAAATTATACTGAAAAATTTCTCTTTTTCACAACAAAATACCTGCTCATTCTTCAAGGATAGCAAGGGGTATCCTCCAAGACTCTCCCATCCACCCTACAGCCTTGACCTTACTCTGTGGACTTCAATTGCAAGGTGGCTGGTTCAAACCCACCAGATGCTTCTCAGAAACCCTGTTGTAATGAGAGACTGGACAGCAAACAACAGCAACATGAATCTTGAGCAATTCTTCCTGACTTACCTTTGTATCATCCTTGAAGAGTCTGGTTTAGCTATGCCTTGTTTACCATATGGTGACTTACACTGATTTTCCATTCAGAATGATATTTATGGAAATGGCAGCCCTTAAGAGATACTATAATAAGGATATAATTAATAAACATATATGTAGAAATGTAGACTGATACAATTATTATAACAAGTAAGTAATTTCAGAGGAATGTTTCCAAGGATGGCAGTTCAGATTAAATTGGGAAATAAAAATAGTTCTGAAGAAAACGAGCAAGGTTGGCAGTTCAAACCCACCAGCTGCTCCTCAGAAATCCTATACAGGGTTGTTATGACTTGGAATCGACCCAACGGTACATAACAACAACAATTTTTAGGTGATACAGGTATGCGACAGCATTTTAATACAATTACACTAGACAAAGAGTATCTCTGCCTTGCTGTTCATAAAATGTCTAACGTTGGATTTTTTTTCCTTAACATCCTTTCCATTTATACCTCGAGGGGCGCCAATCATGTTCTTTGAATTTTGGGAATAAGAAGAAGTCTACATGGCAAGGTCAAGACTGTAGGGTGGATGGGATAAGCCTTCCCAGTGAGATTCTTGGAGGACACCCCTTGTTACCCTTGAAGAACGAACAGGTGTTTTGTTGAGAAGAAGAGAAATGTCTCAGTACAAATTTTCCTGGACTTTTTCTCACCAACTGCAATTTTCATGAAAACTTTTCATAACAAGATTCTGTAATAAATTACACTGTACATCATAAAAAAGGCACAATGATACTGCCTTCTTTGCAATTCATAAAATAAAACATATCAATTCTTTTACCTTCAAAGGCCAGGTGTGGATATCATATTGTTTATGGGAGAAACACTATTTTCTTAAAGAGATCTTGGGGGTCAGGCTCTACCATGTGTACCCATGACTTGCCTGGTTACAGCAAAGGCAGAGGTCCCTTCAACCCACCCCTGCAGAACGCTGCCTTTCCCAGCTCTGGCACGGCACACTTCTCTTTCTTTCTCCCAATCTTGGTTTTTATGAATTAAAATGACTGTTACTTCCCAGTGCACAAAAATAGCAAAGTAGAATAACTTCACCTCTGTTACTGCTGGAAGAGGACCCCACGCTCTCGTCTTCATCAAGTAGATGGGTCCTTATGGATTTAAACCAAACCAAAGGGGAAAAAAAAATCTGCTAGTCTTTCCCTTTGCCATTCTTCCATCTTTGTGTTTAAGTAATGAAAAATCAATAGAGCTGAAGGCAGCCAGGATGGAATTATAACTCATCCGCCTCCCTTTACTGTATGCAAGATGTAATATGACCTCCATACATCTGCTTGGCAATTTCCTATCAGTAATCATCGATTCTGTGTTTATGCAACTTTCTTTCTCATCTTACAATGATCCATATCTTTGTAAGCTGTCTGTTGTTTTCTATCTGAGTTGACTTAAGTGCATAATCAGACAACAAATTGCTGGCGAATATTTTCGCAAGATGAACTGAAGATTAATATCTCTAAAGAATGGTCCAGGGTGTGGGTATGGTATCTTCCACCCAGGGTTGTTTGTGTATCTCTGTCAGTCCTGCATGCTGAAATGACTCTAGGTTGTTTGACTGCTTTGAACCTGTTATCCTTTCTACAATGAGTATGCATGCAAGTTTGTGTTTGTTTTTCTTCCCTGTGGTTACAGCAGTGCTCTATTTAGAGAGATGTTTACTGTTCCTCCTGCCAGCCTTTTCCTTGGCTTCGTTTATGTTTTCACTGGGTCTTTCCAATGTGTTGTTAGTCTGGTTTACTCCATGCAAGTATGTTAGTCCACTAGTTGTTTGTTGCAATGCTGTTTCAAAATGTTTCATTATATCCTTGTGTTTTTGTTTTTGCCTCTCCTCATCTTGTTTCGAATTTGTCAGAACTTTCTACAGTGTCCAGATACATCCTGGTTTCTCATCTGTTGTCCTACAGAATTTATCAATAGTACTGCCTTTAACTCTGAAATCTTACTATACTGAAATAGAAATTATCTTGATTGATTTACCCCTAAAGTAATGATCTCTCTGAATCTTTGATTGTGGTGATACAGTAGTATCGCCTTTTGTGTGGCAGACTGAGGTTTCATTCCTCATCAATGAAACTCATGTGCATCTGTCAGTAGGGACTTTCATGAGACTACGATGCTGAACCAGTTTAAGCAGAGCTTCCAGACTAAGATGGAATAGGAAGAAATATTTAATGATCCAGTAAAAACCCAAATGGTCCTAACAGTCAGATCAGCAACTGATCATGGTGTTGGTATAGGACCAGCCAGGATTGTCCATGGGGTGGCCATGAGTCAGGGAACGACTCAATGGCAGTGAATACCACACCACCATGAATCTTCATTTCTAGGGTAAGACTGATTTGGCAGAATACTTAATTAAAATCAACCCTATCCTTCATCAATTAAATCATAAAATGTGGCCAGATCCTGAACATCAAAACAAACAATGTGTGGGTTCAAAAAGGATGAGTCTAAATAACAGGCAAGATGGGGAACCCATTTACAAGTTCTTTCCTGGGTTAGCCATTGCAGTTTAAAGTTTTCTAACACTTAAAACAAGGCGCTCCGGTAGCGTGGTGGTTACGATCGGGCTGTGAACCTCAAAGTCAGCAGTTCAAAACTACCAGCTGTTCCACAGCAGAAAGATGAGGCTTTCTGCTCCCGTAAAGATTTACAGCCTCGGAAACCCTGTACAGGGTCGCTATGAGTTGGAACCAACTCCACGGCACATCACAACAACAACAAACAACAACCACACTTAAAAGGAATCTAGAACACAAAGATGAAGAGAACAATGTCTGTGTTGGCAACCCTGCCATGTTGTAAACTGTACTTTAGAAAACTACCTATGTGGTAACTGGCGGAGTTGCCTAACATAGAGAACCTGGTGTTAGCAATTTGTTGGAGAAGGCTGATAAACGCAGAACTATGGCAATATGGTAAGAGTTAACACAGAAATAAGTACAAGATGGTATGGGGCCACACAAGAGGAAATAAGCTGTCTACGTAAGACATCAGTGAAAGATATGGAAGAAATTGATGTCCATACATGAATTCAAAGCTATTTAAGCTATGAAAAAGTGATGAAGGCAGAAATATCTGTATCAGAGTACAATAGTATCAAAGTACATAGTACAACATATTGTTGTAATCAGAATCCCAAAGCAAAGCAACTGACTGTTATAGAAAAGCCAAAAATACAATGCCCCTCATCATTTGTTATGTTAGATAATTGAAAAGCACACAGAATAAACTAAACTTATATATATATAAATGGAATCTAACTAAACTAAGAGTTACCAAGCCAAAAGTACAGGCTCATCCAATCTGATGACCCGGAGATGTCTTTGCAAGATGGTATAGTTAGTTGCTCTATTCTGACTCCTAGCGACCTTAATAGATTTATAGTGCAGAGCTGAAGAGACATTCATGATGTTGGGTCTGCCTAGTCAATTCTGACTCTTAACTCTCCTACATGACACAGCAGAAGGATTAGGAGTTGATGCAGTAGGTTGTTGTTGTGAAGTGCCAGAGAGTCAGTTCTTATACAAAGCGGCACTGTATAGGGTTTCCCAGGAGTGACTTGTGGGTTTAAACCACCAACCTTGTGGGTAGCAATCCAATGCTTATCCTGCAGCGCCACACCTGGGATCCTGATATAGTAGGAGAAGGAGGGTGCTTATTCAGGGAGGTAGAAGCAATATTATAAAGGATTCTAAAGTAGGGAGACCTGATGTGGTGCTATAAGATAAGCACTGGACTGCTAACCACAAGATTGTTGGTTCAAATCCACCAGCCACTCCTCAGAAATCCTATACAAGGCTTCTTTGAGTCAGAAATGACTTGATGGCACTTAACAACAACAACAACTAAGCAGTGTGGAATCCAGCATGCTCACATAACCTAACAAAGGGCACTGAGGTGTACATGCGCAGCGTAAAATGGGGCAAGGGTGCTTTAAAACACCCCTGTAAAGACAGGCAGGGACCAGATTCTCTATGACATAGGAGACCAAGGTGGAAATGTTGATCTGTCTTCTAAAAGCAACCAGAAATTGTTTAGAAGTGTTAGGCAGGGATTTTCCATGATTAGATCAGCCATTTAAAAATACTGTAACTGATAGCATGTAAAGGTCATTGATTAGAGGCAGATGCAGGAAGACTATATCCAGGTGAGTGCAGTGCTCCTCATAAGACATGATAATATTTGTGCCCCCCAGCTAGAGGAGAGCATGCCAGGAAGAACATACTTGAGACCTATCTAGAAGATACAGCCTTCCTTATAGGCACTGGGTAATATAGAGGCATGAAGGGAGAGGTGCTATAAGACAGGCACTGGACTACTAACTACAGTGGTTCAAACCAACCAGCTGCTCCTTGGAAACCCTCTAAAGGGTCACTATGAGTTGGAACTGACGTGAGGTATTTAACAACAACAACAACAACAAGGGAGAGGTGGGTTTGGGGGTTTTATCTGAGTTTCTCTTAGAGGCATCGTGCTGCAGGATAAGCACTGGACTACTAACTACAAGGTTGGAAGTTCAAACCCACCATCTGTTCCTCAGAAACAACAATATTGTTTAGAAGGAGTCTTACTTGCATTGTGGGCGAAACACTGGACTGTTAAACATGAGACTGGCAGTTCAACTCCACCTAGCTCTCCCTAAGCTAAAGATGGATCTGCATGCTCTGGTGAAGGGTTACAGCTTCAAAAACCCCAGGGAGCAGTTCAACTCTGTCTTCTTAGTCACTGTGAGTCCACATCAACTCTCTGGCAGTCAATTTGGTTTTCTGGTTGGCTTACATTGTTTAGAAGTCTTGGTGGTACAGTGGTTAAGCACTTGACTGCTAGCCTGCTGAGTGGTCACTGGTTCAAACCCAGCACCCACCTCTGGCTTCCGTAAAGACTGACAACCTCATAAATAGTATGCAGTAGTTCTACTCTGACCAATAGGGTCCCTGTGAGTTGAAATTTACTTGAGGGCAATGGGCTATAATGTTTAGAAGGAATCTTGGTGGTACGATGGTTGAACACTCAGCTGCTCATGGAAAGGTCTGCACATTGAATATACCAGTGACTTCAGGGGGACAAAACCAAGACCTAGAGAGCTGCTTCTGTAAAGGTAACACCCTGAGAACCCATAGGGCAGTTCCACGATGTCCTGTAGTGGGCTCTGAGTCAAAATTCACTCCAGACACACAACAATAGCAACAACATATTGTTGAGATATTTGTCTCCTTTCCTACATTGTTGTTGTTAGGTGCCATCAAGTTGGTACCAACCCATAGCAACCTTATGCACAGCAGAACTAAACACTTTCTGATCCTGGGCCAACCTCACTACTGTTGCCATGCTTGAGTCCATTGATGCTGCCACTTGGCCAATCCATCCCATTGGGGGTGGGGGGAGGGCTTCCTCTTTTTCTCTGACCCTCCACCTTACCAAACATGATATCCTTCTCCAGTGACTAGTCCCTCCTGACAATATGTCCAAAGTATGAAAGACAAATTTTGGCCATCTTGGCCTCCAAGGAGCACTCTGGCTGCCCTTCTTCCAACACAGATCTATTGGTTCTTTTGGTAGCCCATGGCACTTTCAATATTCTCCTCCAACACCATAACTCAAAAGCATCAATTCTTCTATGGTCTTTCTACATTATGGACTCCCAAACAAACAGAACTGTATTTTACTAATCTGTGTGTCTCCTCTCCTGCCCGGCATTGTTCCCTGCTCACAGTAGGTGCTCAATACATATTTATTGATTTAGTTAAAGGATAGATGAATAAACAGTGGTTATATAATCCTTCCCAAAGGAATCTAATGATGTTAGCATAACTTGCTAGAAAGCTCCTTAGAGAATAGTTGACTTGCTGACTTAGCTGATATTTATAACTAAGGCAGCTAGTCTGGGAGGGTAGTTCTGATTTGGCAAATTCAATTGCTACCAAAACAGCCCATGTTATGGTGTTACCAGTATGAGGAAGAGAAAGGGTGTAATCTGTGTTCTCTAGCAAATAGTTTTCTTACATAAGTAAATAAATACAATGCTAATTCACTTGCTCTTTTGCAAACATGTAGGAATACCTGCAGAAGGGTAGTGGCAATTTCTCCTTTATAGTAACAGAGATTTGAGTAACGAGTTGGGAGTAACAAATGATTTCATTGAGTCCAGTTAATTATTATGGGTAGTTTATCACTTGATTTAATCTTTTTGCAAATATCAAAAAGCTGCAAACAAAAAGCAACATTTCCACAATCTGGGAATGCATAGCAAAACCAAATGTTATGTGCTAAACATTGGTATTACTGAATAGTATATTCAGGTGAGCGTGAGCTGGTCAGAGTCGCAGGAGAAGATGGGATCATATTCAGAGTAGTACAAAGTCCCAATGTCAGCAGATAAAATAAGAAAACTTTAAGACTGTCTCAGAGGGGCTACTGAAAGCATAATTTTTTTAAAAAAAAGAGTTCACAATTTATTCCCAATTTCAAAAAAATTACTGAACATTTTGTTCTCAGGGTCTAAAGCTACCTTCATAAAGAAATGAAAAAGGTCAGCAAGTCCACTGAAAATTTACAGTACCCTTGAAACTGTGCATAATGAGTTGATGTTTAGGAAGGATTTGGAGGAATATAGAGCAATGCTATTCTTTTCTAATCTATCATTTTATTTCTCTTTCCAGGTAACTGAAAAGACATCACAATCAATGGATCTTGGAAACTTCCTGAAACATGGTATAATACACGGGGCTTCAAAAAGTTCATGGAAAATTTCCATTATCTTTCAATTCCATCTTTTCCTTATTTTTTTATGAAATCTGTTTGCAGTTTTAAGGGAAAAAAAAAAAGAAGAAGCTGAGTTTGTACATTTCCTCAGCCTCTCAAACAGCCTCACACACACACACATACACACACACATGCTGGAAGTTGAAATTCTTCCACTGGTAAGTTCCCACTTTCCAATAATTCAAAAATTATCAGAATAACCGAGTCAGGCAATGAAACGAATAATTCTGAGAAAAATTCTGAGAAAAATAAGGCCAATATATGGGAGTTTCATTTTACAGATGATTGCTTTTGCTTTCCTATAAGAATGTAGAAAATAAAGTTTTAGCCTTTCACAAACAGCAACAACAACACGTAATTGTGCAGATGTCTGCTCTGTCTCAGTTGAGATAATAGTTAGCATTGATTCTGCACTAGGTGTCAGGCACTATGGTTCATATTTGTCTTGTATTACCTGATTTCTTCTTTTAATCCTTATTACAACTGTGCATTAACTTTGCAATTTTCCATATAAAATGTCCTTTTAGCATTCTACCATACATAATTCTCCCAACCATTATAAATTCTTTGTAAACATTATTTCTAGTGCTGCAAAAACCATGTAGGAACCGTGTCTGACTTCCCCTGGCTTCACAAGAGGGAAAGAGAATTAAATTCAAACTCAGCCCGAGGCTGATTCCTATGAAGCAAAGGTCAGACATGCTTCTACCCTACAACCTTCTTTATCAGATTCTCACACCATCATTCCTCCCAAAGCACGCTCTCGTTCATATCTGGGTTCAATAATCCATTGCAGGGCCCAAACAGAACTCAAGATAATACTCACAGTTATGGGGTTTATTAGGGAAGTGACTAGGGTACAATTTAGGATCAAAACCAACTCAGGACGCAGCAGTTCTCCACTCAGGAACGTCTCTTGTCTGCCACACTGCAGGCACACCTCAGTCTTGTCTTCAGCTTCTCAGACCTGTGGCCCCTTGGCCTCTGCTCTGCTCAGGCAATGTTCAAAGCTCTTTTAGCCAGTCTGTGAATGCCCAGAGGTCACAGGCTTCTGATGGTAGGCACTCAGTTTTACTCACTCCATGAGTCTACAGCCTGCAGCCTCTGGGTCTCTCCATGCCACCACCTCGATTGTAGCCAACTGGGTCTCTCCATGCCACCACCTCAATTGTAGCCAATGTCTGATGGTAGGCATTCGGCTTTTCTCAGCCCCTGAGTCTAGATCCTGATGTTACTAGGTCTCTCCATGCCACCACCTCTGCTGACGCCTCTGCCATCACTGTTTCTCTAGGTAGAGATCTCATCCTTCACTCAAGCTCTTCCTTCCTGTTGGTCCTGGGATTCTCTGTCTTTTCTTCAACGATGGCTCCTTTTAAACCTAGCTGTAAGGTAAAGCTAATCAAACCCAGCCTTAGAGTCCTGTATACTTTACTTGCATGGTGTCCCACTCAATCACTTCAGGAGCTCTGGGAACATAGTGGTTATGAGTCAGGCTGCTAATCTCAAGGTCATTAGTTAGAAACTACCAGAGGTTTCTCTGGAGAAAGGTGAGTCTTTCTGTTCCCATAAAGATTGTAGCCTAGGAAACCCTGTACAGGGTCACTATGAATCAGAACCATACACAACCACAGCACGCAACCATCACTGCCACCACCCAATCACTTGGCGGGAATTAAGAAGAGTTTGGATAGAAATGCCATATCCAGTAAACTCAAGGCACTGCAAGTGTCTACACATTATATGCAAGGAATATACCATAACATGCATACCTAAGTCAATTAATTTTGTTGTTATTGTTGTTAAGTGCTGTCGAGTCATTTCTCACTCATAATGACCCTATATAGGATTTCTGAGGAGTGGTTGGTGAGTTTGAACTACCATCCTTATAGTTCAAGCTGACCTTATGGTCCAGTGCTTATCTTACAGTGCAACACCAAGATTCTTAAATCAATGTGTCAGCAATTGACTTCAAACCACAATGTTGGTAGTTCAAACCCACCAACTGTTCCTTGGAAACCCTCTACTGGGTCACTATGAATCACAACCAACTTGACGGCACTTTACAACAACAGCAATCTCTCAAAAGAGTCCTGGTGTGGTGCTGTGGGATAAAGCACTGGACAGCAGGGTCGGACTGAACCACATGGTCAATGGATCAAACTCACCAACCTCTCTTTGGAAACCCGACAAATGGTCACTATGATTCAGAACTGACTCAGCAGGACTTAATAACAACATTATCTCAATTCATAAATAATTCATTAAAGAAATAGTAGTGCATGAACTATATTATTTGGGACATTTTTACATAAATAAGGCTTTTAAAGAGTAGTTTCCACAGCAAAAATATATTTTAGTTAGACCAGATTTGACTTGTCAAAGTGCAAATTGGAAACATAAAAAAAAAAATTCAGTTAATTATTTGGACAGCTTCCTAAACAGACAGGCAAAGTGGTTAGGAACCTTCAGTCAATCAGATACATGTGTCTGTTTCTGGTTTTTATGAATTCACCATAGAACGTGCGAGAAAGCACATTACACTCACCTTTCTGACAGTCCTAAAAGACTGAGGCAAGGAAATGCTGCCCCGCTAATGATGTTGAATTGAAAGTAGCAGAGTGTTCCTGTTCAGTAGGAGTTTTGGTGGTGCCAATGGAAGCAGAAACTGTTCACCAGAGGGATCTCCAAGTTTTAAGGTGCATTTGAGGGCCTAGGGTACTCAAGAGCCACAGCTGGCCTGTCTAGACCTGATGATAGTCTCTGGCTTCACGCATTTATGAAGTGGAGATCAGACATGTCTCCACCCTGTATCAGTGTCTTTAAAATTAACCAGACTTGAGAACCAATTTAGAAAACTCATCCTTGTGATTTTGTTTCTCTAGAACCCCCCTTTCTCAGTACCACATGTCTTATGCCAGGTTTCCTCGAGAAGCAAAGCCAGTGAAACATATGTATATATATATATATATAAAGAGAAGTTTATTTTCTTAAAATTGTCGAGTCCTAAGTCCTCAGTGGAAGAGAGAGAGAGAAAGTCCCTCCTGCATGTCCACTATATTGGGAGCAGACCACACAACCAAGAAAGCATCCCTTTCATTGATGGGCTGTTCACACCTGCTCATGATAGAGTTACCTCTGTCTGTATTAGGTTTCATCACCCAGGGAATAAGTGCATCCCAACTGTCAAACCTCTGGAAATTCTGGTCTAGTCCAGTTGACACAGAATCGTAACCACTACAGTCATATACAATATATGTTTTCTAGCTTCCACATGAGTTTCCTTATTGTTAAGTATTCTAAAACGTAATTCTCACTTGTTAAAGTTTTATTTCTTCACTTAACTAGCCATTCCCTTATTAAACATCCACTGTTCTCTCCATAACAGGATGCTCTGCATACCCCACTCCCACATGGCTTGTCTGGTACTGAGGAGGATTACTGGTGTTCTTAATTACCATCAAGTTGACTCCAACTCATGCCAACTCAACGGACAATAACCCAAAGTATTGCCTGGTTCTGAGCCATTTTTTGGCATGTTGTTGGCATACATTTTGAGTTTTTGATGTGTAACCTGAGAGTTTTCCAACCTGTTCTTGTTGCTGCTAAATGATGTTAAGCTGGTTCCAACACACAGTCACCCTGTATAAGATTTCTCTGGAGTGGCTGGTGGGTTTGAACTGCCAACCTTGTGGTTAGCAGTCTAACCTAGGGGGATCATGTTACAATGTATTATGATTCATAAGGTTTTCATTAGTTAATTTTCAGAAGTAATTCATCAGGTCTGTCTTAGGTTGGAATCTTCATGGAAACATGTCCCTCACAGGTGTCCATCACAGACAGGCCACATTTGAAATTCCTGGTGCACAGCTTCCAACACCATACATTATGTCAACCTGCACAGTGACAAACTGAGTTAATATGGAGGTTGGAGGTGTAAATATTTTAGAACCTGCACTAAAATGTTGTCAACCTATATAAAGACATGTTTCCAAGCCACAATTTCCTTATTTTAAATGTGCAAAACCTTCATCACAGACGTCACCTGTACTCCACTAGTACTTTAGACTCATCCTTGTTAAGCATCTGCTTGTTTCACATGATCTTTAGCTACAGTTCATTTACAAATTTTTGAATTCCGATCAAAATTTTAATCTAGTCCTTAAGAATATCACAGCCAGACTGCTCCAGAGAAGCAAGCATGGTAAGACTTCATCTCAAGTACTTTGGATATGCCATCCAGAGGAACCACTCCCTGGACATCATTCTTAGTATAGAAGCAGGTCAGTCCAAATGAGGAAGACCCTTAACAAGATGGCACTGTGGCTTCAACAATGCGCACAAACAAACATCACAACCATTTGTGAGGCTGGTTCAGGACCAGACAGTATTTTTTCTGTTGTGTTTAGTTAGGGATGCTATGAGTTGGAATTGATTGTGGTACCTAACAACAACAAAGATACCATATGGCTGACTAAAGTCCAGATAAAAGCTCACTAAGACATTTCCATGAAGGTTGACTCTATTAATGTGGGGAAGAAATGATGTTCTCAGCATTCATTCTTACTGACTCCTACTGTGTCTTGGGTATCATTATTTTCCTTGTAGGTGTTCCTAGACTATAATTTTAGATGCTTCTTAGGGATCTACTTTAAATCCACCAACCTGAAATTGGTCTTTCAAGGATTTGAGTTTGTGCGTGTGTGGTTACTGACATGCCATTTAACACCTTTTGTTTTGTTTATAAATTTTTCCTTTTCTCCTTATATTTCAAAGATGACAAAGACATTTCAGGAACCACATATACACATATTTTTAGGCTCCTAAGGAGCTCTGGTAGCGTAGTGGTTACGAATTGGGCTGCAAACCTTAAGGTCAGCGGTTCGAAACTACCAGCCGCTCCACGGGAGAAAGATGAGACTTTCTACTCCCGTAAAGATTTACACCCTCGGAAACCTTGTACAGGGTCGCTATGGGTCGGAACTGACTCAACGGCACTTAACAACAACAAGGAGTCCTGGTGTGGTGCTGTGGGTTAATGCTCCATACTGCAAAGCTGTTTGAACTGCAAGGTTGGTAGTTCAAGCTCACCAGGGGCTCTGGTAGCGTAGTGGTTACGAATCGGGCTGCTAGCCTCAAGTTCAGCAGTTCAAAACTACCATCAGTTCTGCAGGAGAAAGATGAGGTGTTTTGTGCCCGTAAAGATTTACAGCCTCAGAAACCCTGTGCAGGGTCACTATGAGCCAGAATCGACTCCATGGTACTTAACAACAAGGGTTTGTGTAGGGTGCACACAAGCTGGCTGTCCACTTTGCCCACAATTTCTACTCTTTTGTCACCGAAGTTGAGGTAACTTCCTGTTTGTCTTAGCACATCATGGTTTTCAAGATCACCATATCCCAAGACACATTAAACAAGAGAACTCATAGGCACTGTGCTAAATAATTTCAGGCGATCCCACTAAATATCCACAACCACCTCACCTAGTAAGTGTTGTTGTTAAGTGTCATCCAGTTGGTCCCACTCATAAGGACACTGTATGGGATTTTCGAGGCGTGGCTGGTGGGTTCGAACCACCAACCTGGCATTAGCAATCCAGTGCTTATCCTACAGCATCATACCAGGACCCCATTTAGAAAGAAGGCACTATTACTTTCTCATTTGGCAAGCAGTAATATGGAGACAAAGGTCTAGCAACCTACTCAACATAATGAAGTGGAACATGCTGAAAGCTGGCTTTCAGATCCTAAAACCTATACTCTAAGTTGTTTTATCCTTTACTTAGACTTCCTCATTTCTAGTGAATTCAGTGTGGCCCTACAGGAAAAGTACTAGATTGCTAACCACAAGGTCGGTAGTTCAAACCCACCAGTCACTCCTCAGAAACCTTATACAGGAATCAACTTGATGGAACTTAACAATAACAACAAATTCAGTAGGCTCCTTTGTTGTTGTTGTTGTTAAGTGCCTTCAAGTCGGTTCCGACCCATAGCGACCCTGTACAGGGTTTCCGAGGGTGTAAATCCTTACGGGAGTAGAAAGCCTCATCTTTCTCCTGCGGAGCGACTGGTAGTTTCGAACCGCTGACCTTAAGGTTCGCAGCCCGATTCGTAACCACTATGCTACCAGTAGGTTCCTAGATGGTGCAAATGGTTTGTGGTGCCTTTCAGTTCAGCACTGGACTGCTAATCACAAAGTCCACAGTTCAAACCTACCAGGTGCTCTTTGGAAACTCTATACAAGGCTGCTATGAGTCAGAACCAACTTGAAGGCACTTAACTACAACAACTAACATAAAGGAGTCTTGGTTGGCACAGGACCACAGAGTTGGCTTAAACCATAAGGTCAGTGGTTCAAACTCATCAGCTGCTCCTTGGAAACTCCATATTGGGTCGCTAAGAGTTTGAAGTGACTCGATGGCATTTAACAACAAGTGACATAAAGGTTGAAATGTGCCTGTGAGCTATCTGCTTCTATCTTCAGTGCAGTCAAGCCCACCACATGGAGCAGTTCCACTGTAGTACACATGGTCACCAGGAGTTGGCATCCTCTGGACAACAATGGGTTTGATGTGAGCTTAGCGGATTCATCACCTCAGCTGTCTACTCTCCATCACTCTCTCTTAATGACTGACTACCCCTTTCTACTTTTAAAACCTTTATTTTTTCTTATCTTACAAACACTGAAAGATTCTTTTTTCTTCTTCACAATTCTTCCCTACAGTCCATAGTGGATACCGACAAATTAGAATAACATATCAAAATTATGTCCGACTCAGACCCAGCCCCTGTTTGTCTCCGCATTATCATGTCCCTGAAAAATGAAAGTTTACATTGGGGTTTCTTTGGCTCAAGGGCATAAGGGTGTGAGAGAAAGATCTGTACCAGTGAAGAAGGGAGTCAGGTGAACAGAGCAGTTGGAAGCAGAAGAAAACATATTATATAGCTCCTTTTCCACCAAACAGGGACAAGAGGAAATAGGTTTCAATTGACAGAGGGAAACTTTTAACAAAGACTGCATTCTTCTTGTCGCATCTGCATATTTTAAAACCCACATTCATTTCTTACCACAGCCAACCAAGCAATCCCACACAAACCTGCAGTGCCTTCTGCTGAGGAAGTTTTTATGAATATTTTAGATACAACAACAACAACAAAAACAAAAAAAAACCACTGACAGACTCTGAATCTCAAAAATCTCTCTTTTTTTTTTTGAGACCTTCTAAAACAGTAAGATTATTTTCCTCAGAAAGTCAATAAGGAAACTCACCCTTTTCAACAATAAAGCTCTGTTTTTCTCAAGTTGGGGAAGTGGGATAATAAAGCAAGTCTCTGCTCTTAATTTCTCCAACCAGATGTAATCTACAGACCATGTGGCTGGAGTGATCATGGAGTAAACACAGTACTGAGGAACACACATGAATCTGCAATCCGCTGGGCACTCACATGCTTTCCTTCATTCCAAGAAAAATTGCTAAATCAACAATCCACAGTAAATACCAATACTTTGCCATGAGGAGAACTGTGGGTAAAAGCTAAAGTATCTAAAGGATTTGAAATGTGTAATTAAATACAGCCTTGGTCTTAAATTGCCATAACTCTCCCTTGGTCATGGATTTTCTGGAATCATTTCTTTCTAGATTGCTTGCCTCAGTTTGCTAGTTTACCTTTCTTATGCAATTATCTCCATAAACAACCACTTACTCAACTCTTTCTCATTTATTTAGTTTTCTCTGATTTTCTTAACTGGAATAAATTAATATATATTTAGACCCTGGTCTGTGATCAGCACTTGTCTGTAAACCACAAGGTTGGCAGTTCAAACCCAGCAGATGCTCCTAGGAAACCCTATACAGGGTTACTATGACTTGGAACTGACTGATAGCACTTAACTTGTTGGAGTCCTGGTGTTGCACTGTGGAATAAAGCACTGGACTGCAAGGTTGGTTTGAACCACAAGATCGGAGGTTCAAACTTACCAGCTGCTCCTTGGAAACCCTATATAGGGTCAGTATGAGTCGGAACCCCCACTCAATGGCACTTAACAACAACAACAACAACAATTTGCTTTAACTTATCTTTCTTTGTGCTTAAAACCAGCACTGAAACCACATATATAACTGTATGTGTATGTATTTTCACCCAAGGACCTTGCCAACTGAAAGTGGAAAATACAGAAAAATGGAAAAGAAGAGAAAATAATCCCTACACTTCACCTGTACCTGAACTCCATGATCCAACAAAAATAAAAACCAGCTAATGGTATTTTCAATAGCATTGCCTTCCCTGAAAAACTAGTTTAGCTGTATTTTGAAGTGAGGAAGTTCACAAATAATAATATTTTCTTACAGGCTTTTCGTAGTACTTCTAAAAAGCCTGTATGTTCTGTACTAATTTAAAAAAACAAAAAACAAAATACCAATACTGTCACTTCTGAATATTCCTAGTCTTCTTAACTTTCTGATCTTAGACAAACACTTTGAAATCTCAAAACAATTTCTTCTGGTTACAATTCCCCCATACACCAAATTCTGTTTGTCATCGTTAAGCTAGAAATTCAGTTGTAGCAGATGCTCTTGGTTTCCCCACCCACCCTCCCTTGGCCAAAACCAATTGTAAAGTTACAAAGACAGGCTCTTGGCTTTGTCTTTTTACCTGAGGACATTGCCTGTCCTAAGAAACATACTAGACACACATGGGGTACACTTTAAGTCATACTCTTTGCACTAAGAGTAATCAAGTTGGACAATTTCTTGGTAAATTCCACATCAACACTCAGAGGCTTCCCAGCAGGATTGACCTTGGTTTTCCACAACATTAACCTGCTCAGTGGCACACATAGCCAACTGTCCTACCTTCTCTGTCTCAAAATCCCACTCTGCAGACGGTTGCTTCTCAAAGTAACAACTGTTATTTAACTCTGTGAATCAGGTTCTGTTTTATGACAGCTTACACCCAGGTAGAAATGAGTTTCTCTGGGAAGATGACATTTTCTCTTTGGGGATTTCTCTAGACAATTTGTAGTTCCACAAAATCATTTGCGCACCGAGCTCAGAGAGACAATATGTTCTATAGGAATTGAATTGAAGTCCTAGTGGACACATGTCTGTGTTTTACCACTGTGATCTAATTCTTGGGTGCTTATCATAAGGCCCTGACTACTAAATGTAAGCGTTTGATAAAGGTTATCCTTTAGACCCCATTTTAGCTTCCACATTTTATAATCTAGGCTTTCAAGTTGAGTATTACTTTTCTACTTACTGTTCCTTCTCTTTACTTTACTCTTCTCATTCTCCGCATGGTATGATCCAATTATGATTTCTCCAAAAAAAAAAAAAAAGAACGCATATATCCTTGCATACCTAAATGAGGAGAAAATAAGATTTGTTACCTATTTGATGGTTCTTAAAGTAATTATATTTTCAACCTTAAGCATTTGATTTTCCAGTTCAACCTAAGGTACTCATTTAATATTGGTAAAATGTTTTGAAAGAACTCAGTGAAAGTAACCATTATAAATGACACAAAATTCTTTGAGGACAAAGATATTAATGAAGTTATGTTGCTCAGGTAAAATCCAATAAAAAATTCATGTCAGAATCTGATCAGCTTGCAACAAGATGTGGATTTGCAAAGTTCAGAGTACCTTGAACACAGTTTAAATTTCCCTGCCAGGGAATGTATATTAATGGGGTTGGCTGCATTTTATTTTTTCTCTAAGTTATAGTATATTCTGTACAACAGCAGTACTGTCGGCTGAAAATGAAAACAACAGATATAAATAACATCATCTACCCGGAGAAGGGAAGCTTTAGAACAACTGTTCTCCCTGAAGGTTGTGTTTTTTGGTATTTGTTTTTTCTGATGGCTTATTTTGTAGGACTTTTATTTTTTGAGTGTGCTGTTTATGCTACAATAGCCAACAGAAATAGAAGCAAATTTCCCTACAAAGGAGGTAAATAGGTTGTTTACAATCCAGTGTGGCAGAGCTCCTGGTATGTTCACTGAAAGGCAATAAGAGCCTTGGGTTCCAAGTTGCTGATAGGAACAGAAGCCGGAATCCAGAGAACCTTAGTCCCATCAATATATAAGGGGCTTTTGTAACAGGAAGTTACATGTGGTGTCATTATCAGCTGCTGAGAGAGTCAGATACACACAGATCAGTATCATTACCTTGTATCAAAGAGGTATTGTTACCTCACTGACAATTTTAACCAGTGAGAACAACAGAACTCTTTTATTCCAACAAAAATGATAGCAACCGAAGGAATCTTTCTCCTCTTTTGCCTGTCAAAGGAGTGAAAAAAGCTTAACAGGTGAATTGCGATTCTTATGTTTGGAAATTTCATTTGGCTAAAAGATACTATTAGGATTATCTTGACTGGATAGTCTGGATGATGCTTGTTAGTTTCAACTCAGAGACTCTGTAAATGGCAACATTAACCCTCCTGGTCTTTCTGAAGTTTAAAGAAGTGTCATGCTTTACCTCTTTTCTATACTGCTGAAGGTGCTTGTCACCATCCTACCTGTAGCTTTGTGTGTCGTGTCCAAACTCTCACTAAAATATTTCTCAAGATAGATTATTAACTACTACTTCCCTCACTTTTGGGGACAAGTGAGTGACGAATAAAACTTCTTCATTCAGAAGTTACCCAAAGAGTAAAGAACTGAAATGCATCTGCTCTAAAAGAAGAAATGATTTTTTTTTTTTTCCTCTTAGAGTTAATAGAATCATTTGTCTTATTTCCCACTTCACATATGGGTCTAGATGTGGTTAGAACTCCAACTGAAACATTTTTGATGACTTTTACATTTTTCAAAGACTTAATGGAGTCCTGGTGTGGTGCTGTGGGCTAATGCGTCAGACTGCAAGGTCCTTTGACGTGCAAGGTACATGGTTCAAGCTCACCAGCTGCTTCTTGGAAACTCTGTACAGGGTCACTATGTGTCAATCGACTCGACAGCACTTAACGACAATGGTATCAGACCAAATATCCAAATGGTACTTAGCAGGAATGGGGTACTATAAGAGATTTTAAAGAATGTCTCCAATTTAATTTTTTAAATTGTTTTATTGTGAATTGGGCAAAGGGTTAAAGAGCCAATCAGTTTTCAATTCAACAATGCATACACATTTTGTTTCACATCATTGATTACAGTCTGCAAACATAACATCACTTGTCCACTTTCTGCCTGGTTCCGTTCTTCTTCCCTAACCGTTTTGAACATTGTCCTTGGGAAAATGGTGCCCTTTTCATCTCAAATGACTGACTGCTCTAAAGAGGGCTTACTTCCCTAGTGTTACTGTGCTCCTTAAAGTCTTATCAACTGCTCTGCTCTAAAGTCAGCCACAGGATTGAGTTCAGTTCCAGGCCTTGACAGGTGATTAAAAGCCGTGGTATTGAGGCTTTCATCAGTCTCTATCCAACGAGTAAGCCCGATCTTTTTTACAGTTTTGAGCTTGGTTCACATTTGTCTCCCACTCTGTCCTAGACTTTATAATGGGATCCCTTTCAGAACAGTTGGTAGCAGAGCACCATGGAGTCATCCAGACTCTCTCCAATTTAATTTTCTTACAGGTATTTTTATGGGTGGTGGCAAGAAACCTTATTGCTACAGTTCTAAAAAGGGAGAACATAGCAAAAATATTTATATACATTTTTAAATTGGAATATTAAATGATTAAATTAGTTCACTAAGGGAGACCTCCTCTAAAAAGTAAACCCACACCATCACATTTATTTCAACTCTTAGTGAATTACAGAAGCAGGTGATGGGTTTGAACTGTCTACTTGTGTAGTGCTTGTCCTAGAGTGCCATGTGATGCAAATGGGAGCTTGTTGTGAAGTGCTGTCAATTCCGGCCCATAGTGACCCTGTATAGGGTTTCCAAGGAGCAGCTGGTGAGCTTGAACCATCAACTTTGCAGTTCAAATGGCTTTGCAGTCTGGCGTGTTAACCCACAGCACCACCTCAGGACTCCAAAATGGGTGTTTAGGTGCTATAGAAAAGATGAGGGTCTACACTGAGGTCTGGTGCTTCTCCAAAAATATCTGCCAGTGAATACCCTATGGAACACAGTTCTACTCTCACATGCATGGGGTCTTCATGAGTTGTAGTCAATTCCAAGACAATAGGAAAGGCCAAAGTAGAGGAGGAGAAGTAGTGAAGAATGTTGGCTGATTCCCGAGTCATTTCTCACTCTACTGCCCACATTGTGAGCCAGTAAACCTATGGTTATAAAGACACTAAATTCCGAGAGAGGGCAGCTAACTTCAGAAGTAGCTGGATCCCAGAATCAAATCCTTCTTATGTATCTTCTCATTCCCTGCCTACACTGTTGACTTGTTTTGGTGAGAACAAATTCAGAAAGGGGAAAATCAACATTCAGAGAATGACACTCAGTGTGCTGCGATAATGGCTTTTAGTGCCTCGCTCCTGGTACTGTCACTGAACACAGAGTGCTCATTACCATAATGCTTCCATTGTCTTACAAGAAGAACTTTGGGTAAGAGAAAATAGGCCAACGGTTTATTTAATAAGTAATAAAAATACATTCTTAAGGACTTTAGGTAGTTCAAGGTTTTCAACCTGAACTGGAAAATGGGCCGACATCCAGCACCTGCTAATAATGTCCCCAAAGCCTAAGGCTCCATTGAACAGATATGCACAAGACATGAACTTGGGTCCCTATTAAAATGTTTTAAATTCTCTAAATCTGGAGTTTAATCATTTACTCCTTCTCATAACACATTGTTTGTCCAGCAAGTCCTTCTTCAAAGTGCCTTTTAAATGTTAATTAATTAGATAATGTGTTCATGCTGTACCTTTAAGTCCAGTTCACAATTGCATCTGGCATATGGTGCCAAAGGAATCAGTCCCGAGACACTGCTAAAATGCACAGAGCACCATAGGAGGAGACCTTCCCTTGAGGTTTCATCCCCTGCAGTGATTTAGAGGCACACACAGAGAATGCTATCTAGAAACTAAAGATGCTAAAAGTGGCTCTAAGCTCAGGAGAGATATTACAAAACCAAAAAACATGTTTTTCATCTTTCATAGTTAGCTCTTGTAAATATGGAAGGAGTTGTTTGACTTGGCTTGAAAAACGATGCTGTTATTTTGCCTATTCACTTATTCTTGCAACAAATGTATGTTGAGTTGGTTGAGGAAAGAGGATGATTTTCATTGTGGAGGAGACCAAAGTAAGTAAAGCATGGTCCTTGCCTTCCAGGAAAACAGTCTATTGAGGAAGACATGGAGAAAAGTTATGTAAATCATAGTCTGTTTTCTATAATGATATGCACATAATAGATGCTATGGTGTGCTGCCCAGATCCCCTCCAGGACCAGAGCTCTCATCTCTCCAGCTGCTGAGGATATTGACTGCTGAAAGCTAACAGCTGTGCTACTCCCTGGGCCTAGCCTCAGCTAATGGGAACAGCTATGGCCAAGATTTCACTCTTTCTTACAACAACCTGCATGCAGTAATTAGTCATTTCAGGAATACAAAAACCCAATCTTTCACTCTTAATTCCTGAGATGGAATCCACTCTGTGGTAATGGGCTTGGTTTTGGTTTTGGTTTTTCAAGGGCTATGCCAGTTCCCAAACTGCCTCTAAGGTCAGTTGAAGTCTCTGCTGCAACTTCATTGGACTTCAGTTTCTCCTTCTACACAGTTCTTCTTCCCTCCCTCTCTCATGCATGCTGTTTCCAACTGCACCCCCCCCCCAATATGAATTTTGTAGGCAAATATGATGAATTAGAATGTGTTTCTTGAGGGAGATGATCTATAACAGTTGCTGCTAAGAACAGTTAGAAAAAGCAATGGGAAAGCTAGCTCTAATGACTCAGGGTTCAAAGTAGTGGTGGAACAGTTAAAATTTTCACTGAACTAAGCAGAGGTACTTGTGAATAGGAATTCACTGACAGGTACTTAACTTGAGTGTTAGAAGTTGAGTTGTTGGTGGTAAGTGTCATCAAATTATTTCCAACTCAAAGGGACCCTATGCACAACAGAACAAAACATTACCTGGTCCTGGGCCATGCTCAGAATGAATTTTCAACCCATTAGGAGACTTGCTCTTTGCAATTGAACCTACAGTTTACCAAGCATGCTGTCCTTTCTCCAGGGACTGAAACCTCCTGAGAACATTCTAAAGTAAGAGACATAAAGTCTCACCATCTTCTTCTAAGGAAAATTTTGGATGTACTTTTTCCAAGATAGATTTGTTTGTTCTTCTGGCAGTCCATGGTAGTTTCAATATTCTTTTAAAACACCATAATTAAAAATATATCAATTATCTATAGTCTTCCTAAGTCATTGTTAAACTTTCACCTAAATATGATGCAATTGAAAATACCATGAATTGAGTCAGGACTATCTTAGTCTTCAAAGTGATACTTTGCTGTTGAAAACCTTAAAGAGGTCTTTTGCAACAGATTTGCCTAATACAACAAGTTCTTTGATTTCTTGGCTGCTACTTCCATGAAGATGGGAGGTATTCATAAAGTCACTGTATCAGAAAGAAATGTTCCTTTTTGGCAGTGGCACAGACAGCCAGGTAGGAAAGGCTCCATGGGGGAGGGATTGAAAACCCAGAGAAGCTCCACTCACGGAACAACACCAGAGCTTTGGATCTAGCATAAGGTGCAGGGAGTAAGTTTCCCACACATGCAAGTGGAAAAATAACGATTAAAGGAAAATACTGCAAGTTAGAACTCGCTCCAGACTGGACTCCCTCTGTGGCCACCCTACCCAGGCAGAGTTCAGAGAGCAGAGCTACAGCCAGACCAACACAGGGAACCAGGGTTAAAAGCAGTGCAGTGACATTTACAAAAGGAGATGCGTGTAATTCTACACATTTTTCCTTCTCTTCCCTGTCATGCTTTTCTTTGCCCAGCCTGGATGCCTTCAAGTGGAAGGGTGCGCACCCCCCAAAAAAAGTAAAATGCTGAAGCCACAGTTTTCACACAACACACAGAGAAAGAGTTTGGTGGCTGCTTATGACGTCGGCCTCGGGGTGGCAGCCCTAAAATTAACTTGTAGAGGACCCTTTACTCCAGCCTATCTAGCAAAAAAAACAAAACAAAACAAAACAAAACTGTAGGCCCGTGAGGCCTGACAGACAAACCATATGAACAATCTGTAAAGCCCCAACATAAAAGGACGCAACTATCTCGAGAATGACACTTTGCACACGCAGATACCTAACTGACCTTCAGAGACAAAAATTAGACAATTTTTCTCCCACTAATTTCTTAATATCTATCTGTGCACCTCTATGGTGGTGACTTGAGAAGGGACCTGAGCAAGTGGACACCCCGACCCACTGCTGGAGGCTTCTACAGTGCACACACACTACCCGTGTAACATGGCAACTGGACAGTCAGCCACAGTTTTATTTTTGTTTCAAAGTGGTGTTTTTTTTTTTTTTTTTTTTGTCTTGGCATTTATATTGCTTTTGCTTTTAGTCCTTCTGATCACACATTTTTCCTGGAGGTGGAAGTTATTTCTCCCTATGTTACCCAAGAAGAGACAGCAGTCGTGGCCATATAGCCAAGCTACATAATATTCCACCTCTGAGACAAGAGCCAATAACAGCTGCTAAGCATTACATGCCAGAAGGGAAGCCTACCTTCTGATCATATCCAACAGGAGACACCCAGTAAGCTTAATAACACAAAAACAAACATCCATTCAAGCATTAAAAAACCCACATAACTACTGGAAATGACAAACAAAACACAACAAAAGATCTCAAAACATGTCCCAATACAGAAAAGATTAACTGAGATAAATGAGCTGGACACAGACAAAGGCTCCCCAGAAGATGAAGAGCAGGTTTTGGATTTGCCTGAGAAGGAATTCAGAAGAATGATATTGAAACAAATTCAAATGATCCAAAAAGGGGTGGAGGAAAACAAGGAAGAGGTGTAAGAAAGTACTGCAATAGCAATCAAACAAGATTGATACAGCATTGGAAAAATTCAAAACCTGCAAAAAAGAGGTCCAGATGATTAACAATAAAATATCAGAAATGGACAATACACTGAAAGGAGAAAGGAGCAAAACAGAAAAGATGGTAGCCAGAACTAGCAAGCTGGAAGACAAATCTCTCAATACAGCTAAGATAGAAGAGCAAGCAGAAAAAAGGATAAAAAAAATCTGAAGAGAGTCTAAGATTCATGATGGATAACAAGAAGAGGAACAACTTAAGAATTATTAGCATTCTGGAACTGGAAAAATCAAAGATGTACACAGAGGAGATACTTGAAGAGCTTCTGATAGATAATTTCCCTAACATCTTGAAAGATGAGAACATAAACATTCAAGAAGCCAAACATACCCCAGGAAGGACAGACCCCAAAAGAAAGTCTCCAAGACATATAATAATCAAGCTCTCCAAAATCAAAGACAAGGAGAGTATCCTAATAGTGGCCAGGGAAAAGAGAAGTATCACTTACAAAGGCAAACAGGGCAGATTAAGCTCTTACTACTCAGCATAAACCATGCAGGCAAGAAGGCAATGGGAAGACATATACAAAACCATAAAAGAAAAAAACTGCCAACCAAGAATTGTTTATCCAGCAAAACTATCAATCAAATATGATGGTGCAATCAAAACATTCCAAGATAAACAGAATCTAAAAAATTTTGTCAAAACCAATCCAGCACTTCAAAACATCCTAAAGGGAGTTCTTTGGACTGAAAGCCATCAAGAACAGACAACAACAAGAGATTTACAGGTGTGGAAACACCACTTGGAACAGTTAACCACTTGGAACACAGTTAACAGGTAACAGAGTTCAGAACAGAACAAAACTACAACAATGAATTCAAAGGAGCTGCGAGGTAAAACAAAGATCAAAATAATATCAATGTCAAAGAAGGGAAAATTTAGGAACAGAAATCCAGGTGGTGAGGATGTCAGGTAGATTACAGGATACAATTGATTGTCTTAAATGGAGAGAAAAGTTAATAAAATATAAGGTAACCCCAAAAAAGGTAATACTTCACAATTTACCATAAAAATGAACTTCCAAGCAGAACAAGCAAACATGAAAACTAAGAAGAAACTGACAAGAAGTAGCACACAAAACACAAACTAAGCACAAGAAGGCATGCAGAAGAAAGGAATGAACAGCACTACCAAAAAATTAATACAATGGCACCAATTAATTCATACCTATCGATAATTACAATGAATATCAATGGATTGAACGTTCCAGTGAAGAGACAGAGAGTGGCAGAATGGATAAGAAAGCAAGACCCTTTAATATGCTGCCTGCAAGAAACACACCTTACACACAAAGACAAAAACAGACTAAATGTTAAAGGGTGGAAAAAAATATACCAAGCTAAATGCAACAATAAACAAGCAGGAGTAGCAATTCTAATCTCTGATAAAGCAAAATTTAGGACAAAAATCAGCATAAGAGATAAAGAAGGACACTGTCTCAAGATCAAAGTATCAACTGAGCAAGACTACATAACCATAAAAAATATATACCGAGGAAAAAGCACAAAGATATATGAAGCAAACCTTACTAGAATTGAAGAAAGAAATAGATAAATCTACAATTATAGTGGGAGATTTTAATACGCCACTCTCGAAAAGGGACAGAACAACTAGAAAGAAACTCGACAAAATTACAGAGGAACTAAACAGCATAATCAACCAACTTAACCTAAAAGATATGTACAGAGCTTTCAACCCAACAACAGCAGAATAAACTTTCTTCTCCAGGGCACATAAAACATTCTCCAGAATTGACCATGTGTTAGGTCACAAAGCAAGCCTCCATAAATTGACAAACGTCAAAATACTACAGAGCATATTTTCAGACCACAATGCTATAAAACTAGAAATCAACAACAACAAGACCAAGGAAGTGAAGTCGAATACATGGAAACCGAACAACATCCTGCTGAAAAGCAACTGGGTAAAAGAAAAAATTAAATATGAATTCATACAGTTCCTAGACACAAATGACAATGAAAACACAACATACCAAAATCTTTGGGACATGGCAAAATGGTGCTGAGAGGACAATTTAATGCAATAAATGTGCACATACAAAAAGAAGAAGAATGAAAATTAACACATTAACACAGTGTCTCCAACAATTAGAAGCTGACCAACAGAGGTAGCCTACAGTCACCAAAAGAAAACAAATTACAAAGATAAGAGCAGAAACAAATGAGATGAAAACAGAAAAAGTATAAAAAGTATCAACAGGACAATAAGCTGGTTCTTTAAAAGGATTAACAAAAATTATCAAACCAGTGGCAAACATAATAAAAGAAAAGAGGGGGAAGACACAAATAACTCGCAGTTGAAACCAAGTGGGCTATGTCACAAAGGAACTAAAGGAAATCAAAAGGATAAAAACAGTATACTATGAAGAGTTGTACTGCAAATAATTAGAAAATTTAGAAGAGATGGATGCATATTTAGAAAAACACGACCTACCAAAACTTATACAGAGTAAAGTAGAAAACTTGAACAGACCCATAACAGAAGAAGACATTGATCAAGTCATCAAAAAACTCCCAACCAAAAGAAGTCCAGGCCCAAATGGCTTCACGGGTGAGTTCTACCAAACATTCAGGGAAGATTTGTCACAAATTCTACTTAAATTATTCCAGAATATAGAAGAGGATGGAAAACTTCCTAATGCTTTTTATGAAGCAAGCATACCCCTCATGCCAAAACCAGGGAAAGACATCACTAAAAAAGAAAACTACACACCAATATTCCTCATGAACATAGATGCAAAAATTCTCAACAAAATCCTAGCCAACAGAATCCAGCACTACATCAAAAAAATAATATATGATGACCAAGTGGGTTTAATAAGAGGCATGGAAGGATGGTTCAACATTAGAAAAACAATCAATGTAATCCACCACATAAATAAGAAAAACGAAAAGAACCACATGATCATATCGATTGATGCAGAAAAGTCATTTGACAAAATCCAACATCCATTCCTGATAAAAACACTCAACAAAGTATGAATTGAAGGGAAATTCCTAAACATAATCAAGAGTATATATATACAAAACCAACAGCCTATATCACTTACAATGGAGAGAAACTAAAAGACTTCCCTCTGCAAACGGGAATCAGTGGTGCCCTTTGTCACCACTCCTTTTCAATACTGTACTGGAAGTATTAGCCAGAGCTATATGGCAATATAGGGAAATTAAAGGCATCCAAATTGGCAAAGAGGAAATAAAACTCTCTCTGTTTGCAGATGATATGATCCTGTACAAATAAATCCCCAAAGACAGTAAAAAAGCTACTAGACATCATTGGAAGATTCAGCAAAGTGGCAGGGTACAAATCAACATACCAAAATCAGTTGGATTCCTCTATTGTAACAATGACAGCACTGAAAAGGACATTAGGAAAGCAATACCATTTACAATAGCCAGACAGAGGATGAAATATTTAGGAATAAACGTAACCAGAGAAACAACGGATCTATACAAAAAGAATACAGAACACTACTAAAAGAAACCAAAAAAGACTTATAAAAGTGGAAGAACATACCATGTTCCAGGATAGGAAGACTCAACATTGCAAAGATGTCAATACCACCCAAAGCAATTTACACATATAATACAATTCCAATCCAAATTCCAGTGACATTCTTCAAAGAGATGGAAAAGACAATTACAGACTTTATATGGGAAGGAAGGAGACCCAGGATAAGTAAAGCACTGCTCAAGAAGAAGAACAAGGTTAGAAGCCTCTCACTCACTGATTTCAAAATCTACTACATGGCTACAGTGGTCCAAACAGCCTGGTATTGGTATAATGAAAGATACATTGATCAATGGAACAGAATAGAGAATCCAGAAATTAACCCATCCACATACAGCCAACTGATTTTTGACAAAGTGCCTAGGTATGTTACATGGGGAGGAGACAGTCTATTTAACAGATGGTGCTGGCAGAAGTGGAAAGTGATATGCAAAAGATTGAAACAAGACCTTTACCTCATGACCTATACAAAAATCAACTCAGCACAGATTAAAGACCTAAATGTGAATCCCAAAATTACAAAAGCCATCAATGAAAATATAGGGACAAATGTAAGGGCTCTATCTAACACAGGAAATACACAGACTAACAAACATTTTGAAAATTACACAAACAAACGTAGACAAAATAGATGAGTGGGACATACTACAAATAAAAAACTTATGTGCATCAAAAGATTTCACCAAGAGAGTAAAAAGGGAACCCACAGAATGGGAAAACGTCTTTTGCAATGACACATCAGACAAGAGACTCATTTCTAAAATATATAGGAAACTACAACAACTCTACAAGAAAAAGACAAATAACCCAATTAAAAAATGGGTACAGGACATGAACAGACACTTCAGCAAGGAAGAGATCTGGGCAGCCAACAAACATATGAAGAAATGTTCATGATCACCAGCCAGTAGATAGATACAAATCCAAACAACAATGAGATAGCATCTCACACCAGCATTAACAGCAAAGATAAAACAAAGTAGAGGACAGTAAAAGCTGGTGAGGATGCGGAGAGACTGGGACCCTCCAACATTGTTGGAAGTATTGCAAAATGGTCCAACCACTCTGGAAAGCAATATGGTGCTTACTCAGAAGGTTGAAGATAGAAATACCTTATGATCCAGCAATTGCTCTACTTGGTATTTACCCACAAGAAATACAAGCCATAACATGAGTAGATAAATGCACACCAATGTTCATAGCAGCACTATTTACAATAGCAAAAAGATGGAGACAGCCAAAGTGCCCATCAACTGAAGAATGGATAAACAAACTGTGGTACATACACACAATGGAATATTATGCTACCTTGAACAACAAGGAAGCTGCAAGCTACCACATAACATGGATGAACCTTGAAGACATTATGCTGAGTGAAATTAGTAAGTCACAAAAGAATAAACACCGCATAGGACCATTATTGTAAAAGAGTAAGAAAAAGAACCCACACTAAAAGGGGAAAAAAAAAAAAAAAAATATATATATATATATATACACATACACACACACATATTTACTGATCACCAGGATATATGGGATGAGAAGAGGGGAGGGAGGAGGGGAAGACAGAGTACAGGGTAGGGAAAAGACACAGAATAGTTTGGGTGGGTGGTGGGTGGTGAGGCGGGTGCGTAACACACAAGGTAGAGGGGGATGGAAGAACAAGGCTGAACGGAGAACAGTTAGGCAGATTTGCATGGGCTAAGTGGGACAGAGGTAAATGATGATGTTTTCACAACCTTGGAACAAGAGTACTCTGCGATACAGCGATTGAGGCATGGTTTGAATGGGTAAAAGAGAGGAATAATGTTAAGATGCTTGGCTGTCTTTTGAATCTTGGTTTCTCTTACCTACCATTGTAACATAGACACTTGAGGGGGAAGGGGGGTCAGGAATAGCCAGAAACATCACTACAGAAAGCTAGTAAGTCCGTTTTCAGCCTATAACTGATTGGAATACCTTAAAGGGGGCTAGAAATTGTCCTGTGAAAGAGGCTTCCTGTTTAGTCTTTACACTGCACAAGACTATAGGTGGAATCCAGAACTCCAACCAGAACCAACTGAAGTAGAAGATTTCCACTGGAAAGGATGAATAGACCAGCCTGGAGCAGCTAGAAAAACAGAAGATACTTTGTGAAGAAAGACCAGCAGGAAAAATCCGAAATAATAATGGCAGTCTGACTGATTACTACAAGAACAAGTAAGCTGTTTGCCGGGGAGCCATCAAGGCACGTGGTCGCGTCCCCTCAGAGGAAACTCCCTTCTAAGAGTAAGACTAGGGGAATACACGAGCAGGCATATGGTCTGGCTGGTGTCCACATTTGTCACTGATAAGGGGAAGAGGGAGAAAAAACAGCAGTGAAGTTGAGAGCTAAGCCCAACCACATTCAATAGACCCCTGTGAACCCAGGTGGAGCCCTGGATGGCCAGCAATACAGCAAGAACTGGGAACTCCTGGGCCCAGAGGCAGTGACATGGCCACAGAGGACTAGAGTAGGGAGTGAAGAGTCCAGCTGATATGAAGTGAGGGGAGATGCACAAGAACACCCATATTTGCAGATAGTACCCACTTGACCTTGCTTCAATGGCTGTATGATCAGAACTCAACTAGAAGAAGAATGAAGAGGGAGAAAAAAGAAGTAACCTGTTACAATTTGATAAACTTTACCTATACTAAGGAGCTCTAGCAGCACAGTGGTTATGAATCGGGCTGTGAGCTGCAAGGTCAGCAGTTCGAAACTACCAGCAGTTCCGTGGGAGAAAGATGAGGCTTTCTGCTCCCATAAAGATTTACATCCTCACAAACCCTGTACAGGGTCGCTATGAGTTGGAACTGACTCCACGGCACATAACAACAACATGGATGTAGTAGCTCAAAAAAGGGCACAAATCTTTACAATGAAGATCACTCCCACCCCATCGGTACACAGGGTTGACAGGGATGGGCAACTTAGACATTGGCTACGCAAAATGGGGGACCTATAAAGGCAAGAAGTGAGTGGCTACGAGCTTTCAAGAGGGAGCATAGTTCCAGACGGGGCAGGGGTAGGTAGAACCTCCACTGACTTATTTCCAATCTGTTGGGACTGGGCTGGCCAAAGGAAATGGGGATAAGATTCTTGTAGTACAATAGTGAATAACTGCCATCAGGACTGACTGTGAGGGTAGGAAATATAGAGGTAGGTATTTTTTGACAAAAGGAGGAGAGTGATTGATTTTCCAGCTCAGGAGTGGAGGTCCTTACCCAGAGAAGCAGTGAAGCCAGGGTTGGAGACAGAGAGGATGACGTGAACAGATGGAACGGCTGGGGACACTGAACTCAGGGAGGGAGAAGACCTGTGTGCTGGTGGCCAGGGAGGCGGACCTGTGTGGTGTACCCTTCGGTTATTTGATGATGCATTGAGGGGATTGTAATCATTGCAATGAAGTGAAATACGATAGGATGTAAAGTTGATGTTCTCCCATGTAAACCTCACAATATAAACTTTTTTAAAAAAAAACAAGAAATGTTCAACGTTCAACCACTTCAAGGGTAGCATATCATCAGGAACTCATGGTACTGAAGGAAGACATCTAAGATGCACTAAAGGCATTGGAGAAAACCAAGCACCCAGGAATTGAACAGAATACAAAATTCAATCTTTCAGCAAACTAATGCAGCATTGGAGGAGCTATGCCAGGAATTTGGAAGCCAACTACCTGGTCAACCAATTGGAAGAGATCCAGATTTGTGCCTATTCCAAAGAGAGGTGACTCCACGGACTGCAATAATCACCTAACAATACCATTAATACCACATGTAAATTTTTGCTGAAGCTAATTTTAAAATGTCTCTAACAGTACTTCAACAGGAATGGTCAGAAACTCAGGCTAGATTCAGAAGAGGATGTGGAACTACTGATATCATTGCTGATGTCAGATGGATCTTGAATAAAAGAAGTGACTACTTGTGCTTTATTGGCCATGCAAAGACTTTTCACTGTGTGGATCATGACAAGCTACGGATAACATTGCAAAGTATGGTTATTCTAGAACACTTCATTATGCACATGAGGAACTTGTACCTAGACTAAGAGGCATTTGTTCTGACAGAACAAGGGGATACTGAACAGTTTAAAATCAGAAAAGGTGTGTAACACGGCTCTAGTCTTTCACCAGACTTATTCAATTTGCATGCTAAGCAAATAATCTGAGAAGCAGGAGTATGGCACCAGGATTGGTGTAGCATCAGGATTGAAGGAATTTACAAGCTGACATATGCAGATGATACAACTTTGCTTACTGAACGTGAAGAGGACTTAAAATACTTACTGAAGAGCATCCGAGATCTTAGACTTCAGTATGAATTACACTTCAATGTAAAGAAAACAAAATTCTCAAAATTGGACCAATAAATAACATCATGACAAATAGAGAAATTATTGAAGTTGTCAAAGATTTTACTTTGCTTGAATCAATAATCACTCATGGAAATGGCAGTCAAGAAATCAAATGATGAATCTATACTAGTTGAATCTGTTGCACAAGACCTTTTTAAAGTGTTCAAGAGCAAAGATACGAGTTTGAAGACTATGGTACACTTGACCCAAGCCATGGTATTTTTCAATTGCCTCATATGCATGTGAAAGTTGAACAATGAATAAGGAAGACTAGAAGACTTGATGCATTTCAATTACAGTGTTGGAAAAGAATATTGACTGCCAAAAGAACTAACAAGTCTGTGTTGGAATAGGTACAGCAAGAATGCTCCTTGGAGGCAAGGATGGTGTGATTTAATCTCTCATACTTTGAATATTTTATCAGAAGGGACTAATCCCTATGGAAGGACATTATGCCTGGTAAATGGAGGGTCAGCGAAAAAAAGGAAGACCCCAAATGAGACGGACTGACACCATGGCAGCAGCAATGGGCTCAAGCTTAGTAACAATAGTGAAGATGGTACAGAACCGGGCCATTCTGCTGTTTAGAAGGTAACTATGAATTGGAGTCAACAGGATAATACCTAATAACAACAACAAATATCTTTATGGTATTCTCTAATTTTAGCCAATATCCATCTGACATCAGCAATGATAACCCCAGTTCTATCATCCAACAATTCTTTTGAACTTCAGTCATTAGTGTCTAATGCAACAAATATGGTCTTGAGATGGTCTCTAAATTCAGGTGGAATATTTTCAAGGTCATATTTTTGCTCTTATAGCTTCAACCTGAACTTGCATATGAGTAATTGATAGTCTGGCTCCACAGTCAACCCTTGGCCTTTGTTTTAGCTGATAATACTGAGTCTCTATCATCTCATAACCACAGATGTAATCAATTTTATTTCTGTGTATTCCATCTGTTGATGTCGCCTTTTATATTGTCAAAAAAAAAAAAAAAAGGTGTTATTCATGTTGCTGAGTGCTATTGAATTGGTTCTGACTCATAGAGACTTTGTACAGAGTTTCCGAGGAACAGCTGGTGGGTTTGAACTGCCGATCTTGTGGTTTGCAATTCAGTGCTGATCCTACAGAGCCACACCAGAAGTCCTAATAAAAGATACTTGCAGTTAATCAGTCATTGGTCTTGAAAAATTCTTTTATGCAATTTCCAGCATCATTTTTATCACCAAGATAATATTTTCCAACTACTGATCCTTCCTCTTTGTATCCAACTTTCACATTATCAATTCATCTTGATTACGTTTGATCAATTTCAGACATCAGAAATTCAGTTTCACCATGACTGGCTACAGTGTTGGTACATAAATTTGAATAATAGTGGTATTAACTGGTCTTCCATATAGGCCTATGGATGGTATCCTATGATAGATAACACTGTGCTTCTTACATATTTAAATGCTTTTTTAAACAATGAACGTGAGGCCATTCCTCTTGAATTTGTCATCCCCAGCATAGTAAACCATTAAGGCTAATTCAAAATGGTCAATACCAGCCCATATCAGGATGGTAATGTCTAGGATATTGATCTTTATGCATGCCACTTCAATTTTGATGATTGTCAGTTTTCCCACATTCATACTTTGTACATGCTATGTTCTGATTACTAGTGGATTATCTGTAGCTGTTTCTGCTTATTTTGAGTTGTTCCCCATCAGCAAATAAAGGTCCCAAAAGCTTTGTTCCATTCGATTAATGTCAACTCTTCTTTGAGGATGTTGTTCTTTCCCAGTCATATTTTGAGTGCCTTCCAACCTGAGGGACTTATATTCTGGCAATCCATCTGATAATAAACCACTGCTATTACAAAGGTTTTCAGTGAACTTTTCAAGGACCGTTCAGAAATGGTCTGCCTATCCTTCTTCCAAGTCTAGCTTAGTCTGTAACTCAGCTGAAACTTATTCAGCGTGGGTGACGTGCTGCGATTTAAAATACTGGTCACACAGCTTTCAGCATCATAACCCACTACAATATGACAAACTGACAGATTAGTGATGATAGAGTTTTAGGGGAAGTAGTGATTACAAGGTCTACAGAATCCAATGATTCTGGCTGAAGGTGATTGATTCATTAGACCAATGTTTCTCAACCTGGGCTAATTTTGATCCCCAGATGACATTTAACAGTGTGTGGCATGGTGGGCTAATGTGCCAGACTGCAAAGCCATTTGAACTGCAAGGTCAGTTGTTTAAGCTCACCAGCTGCTCCTCAGAAACCCTACACAAGGTTTCTATGAGTTGCAACCGACATGATGGCAATTCACATCAAGAGAGTTATTTTGGTTGTTAAAATGGCAGCAGAATGGAGGGTGCTACATAAGTCTAATGGGAAGATGGCCATAGGGCTATTAAACATCTTATAATGTTCAGGTCAGTGCCCACAAAAGAAATAGGGTAGAGCCCAAAATGTCAGTATTGCCAAGATTGAGGCACTCAACAGTGTATTCTACATTAGATCGTGATAGGTAAGTATCTGTGATAGAATAATGTCTATGCACCTACAGGGAAGACCTGTTAATACCACTATTATTTAAATTTATGCACCAACCACTAAAGTCAGTGAGGATGAAATAGAAGAATTCTACCAACTACTTCAATCTGAAATGGATCAAACATGCAATCAAGATGTATTGATCATTACTAATGATTGGAATGTAAAGGTTGGAAACAAACAAACAAAAAAAGGATCAGTATTTGGAAAACATGGCCTGGAGTCAGAAAACCAAAAGGGAAGAACATGCTCACCATTTCTCAACCTGGGGAAACTGGAAAAAAAAAAAAAAAATTCAAGCCTCAACTTTCATTATTGAAGGATTCTCTGGGCAAATTACTGAATGATGCAGAAAGCATCAAAAGAAGATGGAACGAATGCATAGTCACTGCATCAAAAGGAAATGGTTGATGTTCAACCATTTCAAGAGGTAGCATATGATCAAGAGCTAATGATACTGAAGGAAGAAGTCCAAGTTGCATTCAAGGAATTGGCAAAGAACAAGTTACCTGATACCGATGGAATAAAAATTGAAATCTTGCAAGAAAGTGAGATGGCACAGGAGGTAGTCACTCATCTATGCCAAGAAACTTGGAAGACAACTATCTGGCCAACTTATTGGAAGAGATCTGTATTTGTGCCCATTCCAAAAAGAGGTGACCCAATGGAATGTGGACATCATCAGACAATCTCTTTGATATCCCATGACAGTAAAGTTTACAAAATGTAATAGAGAAATGGCTGCAAGCATACATAGACAAAGAACTTCCAGAGGTTCAAGCTGGATTCATAAGAGGATGGGAAACCAGGGATACCATTGCTGATGTCTGATGGATCTTGGCTGCAAGCAGAGAATATCAGAAACATGTTACCTGTGCTTTATTGAGTACACAAAGTCTTTCAATTGTGTGGATCAAGACAAGCTATGGACAACATTGTGAAGTATTAATATTCCGGAACACATAATTGTGCTCATAAGTAATCCATACATGGACCAATAGCTGTTTGAACAGAACATGGGAACACTGAATGGTTTAAAATTGAGAAAGGTGTGTGACAGGGTTGTATTCTTTCACCATACTTATTCAACCTGTATGCTGAACAAATAATCCAAGAAGCTGGGTTATATGAAGAAAAATGTGGCATCAGGATTGGAAGAAAACTCTTTATCACTCTGCGATATGCAGATGATATAACCTTGCTTGCTGTAAGTGAAGAAAACTTAAAATATTTACTGATGAAGATCAAAGAGCACAGAATTGTATTCTGCTGAACAACTAAAAAGAAGAAGGGAAAGTTCACTGATATGGGAAACTACTGTAATACAAGATCTAACCCCTTAGCACGTTACACAGGAACTGGCAAAAACAGCTCCTGAATGCTTGTAGAAAGTGATCACTCAAATGATGTGAAGTTAAAATGCTAAAACTTCCCTAAAAGAGGAAAAGAGAAAGGAACTACAATGAACCAAAACAAACAAAAAGAGGTTCAGAGAAGTGGGTATGCTATTTAAGAGTTTAAAACTCACCAGTTCGCTATAGGTCTGGGAATGAAGTAATGGAGGTTAAGAACGACCTATTTTGGGGAATTTGTGAGTTTCATACATGAAACACTTGGCTTTGTTAGTTTACAGACCTGGTCCACTGCTGTGAATTGTTCTATTACTGCTGCCCAATTCCATAAGGCTCCTCCTGCCCTGAGATCAGGGCGAAATGAAAGGAATCACTGTCCTGAAGGGCTTCTGACTTACATTTATGAATGTCCACAGATTTATACAATGTATGTAAGAACATCAATTAATATTTGGGATATGGAATGTAAGAAGTATGGATCTAGGAAAATTGGAAGTTGTCAAAAATAAAATGGAATGCATAAACATTAATATCCTAATCATTAGTGAGCTGAAAAGGATTGGTATTGGCCATTGTGAATCTGAAAATCACATGGTTTACTATGTTAGGAATGAGAAATCGAGGAGGAATTGTGTCACATTCATCAACAAAAAGAATATATCAAGATCTGTCTTGAAGTGCAACACTGTCTGTGATAGGATAATATCCATATTCGTAAAGGAAGACCAGTTAATGCTGCTATTATTCAAATTTGTGCACCAACCACTACCACCAGTGATGATGAAATTGAAGAATTCTAACAACTTTTTCAGTCTGCATTTGATCAAACATTCAATCAAAATATACCAATAATTACAGGTGACTGGAATGCAAAGATTGGAAACAGAGAAATGATCAGTAGTTGGAAAATATGGCCTAGGTGATAGAAATGATGCTGGAGATTGTATGATAGGATTTACAATACCAATGATTTGTTCATTTCAAATACCTTTTTTAAATAACATAAAAGATGACTATAAACATGGACCACAGAAGATGGAATACACAGAAATCAAATAGACTACATCTGTGGAAAGAGACAGTAGAAATGCTCCATGTTATCAACCAAAACAAGGCCAGGGGCAGACTGTGCAACAGACCATCAATTGCTCACATTCAAGTTCAGGCTGAAGATGAAGAAAATTAAAGCATGTCCACAAGAGCCAAAACATGACCTTGAACCTACCCCACCTGAATTTAGGGAAACTCTGAAGAACTGATTTGATGCATTAGATGCTAAAGACTGAAGACCAGAAGAGTTCTGGGATGACATGAAGAACATCATACAGGAAGAAAGCAAAAGGTCATTAAGAAAACAAGAAAAAAGGAAAAGACAAAAATGGATGTTTGAAGAGACTCTGAAACTTGTTCTAGTGTAGAAATGCTAAAGCAAATAGAAGAAACAAGGAAGCAAAGAACTGAACAGAGAGTTTCAAAGGTCAGCTCAAGAAGACACAGTCAAACATTATAATGAAATGTGCAAAGACCTGGAGTTCGAAAGAACAAGAAGGAAAACATGCTCTGTATTCCTCAACCTAAGGGAACTGGATTAAAAATTCAAGTCTCAGCTTGAAATATTGAAGGATTCTGTGAGAAAACTATTGAATGATGCAGAAAGCATAAAATGAAGATGGAAGGAATATACAAAGTCACTGTACCAGAAAGAAATGGCTGATGTTGAACTATTTGGAGAGGTAGCATATGATCATGAGCCAATGATACTGTGTTGAAGGCACTGGCAAAAAGCAAGGCTCTAATAATTGATTGAATACAAATTGAAATCTTTCAACGAATTGATGGAGCACTGAAGGAGTCTTTCATCTATGTCAAGGTATTTGGAAGACTTAGTCAACTGACTAGAAGAGATCTATATTTGTGCCCATTCCAAATGAGAGGTGACCCAGCAGAATTTCTCAAATTATTGGGAAATATCATTAATAACCTATGGAAGCAAACTTTTGCTAAAGATAATTGAAAAACGGTTGCAACCATACACTGACAGACAATTTCCAGAGGTTCAAGCTGGATCAGAAGAGGGCACAGAATGTGGCAGATCATTGCTGACATCAGATGGATCTTGACTGAAAACAAACAATTCAAGAAAGATATTTACTGTGCTTATGACTAAGCAAAGACTTTAAATTATGTGGATCATGACAAACTATGGACGACAATATTGTGGAGAATGAGTATTCCAGAACATTTCATTGTGCTCATGAGGAACCTGTACATAAACCAAGAGACAGTTGTTCGAAGAGAACAAGGCTACACTGAATGGTTTAAAATTAGGAAAAGTGTGTGCCAGGATTGTATTTTTTCACCAAATTTATTTAATCGGTATGCTGAGCAAAGAATTCAAGAATCTGGATTATATGAAGAAAAATGTGGCATCAGGACTGTAGGAAAATGTATTAAACAACCTGCCATATGCAGATGATACAGCCTTGCTTGCTGAAAGTGAAGAGAACTTAAAATACTCACTGATGAAGATCAAAGACTACATCCTTCAGTATGAATTACACCTCAAGGTGAATAAAACAAAAATCCTCACCACAGGACCAATAAATAACATCATGATAAATGGAGAGAAGATTGAAATTGTCAAAGACTTCTTCAATTTTCTCAGATCAACCGTCAAAACTCATGGAAGCAGCAGTCAAGAAATCAAATAACATATTCCATTAGGCAAATCTGCTGCACAAGACCTCTTTAAAATGTTGAAGAGCACAGATATCAGTTTGAAAACTATGGTGCACCTGATCCAAGCCATGGTATTTTCAATAACCTCATACGCATGTGAAAGTTGGGCAGTGAATAAGGAAGACACTAGAAGAATAGATGCATTTGAGCTATAGTGTTGGAGGAGAATATTAAAAGTACCATGACTTGGATGCGAGGCTTGATGGCGGCTAGGGTAGAGGTGCAGTGAAGATCTCTGTCAGCGATACCACAGAATACCAGATGAAGCAGGTTCAGAGCAGAGCTCCAAAACTCTGAATCACATGTAGGAATATTTAAAAGGTTTGAAGGCTTATAGCTAGCGGAACTTATAGGTGAAGTAAGAAATTTCATACTTTAGAATCGCCAGGCTCTGTGTCCCCAAGCCAACAACTTGAGTGAGACCAAATGGCAAGACCAAGAGGCGGAGCAAGCAGATCCACCACAGAATAATGCCGCCGGAACCTCGGAAAAAAGGTGGAAAATGCTTTGTCAATTTTGCTTTGTTTTGATTTTTTTGGGGGGTGTATCTGTTCATTGACCCCCCCCCCACTGTTTGCATACCTCAATTCTGGTGACTAGAGGGGGAGCCTGAGTGAGTGGACACCCCCCCAACCCCACCACTGGTGGGTTCTTTTGTCACACATGTGCACAGATCCTCTCAGCATTTGTAGAACCAGGCAGCTCAGCAGCCTGCCCTGAACTGTTTGTTAATAGGGGAAAGGCCAGAGCAAGGGGTGTGGAGAGGGAGAGAGAGTTTAAAAACAAAACAGGCCAAAAATTAAATCCTAAGCTACAGTATAGAAACCAATAGTGGCATCTTAAAATTTATCAGGTGGCCTTAAAGGCAAGAAGTTGAAAGTGGATATTAAAACCATACTCATATTGGGCTACAGGTTTTTTGTTTTTTTTTTCTTCTCTCCCTCCTCTCCCTTTTCTGTGATTATAGACTATAGTAGCCAATCTTGTGTGGGTTTTTTGTTGTTGTTGTTGTTAATTGGTGTTTTGGGTTTTTTCTTTCTTTCTCTTTTTTCTTATTTTTGTGCTGCTACTGTTTTGTTGTTTTTATTCCTGCTTTTACCTTTGGGGGACTGTTTCTCTCCCTATATTACCCAAGAAAAGACAGCAATTGCTGCCATATAGTCAAGCTACAGTCACACCCTCTAAAACTCCACAAGCCAAGAAAGAACCAATACCAACTGCCATATACCAAGTAGGCAGACATTATCTTCGAAAGTTACTCTGAGTTAAGCAATAAGAAGTGTGAAAAGGGAAGCCCACATCTTGTTCACCTCTACCTGGAGGCAATCAGAAAGCTTAAACACACACACACACATTCAATTAAGTATTAAGGTCACAGATAAACACTAAACATGCCCAAGAAGCAAAAGCAGATGACCATATCAGCACATGTCCAGAAACAAGATAAAGTGCCTGAAACAAATGATCTAGAGGTAGACCTGGACTACATTCTGGAAGGAGGGCAGGCCTTGGAAATGCCTGAGAAGGAATTCAGAAAAATGATTATAAAATGTTTCAAAACACTTTACAATGGAGCTGAGAAAATTAAGGAAGAAGTCAGGAAAGCGCTACAGGAATAATCAAATAAGATAGATACAGCTTTGGCAACAATTCAAAACCTACAGAAAGAGGTCCAAAAGACCAATATAGAATATCAGAAATAGATAATACACTGAAAGGACAAAGGAACAGAATAGAAGAAACTGAAGGCAGAATTAGTGAGCTGGAAGACAAGTCTCTCAATATCACTAAGATAGAAAAGCAAGCAGAAAAAAGTATAAAAATATCTTAAGAAGATCTAAGATTCATGTTGGACAACATGAAGACAAATAACTTAAGAATTATCGGCATTCCGGAACAGGAAGAATCACACAAGACCACAGAGGAAATAGTTGAGAACTGCTAGAAGAAAATTTCTCTAACATACTGAAAAGGGAAAAGATAAACATTCAAGAAGCTCAAGGAACACCAGGAAGTATAGACCCCAAAAGAGAATCACCAAGACATATCACAACCAAGCTATCCAAAATGAACGCTAGGGATACAATCCTTAAAGCAGCTAGGGAAAAGAGAAGCATGGGGAGAAATATATAAAACTCTCAAAGAAAAACACTGCCAATCAAGAATCCTCTATCCAGAAAAGCTATCAATCAAATACAACACTGTAATGAAAACATTCCAGGATAAACAAAAGCTAAGGGATTTTGCCAGAACCAACCCTACACTACAAAACATCCTAAAGGGAGTTCTGTGGACTGAGAACCAACAAGAACAGACAACAACCAGAGATTGACATATGTGGCAGCACCTCCCAGAACTAAATCGACAGATGGAAGAGTCAAGAACAGAACAAAACAATAAGAACAAACTCAGAGAATCTGGGAGCTCAGTCAATGATCAAAACAATTACAGTGTGAAAGAAGGTAAACATGTAATAAGAGATCCAGATGGTGAGAAGGTCAGGTAGATTACAAGATAAAATAGATTTCATTAAATAGAGGGAAAAGTTAATGGATTATAAGGTAACCTCAAATAAAATTAACACTTCACAACATAACAAGAAAATGAAAATCCAAGAATATGGAAACATTAAAACTATGCAGAAACACATAAGAAAGAACACAAAAAGCATGAACTCAACCCAGGAAGACATGCAGAACAAAGAAAGCAGCAAAAACACACACATAAAAAAATAATAATGGCAGCAATTAATCCATGCCTATCGATAATTACACTGAATATAAATGGATTAAATGCAGTTAAGAGACAGTGGGTGGCAGAATGGATAAGAAAACAAGATCCTTCAATATGTTGTCTGCAAGAGACACATCTTACATACTGAGACAAAAATAGATTAAAAGTTAAAGGATGGAAAAAATATACCAAGCTAATTGCAATAAAAAGCAAATAGTACTAATCTCTGATAAAACAAACTTTAAGGCAAAAACCAGCAAAATAGTCTTTTCAACAGATGGTGCAGGCAGAACTGAAAAGCGATATGCAAAAGATTGAAACAAGACCTTTACCCCGCACCTTATACAAAAACCAACTCAGCATGGATTAGAGACCTAAATGTGAATCCCAGAATTATGAAGGCCATCAATGAAAAAGGGACAAATGTGAGAGCTCTAATTCAGGGCATACAAAGACGACCAAACATTTTGAAAACTACACAAACAAAAGTAAACAAAATAGATGATTGGGACATACTAAAAATTAAAAACTTATGTGCATCAAAAGACTTCACCAAAAGAGGAAAAAGGGAACCAACAGAATGGGAAATAATCTTTTACAATGACACATCACACAAGGGACTAATTTCTAAAATATATAGGAAACTACAATACCTCTACAAGAAAAAGACAAATAACCCAACTAAAAATGGGTGCAGGACATGAACAGACACTTCACAAAGGAGAAGAAACCAGCACCCAACAAACGTATGAAGAAATGTTCATGATCACTAGCCATTGGAGAGATGCAAATCAAAGCGACAATGAGATATCGTTTCACACCAGCAATAACAGCAAAGATAAAAAAAAAAAAAAGTAGAGCATAATAAGTGCTGGCAAGGATGTGAAAAGACTCGGACACGCCTGCATGGCTGGTGGGATTTCAAAAGGGTCCAACTACTCTGGAAAGCAATATGGTGCTTCCTCAGAAGGTTGGAAACAGAAATAACATATAATCCAGCAATTCCTCTACATGGTATTTACTCATAAGAAACTCGACCCATAACATGAGTAGATAAATGCACACCAATGTTCATAGTAGCACTATTTACAATAGCAAAAAATGGGACAGCCCAAGTGCCCATCAACTGAAGAATGGATAAACAAACTGTGGTACATACACACAATGGACTATTATGCTACCTTGAAGAATAACAAGGAAGCTGCAAGCCACCACATAACATGGATGAACCTTGAGGATATTATGTGGAATGAAATCAGTCAGTCACAAAAGGAGAAATACTGCATAGCACCACTAGTGTAAAAGACTAAGGAAAATAACCCATACAGGGTCGCTATGGGTCGGAACCGACTCGACGGCACTTAACAACAACACAACAACAAAGGCGGGGGAGGGGGGATTCTTTGCTGGTTACTGGGATATGGGGGGTGGGGTGAGGGGAAGAAGGAGAAGGTGTAGCACAGTTTAAGGGGATAGACATAGGATATTTTGGGTACTGGGGAGGGAGATAATACACAATAAGGGGGGAGAGAGGGGTGGAAGAACAAGGCTGATGGGAGAACAGTTAAGCTGGTTTGCATGGGCTCAGTGGGACAGAGGCAAATAAAGATGTATGCACAACCCTGTAACAACAGGGCTCTGGGATAAGGGAATTGAGGCATGGTTGGAAAGGACAAAAAGGGGGAAATAATGTTAAGATGCTTGCCTGTCTTTTGAATCTTGGTTTCCCTTGTATACCATTATAAAATAGACACATGAGGGGGAGTGAAACGAATAGCCAGAAATATCACCACAGAAAGCTTGTAAGTCTGTCTTCTGCCTATAACTGATTGCAATATCTAAAATGGGGCTACAATATGCCCAGTGAAGGAGGCTTCCTGTGGAGCCTCTGCATTACATAAGACCATAGCGGGAATCCTGAATCACATCCAGAATCTTCCGAGGTGGAAAATGTCCCCTTGAAAGGACAAGCAGACCAGATTGGAGCAGCTAGAAGAATAGAAGATACTTCTTGAAAGAAAGACCAGCAGAAAAAAATACAAAACAATAATAGCAGTCTAACTGCTTACTACAAGAACAAGCAAGTTGCTTGCCGAGGAGACATCAAGGCAAGTGGTTGGGTCTCCTGAGGACAAACCCCCTTGCAAGACTTAGATTCAGTGGGAATACATGAGCAGACATGTGCTCTGACTGGTGACCAAGTTGGTCACCGATAAGGGAAAGTGAGGGAAAAACAGTACTGAAGCAGCAAACTAAGCCCTACCACGTTCAATACACTCCTGGGAACCTGGGTGGAGACCTAGTTGGTCAGCAGTGTGGCAAGACCTGGGAACTACTAAGCCCAGAGTCAGCAACATATCCACATAGAACCAGAGTGGAGAGTGAAGCGTCCAGCATATAAGATGTGAGGGCATATGCACAAGAACACCCACACTTGCTGATAATACCCACTTGACCTGGCTTCAATGGCTGGATGATCAGAATTCAACTAGAAGAAGAAAGAAGAGTGGGGAAAAAAAGAGTAATCTGATACAATTTGATGTACGTGACCTACACCTGTAGTAGCTCAAAAGAGGGAACAGATCTTTACAGCGAGGATCATTCCCACCTCCCTGATACACAGGGTAGACAGGGATGGGCAACTTGGACATTGGCTACTCAAAATGGGGGGCTACAAAGGCAAGACGTGACTGGCTTACAAGGTTTCAAGAGGTAGCCTAGATCCAGAGGGTGTGGAGGGAGATAGAACCTCCACTGAGTAGTATCCAATCAGTCTGGGTGGGGCAGATGAAATGAAATGGGGATAGATCTCTTGTGGTACAATTGTGAATAATTGTTATCAGGACTTACTGTGAGGGATGGAAATGTAAAGGTAGACATTTTGTAGCAAATGGAGGGGAGTGATTAACTTTGCAGTCCAGGAGCGGAGATCTTTGGGACCATCAAGGGAGAAGAGCGGGGTACCCGACCCTACCCAGAGAAAGAGTGACACCAGAGATGAAGGCAGAGATGATGACCTGGAGAGATGGAGGGGCTGAGGATTCTAGAGTTAGAGAGGGAGAGGGACTGTGTGCTGACGATTGGAGGCAGGCTTGCAGGGTGTGTATACCCTTTGGTTGGTTGATGATGCATGGAGGGGATGGTAACCAGGGCAATGAAACGACATAGGATATAGGATGATTGTAAAGCTGATGTTCTCCCATGTAAACTATCACATAATTCACAATAAAACCTTAAAAAAAAAAAGTGTCACGGACTTCCAAAAGAACAAACCAATCTTTGTTAGAAGAAGTATAGCTCCTTGGAATTTAGGATGGCCAGACTTTTTTCTCATTCTTGTGACATATTACCAGAGTGGCCTGGTCCTGAAGAAGGATATCACATTTGGTAAAATGGAGGGTCAGAGAAAAAGAGGAAAACCCCCCAAAAGATGTATTGGCACAGTAGCAGCAGTGATGGGGGCTCACATATGGCAATGAATGTGAAGTTGGTGAATGTGAAGTTGGTGCAGCGTTTCGTTGTATTGTGCAAAGGTTGTTAAGAATTAGTATTGACTCAATGGCACCTAATAACAACATGTAGGAACACAGGGAATAATTCATTGACTTCAGCCTCAGTATCTTTGTGGAGACTTCCAGAGAGATTGATAGCTAGATCAAGAAATAAATGTTCAAAGCCATCAAAAATACAGGTCTTAGACTTCTTCAAAATGTCCCAGTAAATGCCTGGGATAGAGTGTTGTTGTTAGGAGCTGCTGACTTGGTTCTAGTTCATAGCTCCCCAGTACATAACAGAATGAAACACTGCCTAGTCCTGTGCCATCCTTACAATTGTGGTTACATTCAAGTTCTTCGTTGATGCCACTGTGTCAATCCATCTTCTTGAAGGTCTTCCACTTTTTCCCCAAGTCTCCATTTTACCAAGCATACTGTCCTTCTCCAGGGACTAGACCTTCTTGATAACATGACTGAAGTATGAAAGATGAAGGCTCACATCATCCTGGCTTCTAAGCACCATTCTGGCTGCACTATGTCCAAGACAGGTTTGTTTGTTCTTCTAGCCTTCCATGGTTCATTTACTATTCTTCTCCAGCACTATAATTCAAATGCATGGATTCTTCTACAGTCTTTCTTATTCACTGTCTACATTTCACATGCATATGTGACCATTGAAAATACCATGGCTTGGATCAGATGCATCTTAGTCCTCAAACTGATACCTTTGCTCCTAAATACTTTAAAGAGGAATGTCTCCAGTGCTTCATCAACTTGTTGAAAGATTTCAGTTTGTATTCCATCAATTTCTGGAGCCTTGTGTTTCACCCACGTCTTCAGGGCAGGTTGGAATTCTTCCTTCAGTACTTGATACATCCTGACGTGGTTGAATATCGACCATTCATTTTTGGTACAGTGACTCTGTGTACATAAATTATACATGAAGTAAAAATACTACCAGAAAGCAAACATCTGAGAAAATATTCAAGTTCATGTGTTGAATAAATGAAAATCAAACAATGAAGAACTCTTTTTCACTTATCATATGGCAAAAATTTTAGAATGATAATATTCACTATAGATTAAACTTCTGTCAAATAAACTTCTCATCTACTCATGGGAGTATGAATTGGTATAATATTTTAAGTGGCAACTTAGTAAAATTATCTTTTGATTCAGTCATTACTTTTCTGGGAATGGATCTTAAGATAAGAAATCTAAATATGAAAAAAGATTTGACAAAAAATATATTTAATGGAGTTGTTTACAAGGTGGAAAGGAAAACAATAGAGGAATTGTTTAAAAAAATCATATTCATTTATTCAGCATAATACTGTGTTGTCAGTTAATAATTATGGTAGCCATAATAATACTGTAACAATGTAGACTTGCTTTAAATGCCATAATAAATGGAAACATAACACGATGTAAATAAACACTCTTTCCATCCACTGCCATCAAGGGAATCCCAAATCCTAGGGACTGTGTACACAGAAAGTACACAAAGCTGTGATATTTTATGCAAAGAGACTGCTGTATCTTTCTCCCATGGGGTAACTGGGAGGGTCCACCCATCAACTTTTTATTTAACAGCAGGGTGCATTATTCACTGTGCCACCAGGGCTCCAAGAAAACTATTAAAAATATTTGCTTAAAAAAAATGGTAAACTTATGCAAATGATTTTGTTACATTAGATTGGCGAAAGTCTGTTTATGTGTAGAACACTGTTTCTAAAATCTTTTTTTAAATTAAATATAAATTAATAAGTATCCTAACCACTGCTCACCTATAATGGATGTTTGCATATGATTAGAACCTAACAGAAGTTCTAGGAAAGCAAAGGCCTGGTGATCCCAAAACATCATTGTCGTTAAGTGCCATCCAGTAGGTTCTGACTCACAGCAATCTTGTGTAGGGTTTCTGAGGAGCAACTGTTGGGTGTGAACCACTGACCTTGAGGTTCAAATTGACCATGTGTTCCAGTGCTTATCCTACAATGCCACACCAGACCTCGCAAACGTCACAGTCCAGTAAACATTATGTGGTGGTTTGCTGTGTCCTAGAGACTTACTATGAGCCAGAACCCACTTCATGGAATAGATAGCTCTGTGAGTGCTGTGCTAGACCACAAAGTCAGTTTGACCCTCAAATTGGTGGTTCAAATTCACCAGCTGCTCCTTAGAAACCCTATACAGGGTTGCTCTGAGTCAGAATGGACTCCATGACACTTAACAACATATATAGAGATGTGTACAAATCTCTATATATGGTGTTGTTAATGGATGTCAAGTCAGTTTGAACACATACCAACCCTGTATATGGTTTCCAAGGAGTAATATACATACAAATATGTAGATGGATTTGAAAAGAGCAGCATCACGATTGGAGGAAGGCTCATTAACAACATGTCATATACACGTGATATAACCTTGCTTGGTAAAAATAAAGAGGACTTGAAATGCTGATGAAAATCCAATACTACAGCGTTCAGTTCAGATTTCAGCTCAATAAAAACAAACCAAAAATCCGAACAACAGAACCAGTAACCAATATCATGATAAATGGAGAAATGATTCAAACTGTCAAGATTTTCATTTTACTTGGATCCATTACCAATGTTTGTGGAAGCAGCAATCAAGAA
>NW_006408547.1:16469707-16470808 GCF_000296735.1 Chrysochloris asiatica | reverse complement strand
GCCAGCAGTTCGAAACTACCAGCTGTTTCGTGGGAGAAAGATGAGGCTTTCTGTTCCCGTAAAGATTTACAGCCTCAGAAACCCTGTACAGGGTCGCTATGGGTCAGAACTGACTCCATGACACATAACAAAAACAACAACAAATCTTTAAGGAACAGAAAGCCTTTCATTCTCCTATGAACTGGCTGGTAGTTTCAATCTGTTCACTTTGAGGTTAGCAGCCCAACTTATAACTACTACACTACCAGAGCTCCATATATTGTTTCTCTCACCTAGACCCTATTTTCCAATGACTGATCTTTCTTCTTGTTCCCTACTTTCACATTCCAATCACCAGCAATTATGGGCACATCTTGATTGCATGTTTGATCAATTTCAGACTGAAGAAGTTAGTGGAATTCTTCAATTTCTTCATCACTGGCTTTAGTGGTTAGGGTGTAAAGTTGAACAACAGTGATATTAACTTGCTCTTCCTTGAAGGCATATTAATATTATCCTATCACACACAACACTGTACTTCAAAATAGATTTTGAAATGCTCTTTGTGACAAGGAATGTGAGGCTATTCCTCTAGAATTTATCATCACCAGTATAGTAAACCATGTTGTTGCTGTTCAGTGCTGTGCCCATTCCAAAGAGAGATAACCCAATGGAATGTGGAAATCATTGGACAATCGCTTTGATATCCCATGCAAGTAAAGTTTTACTAAAGGTAATACAGAAACAGCTACAATAATACATTGACAGAGAACTTCCAGACGTTCAAGACGGATTCAGAAGAGGCTGTGGGACAAGGGATATTATTGTTGATATCTGATGGATCTTGGCTGAAAGCAGAGAATATCAGAAAGATGTTTACCTGTGCTTTATTGACTATGAAAAAGCTTTTGATTGTGTGGATCATGACAAGGTATGGACAACATTGAGAAGTATGAGTATTCCAAAACACTTAGTTGTGCTCATGAGGAATCTGTACCTGGACCAAGAACCAGTTGTTCAAACAGAACATGGGAACACTGAATGTTTTAAAATTAAGAAAGGTGTGAGACAAGGCTGTATTCTTTGACCATACTTATTCAACCTGTATGCTGAGCAAATAAT
>NW_006408547.1:16452466-16469120 GCF_000296735.1 Chrysochloris asiatica | reverse complement strand
CATCTCTCATACTTCAGACATATTGTCAGGAGGGACCAGTCACTGGAGAAGGATATCATGTTTGGTAAGGTGGAGGGTCAAAGAAAAAGAGGAAGATCCCTAGAGAAATGGACTGGCAAAGAGGCAGTATTAATGGGCTCAAACGTGGCAACAATTGTGAGATTGGCCCAGGATTGGGCAGTGTTTCTCTCTGTTGTGCATAGGGTTGCTGTGAGTCGGCGCTGACTCCATGGCACCTAACAACAACCACCACAAGGCTTGAACCAGCAAGACCATGGTTACGCGTCTAGTACTTATCCAACAAAGCTATACCAGCACTTTGACAGCAACCACAGTGACCAGGAAAAGCTGCTCACCTTGAACAAGGTAGCAATTGTTGCTCTTGGGTGTTTTTGAGTCAATTCCAACTCATCCTGATCCCTGGTGACGTGGTTGCACTGCTCTGTAGGTTTTCTAGAATGTACTATATATATGGTAGTGCACTGGTTAAGAGCTCACTTGACTAAAAGGTCAGCAGTTTGAACCCATCCGCTGCTCAGTGGGAGAAAAACGTGCTTCTGTAAGATTGTTGTTGTTGTTGTTGTTGTGAAGTGCCGTTGAGTCAGTTCCTACCCACAGCGACCCTGTTTAGGGTTTCCAAGGAGCGAATGGTGAGCTCAAACCACGGACCGTGTAGTTCAAACGGCTTTGAAGTCTGGAGCATTAACCCACAGCGCCTTTGTAAATTTTATGGGGTAGTTCTCCTCCATCCTATAGGATTGCGATAAATATGAATTGACTCTACAGGAATGGATTGCCTTGGGATTAATTTTTAATGAAGTGTATCACTAGGTCTTCTCCCTGGGAACATCTTAGTGGGTTCAAATTGACAGCATTTCAGTTAGCAACCAAGAGCTGAACTTGAAGATGCTCCACTAGAGCTCCTTCAAGTGAGGGACTGAGTTTGTTTATTGTCATCAGGTTGGTTCACACCCATATCCACCCTGTCTAGGGTTTCTGATTTGAACCGCTAAGCATTGCAGTTCAAAGGGAACATGTGGTCCAGTGCTTATCCTACAGCGCCACACCAGGGATCCCAGGTGGGGTGGGGAGGCCACCTTCCCTTTCTGTGAGGGCCTCTCTGTATTGTCCTATTTCTTTGGACTCTGAGTTGGGTTGTGTCTCTGCAGGATGGCTGAGTGGCTGTTTCTCCATGATTATACAGGAGATTTCTCCTGAAAGAAATGCCAAAGGGGATCCTGAGCAAAAAATCCCAGGAAGCTCAGATTTCTGAGCATTTGACTCAGAGGCTGAGACCTCAGTGCAATGAAGTTTCAGACGAAAAGTACCTAGGCCTGCCAATTCTTGTACTCCAGACAGGAGCAGAGGCGTTTGCTCCTTGAATCAAGCCATAAAATGACCAGGTTTTCCTTCTGAATTTGGAAATGACTAGGAATCCCAAAGCAGCCTCCTCCCCTCCCTTTTTATTATTTTTTTTCCAGGCTTACATGTGATCTGTTTCACAGGCTCATTTTCTTCCTGGGTTCAGGTGCCTGCAAGAGATAGGGAGCCCTCTCCTCTGATAAGGCAGTGGAGTCATTACTGTACGTCTCAGATCCCTACGGGCCGCTGGCGAGACTGCAGAACACAGCAACAGAAATAATGAATGAGAGCTCATCAGGAGAGCAACAAAGCATGGCCCGGCCGCAGTCAGCAGTAAACAAGGGCACAGGAGGCCACTGCTGGACTTGCAGCTCTGTGCACAACCCCGCAGGGCGCTGGAGCACTCCCCCTCCTCCCAGGAGGCCGCTGGGCTTTGTTTTAATCCCTCTGTTTAGCTGCCCCAATTCGGAGAATTCTGATCCCGAGACTGGTGACCCACATGCTTTGAATGCATTTTTCTATTTCTGTACTATCTTTGCTGTGGCCGCCGGATTGTTTTTTGTTTTCCTGCTTTTTTTTTTTTTTTTTTTTTTTACATTGCTTGCTGTGTGAATGAAGAAAAACAAAACCGAAACAACAAGAAAACACCATGGGCCAAAGCCGTTAAAAGTAAGGGTACAAGAGAAATATGGGCAAAGAGAAAGCAACATATTTCCTCGGTATATTCTCATTCCTCTGCCAGCCCGGTAGTGGTGGTGGTGGTGGTGGTGATGGTGTGCCATGGAGTCAATTCAGACTCATGGTGACCATGTATAGGGTCCAGGAAGCCTCATTTTCCTCCTGCGGAGCTAGTGGTAGATTTGAACTGCTGACCTTGAGATTAGCATCCCAGCTCATAATCCACTACACCATCAGGGTTGGCAGCCTATGGTGATTTGCTACATAATTGCAATATATATATTATTGTTGTTATTGTTAAGTGCTGTTAAGTCAGTTCTGACTCATAGTGACCCTGTATAGGGTTTCCAAGGAACAGCTGGTGAATTTGAATTATTGGCCTCATGTTTCGTAACCCAGTGTTATATAATGGATGGGTGTTATTTACTACAGATCATCTTTCTGGTAGCATTACTTATTGTATTGATCGTTAACAAGTTAGCCTGCCTTTTGTCCCAAAACATCAGCTCAAGAATTTTTGTATACAGGACAGATATACAAGGACACACATAGATATGGAGGCTTGTGGGCTAATGCCCTGGACTGTAAGATTGGTTCGAACCACAAGGTCAGTGGTTTGAGCTCACCAGCCTCTCCTTAGAAACTCTATACAGGGTCGCTTTGAGTTGGAACAGACTTGACGGCGAACAGACTCGACAGCACACAACAACAGCAACATGAATCCTAACTGACCTGATGGCACGTAACAACAATATGTCAATTTGAGGCCCTGCTGTGAAACTTCAGGATAAGCACTGTACTACAGCGTAGTGGTTACGAATCGGGCTGCGAACCTTAAGGTCAGCGGTTCGAAACTACCAGCCGCTCCGCGGGAGAAAGATGAGGCTTTCTACTCCCGTAAAGATTTACACCTTCGGAAACCCTGTACAGGGTCGCTATGGGTCGGACCCGACTCAATGGCACTTAACAACATAACACTACTCACTAGAGTGATGCCTCACACCAACAAACGACTCCTGGGAAGCTCTATAAAGAGTCCCTGGGATTTGGAACCGACTCAACAGCATTTTAACAACAGCAGCAAAGTTGATTTAAAGAGGAAAGATAATCCTCTCTATTATATTATTTTATATTATATATATTATATGTATTATTTTCAGTAAAGTTTACAGCTGGCAAAGTGGATGAAAAGTGTCACATTATCTCATGAGTTTCATGAAGATTGATTAGGAGTAAAGATACTTTTTTTTTTCAGTTGATTTGTTTTTCAGGAGACCAAGGCTTGTTTTGCCTGAATCATCTACTTCTTCTACCTGATGAAGGTCACCTCCCCCAGTTGAGTAACCCCAGAGGCCCAGAGGGAAGTGAAACATCTTTTCAGCTTTGCAGAGCAGTTGCTCTGTATGGGAAGCTATCTAAACACAAAATGAGAAAGGATATTTAAACAAAACAAACAAATCAGAATGACTCAAGTTCGAATGTAATTATTTTCCTACCCTTTACACCAAGCAGAACAGAAAACACACATGTGGAGTGAGGCAGTAAATACATAAATGGATATCTTTTTATTTTTTCAGTTTTGTGTTTTTAATTCTGGTTTGAGTCTGTTACTATATAGGTGCAAACATTTGCACAAGGTTTGCAACTTTCTTTGTATTTGATTGGAATTAAGACATGACCAGAATAACTTAATATTATTATAAATTGCTCCGACTCAGGTGTTTCTACAGTTAATTCTGAATATTCAGAGTCTAAATAAGAGGGTGAATGTAACAATACACAAGTAAGAAGGTCACAAAAGGGGGACTGTTTCGGGAATGAAATCCTGGGAGATTTACTCTCCTTAATTGTCGGAATGAAACACTATAATGAGGTGGAAGACCAGACCAGGTTTCTGTAGATGGGGTCTTGGAGAGTTTAATATGGGAGGGAGGAGTGGAGTAAAGGGTCAGCGTGACTGTTCTTAAACAGTTAGGACCCTGGATTCCAGAGACTCACCACTGAAAAATAAGTGCAGGTACAAATCACAACTCTGCTTGGACCCACTTTTACTCTGCTGGAGTGACAACTTCTGGTTTTATTTTCAGTGAATGTGATTAGAAAGCCCCTGGATACAGCTTATGTATAATGAGGGAAAGCTTAAAAAACAGTGTTAAGATTAAATATTTATCCTGATTCTTCCATAACCCTACTTATATGAGAGGCCATTATTGTGAAGCTAATTCGCTCACCAGCATATTCTTCTTGGCAATAAAAGGCCTTGTATATAATTAGTTTGCTTGAAAAAACCCTAGTAAATATTAAATATTTAATAACTAATATTTAATAACTCAAAATAACTACATTATCTTACTTGGCCATAATATGTATAAATCTGGACACTGATGATGCCAATGTCAAAAATGATTCATAAAAATAAACATGCGTCTGTCACTTTAAAATTTTACCTGTAGCAAACAGAACTCAGATTCCCTCCACTTCAGTCTCTCTGAAACCTCTAATCACTCTGAGAGTGTCCTCCCTAAAAGCTTCCTTACAGCCTGTTCACAGGCAAAACGAAAGAGGAACTAATCTACCACTGTTTCTACCAGCTAGCATGTGTAAGCGCTCCATGTATAAATGATTTTCAGTTTCATTCAGGGTTCATGAGCATTAGATAGTGTGTTCTGTCAAAAGTTCAACTTCTAAGAAATAGTCTGTAATAAAGTATTTTGAATTGTTTGAAGCTGTACTCACTAACATCATCATTACTATTGCTTCTAATATTGCCTTCTCCTATTGGGCTAACATATCAGACTATAAAGTTGTTTGAACTGCAAGCTCGGTGGTTCAAGGTCACCATCTGCTCCTTGGAAACCCTATACAGGGTAATTATGGGTTGGAATCGACTGATGGCACTTAACAACAACAACATTGATATGAAGTCAGGCTTGGAGCTTGGAGTCCTGGTGTGGCTCTGTGGGATAAGCACTGGACCACAAGACAGTTCAAACCCACCAGCGGCTCCTTGGAAACCCTACACAAGTTCACTAGGAGTCGGAATCTACTCATAGACACTTAACAAAAACAACAAAGCTTGGGGTTTAAGGTATACATACATTCATGATATCTTACATACAAGGTATACAGTGGTGGTACGTAACATTCTACAAATGGCTATATTAAAATTCTTCCCTTAAGTGTGAGCTGGACCTAATCCTTACTTTTAAAGATTTTTGTTGCTAAGAGCCTCGACTCAGTTCCCTCTCACGGTGACCCTGTACAGGGTTTCTGAGGCTTTCAATTCTTGTGGGAACAGAACATCTCATTTTTCTTCTGTGGAGTGGTTAGTTGGCTTGAACCACCAACCTCCTGACTTGAAGTCCAGTGTGTATCCTACAGAGCCACCAGGCTTTCTTCTAATGAATAGACTCTGGCAAAAGTAATGGATGTCACATGACAGAGTGTGACTTCTGTCTTCTTTCTTCCCAAGCATTTACTATGATGCAGGAAGATAGGAAGGCTCATGACAGAGGACAGCTGTGTTCATCCAGTCTGGTAAGGGAGTCAGACCCTCAGTCCAATGACCAGGAGGAAGGAAGGGAAGCCTGCCAGTCACCAGGTGAGAGTTTAGAAGGTCATCCAACCTTGAGGTGAGGCTCCCACCCTGGTTGACGCCATGTTTGCAGTTTAGTGAGACTCCTTAAACTAGATGACCCAAATGAGCCAGGCCCAGGGCTCTGAGTCGCAGAAGCTACTAAATAATCAATGCTATTTTAAGCAGCTAAATTTGGGGGTGATTTGTCACATAGCAATTGTTTTTAAGTGCCGTAAAGTCTGTTTGGACTCATAGCAACCCTGATAGGATTTCTGATGAGCAACTGGTGTGTTTGAATCACTGACCTTGCATTGAACAGTCCTTATCCTGTGCTACAAGGAGCTCTGGTAGCATAGTGGTTACAAATCAGGCTGCAAACCTAAAGATCAGCAGTTCGAAACTACCAAGTGCTCGGGGGAGAAAGATGAGGCTTTCTGCTCCCGTAAAGATTTACAGCCTCGGAAACCCTGTTCAGGGTCGCTATGTTGGAACCGACTCCACAGTACATAACAATAACAACAACAACATGCTGTGCTACACTATACATACAGCCAACAATCTTTGGATTCCTGTTCACGCTGTGCTAGGTGCAGAGGATCCAAATTAGAATAAGACAAACATCTCCGACTTTCAAGAATCTTCTACTCATCCTTCAAGTCTCCCTTCAGTTGCCATTTCCATAAAGAAACTGAATTCATTTTTTCTTCTTTTTCAAGACTGAAGTAATGTCCAATTATAGTTTGGTCACATAATTAGTAACACAACTCTTCTTTTTTTTTTTTTGCTATTAAGAGGTCAATTATGGGCGTTTGAGATGATTTTCAGAAGGAAATTTCAGTGGTTTCAAAGAACAGAAACAAGATTATTACTGAATGGATAGGAAATGAAGAATTGAAAATAATGGCCCTTCTTCAAAGATATTTGATTGCAAAGTAAAAAGGAAAGAAACAGAGTACTGGCTAGGTAATCTCACAGTCAAATTCTGATGTGTACTGAACACTGTCATGTGTGGTTTCTCGCCCAGCCAATACTAGAAAGTTCATCAAGTCAGTGGGGTGTGCGTGTGCATACACCTATGTAATGCTCTTGTGCACTCTCTCTTCCCTTTTTTTTTTTAAATAACCATCATGCCACCAGAATTGGGCTGGAACCTGGTGTATAAGTGGGAAAAGTGAAGAATAAATATTTCCTTTTTCTGTTAATGGTTCAACATGGACATCATTAGATCTAGTAATAGTCAATTTAAACATAGAGAAGACATATCAAGGCAAGGATGTCTAAAGGATGGTCTTCACCACCCTGCTCTGTCTCTGGCCAGTCCCAGTCAAAAGTGTGTGTGTGTGTAGCTAAACTGTTATGCCAGGAAGGGATGAATTAGTTAAAAAAAAAAAGACTCATTTCTTGCAACTTTGATTTTTACAAAATCTTGCAAAAGTCTTTCTGAGTCAACCTTACCCCAAGGCTGTATTTATTACCTATACCATAGACAATACCCATGAGTATAACTACCTCTACTGGTGTTACTTCAAGATAACAATTGCTCTACTTTTAATCTGCTGTACTTTGATGTTCCACAAAGTCAGGGTGATAGGCGCAGTAATTCCTAGAAGGTTGCACAGGCACACATGCGTACACACATACAAACCCAACTAAGCAATTTAATGGACAGTGAGGGATTGACTCTGTAAATGGAGTAACCATAGAGAGAATGTTCTAGTAGAAATGAGAAGCCTATGTGTTGTGGATTGAATTGTCTTCTCCCAAATATGTGTTATTTTGTAGTTGTTGTTAAATGCCATCAAATTGGTCCCGACCCATAGCTAACCTGTATATGGTTTCCAAGGACCGACTGGTGAGCTTGAACCACTGACCTTGTGGTTCAAACTGACTTTTCAGTCCAGCACATTAGCCCACAGCACCAAACCAGGACTATAATCCCACTTTGGAAAAGGGGTTTTCTTTGCCATGCTAATAAGGCAGTATTCATATTGTTAAGAGCTATAGTGTAGTTGTTGTACTGTTGTTGTGTTCCTGGAGTCGGTTCCAACTCATAGTGACCTTGTACAGGGTTTCCAAAGCTGTAAATCTTTACGGGAACAGAAAACCTCATATTTCTCCCACAGAACAGCTAGTAGTTTCGAACTGCTGACCATGAGATTAGCAGCCCAACTCATAACCACTACACTACCAGAGCTTATAGTGTGTATGACATCAATCTCATTTAAGGTCCAGAAGAGCAGATTAAGCAGAAAAGCACAGATGATGGAAGACAGCTAGCTGCCATGCCACAAGACAATGCCAAGGTATCAAGCAACAGAAGCTGTTTAGCGCCAGAACCAACAGAGAAAGCCTTCCCTACACCAGTGCCCTGAAGTTGGACTTCTAACCTCCTAAACTGTGAGCACATACATTTCTGTTTGTTAAACCACGCACTTGAGGTATTTCTATTACAGCAGCTCTAGATAACAAAGACATAAAGGGCTAGAACAGGAGACATGATTAGCTTTGGATAGGACGCAGGAGTCCATAGAGGTCCTGAGAGGAGGGAGGATGTAGAAGGAGACAGGCTTGTAGATGGGACTGGACCACAGCTGAGGACCCAACTTACTCTCCATTCTGTAGCGAACACACTGATTTAAGTGATCTTGGGCTTGCTCATGACTTCCCTAAACATATAATTTGGAAAACCATCAAGAATCCTGAAGCAGATCCTTACCTTACACAACAGAATGTGGCCTGGTGAGGTTGGACAGAACCTACATGTAGAACAGCTTTTGGTAGACATTGTTGATGGTGGAAAAGGGAATGAAAATGGAGTCAGCCCAATAAAATAGGTTGAAATAGTGGTGGGAACTTTGCAACCATCAGAACAGTTTAAGGGTACATGAAATCTGCTGTTTGAAAACTGTAAAAACTAGCCAATTGCCCTGAGAAAGTTAAAAAACATTTTGTACCCTCTAATGGAGAAGTTTGCAGTAATCCCATCCAACTAAGCTATGGCTCAGACCGCCTAGTCTAAAGTAGCCACAAGATACTCACTCATCACATGAGAGTATTAAATTTGTCTACATAGTACTTAGAGCTAACTCATAGTTCTCTTATTAATTCATCTTTTATTCATTGCTTGATGAACTGGTTTCTGGGTTTTTTTTGTTTTTTGGTTTTTTTTTTTTTTGTTTCTATCACCAAGAAAATGTAATCTCCTTGATCTGAGGTCTCACTGTTGAATCTCTAACTCTCAGAATAGTGTCTGTTACACAGTAAGTGATGGCTCACTATTGTGAACTGCATGAAAGTGCCCACTGCCCCGCTCCTACCTTCTATTCATCCACATAAAAAGGCAGCAACTCTTACATATTTCAGTTATGTTTGATTGATAGCCTGTCTACCTCCAACATGAATTTGAAGTAGCTTACCATCAAATCACAAACACAAGTTTTATACATTCCAAACATGATAACACCACAAAGACAAGACAGTAAAATACATGATAATATACTGTTATGTGTGTGCACTACATGCTGAAAGGGTGATAAATTTTTGCGACTCATGTATGAAGATGTATCTTTCTAATACTTTGTGACTCTTGGGTTATTTCATTTATTTATTTCATCAATTTTGTTCCTTTGTTTTTCTAGCGATTTCTGGGAATGACAAACTGATCATGGTTTAATACAAACTGTGAATCTTGTACTCCTCTGTGTGTGACTTATGGGGTAATGAATGGCAGGGGTGGGGTCGAATCTTCAAGATGCTTTCAGTTTTCTCTGTCTTCAGGCAGTATTTGGTCTGATTGATGTGCTGTAGGTCACACATCAATTTCTGTTTAGTAATGAAATTCCTGGTGTCTATGGATCTTACCAGGAGTGTTCTCTTAAACAAGATAGGGAAGGCTGGTACTCAAGGCTTCTGGCTTCTGGTGGCGCAGTGTTTAAACACTGGGCTATTAATCAAAAGATTGGTGTCTCAAACTCATCAGCTGCTCTGAGGCAGAAAGATGTAGCAGTCTGTTTCTATACAGCTTTATAGCCTCAAACCTTTTAGGCAGCTCTGTCCTCTTGTGCAGCTATAGGCCTCCAAGGTAATGGATTGGGTTTCTTGTTTGTTTGGTCTGAGTAGAAGGAGCCTCGTTAGCACAGTGGTTGAGTACTTGCTGCTAAACAAAAGTTCAGTGGTTGGAACCAACTAGCTGCTCCACAGGAGAAAAGATCTGGTGAGCTAAGATTTATAGCCTCTGAAACCCAATGGGACAATTCTATTCTATCCTATAGGGTCTCTATAAGTAGGAATGGATTATACAGCAACCAGCTTGGTTCCTTTGGGTCTGACCTAAAGGCTGAGGATGTCTCTCTTTTTATTCCCTTCTATTCAGTAACGTAGTGGTTATGAATTGGGCTGCGAACCTTAAGGTCAGCGGTTCGAAATTACCAGCTGCTCCTCAGGAGAAAGATGAGGCTTTCTACTCCCGTAAAGATTTACACCCTCGGAAACCCTGTACAGGGTCGCTATGGGTCGGAACTGACTCGACGGCACTTAACAACAACAACAATTCCTACCAACAAGGAGCTCTGGTAGCGTAGTGGTTACAAATCGGGCTGCGAACCTAAAGGTCAACAGTTTGAAACTACCAGGTGTCCCGTGGGAGAAAGATGAGGCTTTCTGCTCCCGTGAAGATTTACAGACTTGGAAACCCTGTACAGGGTCACTGTGAGTCAGAACCGACTCCATGGCACTTAACAACAACAACAGCAATTTCTACCAATTCCTTCAAGGCCAAATTAAAATTAGTGGATATGCCTCATAAAACATACCAGGAGCTCTAGTCGTACAGTCAGATCAATGCTGGACTGCTAACCACAAGGTCAGTAGTTTAAACCCACCAGCTGCATCTCAGGAGAAAGATGAGGCTTTCTGCTCCTGTAAGGATTTACGATCTCAGAAACCCTATACAAGGTCTCTATGAGTTGGGAACTCACTCAATGGAAGGGGTTTCATCCAACCAATTAATCAAATGTTAATTTACACTGGTATCCTATTTTAAAGTACATAAATTATATTCAGTTTAACTTTGTTTGCTTTTTTTTAGAGTCCTGGCATGACATTATAGGATAAGCGCTGAACTGCTAACCATAAAGTTGGTGGTTCAAACCCACCAGCTGCTCCTCAGAAACCCTATACAGGGTCACTATGAATTGGAACTGATATGATGGCACTTAACAAAAAATGAAAAGCTTCCTTATGCTTGATAATTTTAACATCCTATTAAGAATGGTAAAGTATGAACCAGTCTCATTTTTCAGGAAGTTTTAAAGAAGCCACGTGGCATACTGAAGGCCACTCTTTCTGTAGGTGGAAAAGCTGCTATGTTACTATCTTTTGACTATAGTCTACACTTTCCACGGTATCAGGTACCAGCAGGTAACTGTCTGAATTCTTTATTGCTGTTACTGATAGGTACTGTAGAGTAAGTTCCAACTGGTGAAAGGAAACCTTCAGACTAATTGACGGTTCTGCCTCATCTTCATGATCTTTTATATATTTGAGTCCATTGTTGGGGCTACTGTGTTACTCATCTCATTGTGCTGGCCACTTAGAACTTACTGTACGGCAACTAACAGCAATAATTACTTTACCAAACACCATGCCCTTGTCTTTCTCTAGTGGTTAATTTTTACTGATGATGTTTTCAAAGTAAGCACCATTCTTGCTTCTAGCAAACTTTTTGGTTGTAATTCTTCTCAGACTGATTTGTTTGTTCTTCAGGTGGTATACAGTATATTCAATATTCTTCGCCAACATCACAATTCAAATGCATCGGTTCGTCTTTGTATTTTTTTATTGTCCAAATGCCTAATACAGAAGTCCCTTAATAAATAAATGTTCAATTGCCCTACTGATGAGGCTGGGGAATAGCTTTATGTCAGAAATGCAAAGTAGAAATCACTATCTGTCAACAGCACTTTACTTTCAGAAAACAAACTTCGTCAGCATCCCCAAAGAGGAAAATTGCACCTTAATGAACCATCTTGTCTTTGATAATTTTTAAAATAAACTTTGCAAATGCTTTCAGGAGACTAAACAAGGAAATCCAAAGTAAACAAGTCTTTGCCTGTTACAGAGATATAATGTTTTCTTATGGAGTCGGGTAGGATAAAGTGTGTCACAAACTTGCATGGAGGACTAGGACAGCGTTGCTGATGACAGACATGCTTTACTTGGATGAAGTTTATAAGGAATGTGCTTTTGTTCTTTCTTCCCTTTGCTCCCAAGTCAACAGATACTATAACCTGCTGTATAGTTCAGCTGACTCTACCAATTAGAATGACTAGACAAAAAAGAAAGACAAGAGAGACAGTGATCTGCCTTCATTTGGAAGATTCTTTGATTTCTGCTGTAGTTCTGTGTTGAACTCCCTCACCATCCAATGTCAGCAATTTCAATTGACAGTCTCAAATATTTTTCCTTGTCTTTTGAAGTAAGTACTAGATATCTATCTATCTGTCTATCTATCAATTTCTGTGTATGTTTCCTATTTTAGGCTGTGAGTGGGTTTTATCTTGCTGTCATAAGCTTTGTATTCAAGGGCTTGGGTTAAACATGGAGGCCAATATGTCTTTATAATTTCAGTCCTACCTTTATGTCTTTCAGTGAAATGATCGAGTCCTGGTGTGGCACCTTAGGATAAGCACACGATCTCAAGGTCAGTTTGAATTGCAAGATCATTGGTTCAAATTCACCAGCTACTCCTCAGAAATCCTATACAGGGTCACCATGAGTCAGAACTGACTCGATAGCTCTCACTAGCAACAAGAGCAACATGGACTCCTAGTATGGTGCTATAGGATAAGCACTGGACTATGAACCACAAAGTCAGCAGTTCAAACCCACCAGCTGCTTTTTGGAAACCCTATACTGGGTTGCTATGAGTCAGAACTGAGTCAACAGCACTTAATAACTGCATGGTTCGTACAGAAATAGTAAACCAGAGAGAAATGAGTTTAAAAAAGAAAAAACAGAGTAAGGGTAAGGCCACAGGAAATGCAAACATAATAAATACTTAAGAATAGAAGTGATATTTTATGGCTAAAGTTAAACTTTAAGTTCATTCTTTATTGCTATAATATCAAAAAAAATTTTTTTCTTCTACATATTTTATATGTGTTTTGGTATGGTATTATAGGATAAAGCATCGTGCAATGAGATCGGTTTGAACCACAAGATTGGTGGTTCAAACTCATCTACTCCTCCAAAACCCTATACAGGGTCACTATGAGTCAGAACTAACTCTATGGCACTTAACAACAACAACAATGTATGTTATAAGAATAGACTAGAATCCTGAATGATTGTTGTTGTTGTTAGGTGCCATCGAGTCAGTACCAACTCATACTGACCCTATGCACAACAGAATGCTAACCTCACAAACGCTGCCACGATTGAACCCATTGTTGTTGTTGTTAGGTGCCATCGAGTCAGTACCAACTCATACTGACCCTATGCACAACAAAATGCTAACCTCACAAACGCTGCCACGATTGAACCCATTGATGCTGCGACTTGGCCAATCCATCTCGTGGGCAGTCTCCCTCTTTTTCTCTGACCCTCCACCTTACCAAACATGATATCCTTCTCCAGTGACTGGTCCCTCCTGACACTATGTCTCAAGTATGAGAGATGAAATCTGGTCATTCTGGCCTCCAAAGATCACTCTGGCTACACTTCTTCCAACACAGATATATTTGTTCTTTTGGCAGCCCATGGCACTTTTAATATTCGCCTCCAACAACATAACTCAAATGCATCAATTTTCTATGATTTTCCTTATTCACTGTCCAACTTTTGTATGCTCATGACATATCTTGGTATGTTCTTTTTGACAATGAATGTGACACCATTTCTCTCCATTTGTCTTTCCCGGCATAGTAAACCATATGATTGTCAGATTCAAAATGTCCATTACCAGTCCATTTCAACTCACCAATGCCTAGGATATTGATGTTTATGCGTTCCAATTCATTTTGACAGTTTCCAATTTTCCTAGATTCATATTTCATATATTCCATGTTCCAATTATTAATGGATGTTTACAGCTGTTTCTCTTCATTCTGAGTTGTACCCCATCAACAAATGAAGGTGCTGAGGGCTTTACTCCCATAGGCTTTACTCCATTCACGTCATCACGGCCAACTCTATTTGAGGAGGCAGCTCTTCCCCAGTCACATTTTGAGTGCCTTCCAACCTGAGGGATTCAATTTCAGATACTATATCTGACAGTATTTCTCTGCTATTCATAAGGTTTTCAGTGACTAAATATTCAAAAGTTGTTTGTCTCTCCTTCCTCCTACTCTGTCTTTGTCTGGAAGCTCATCTGAAACCTGTCCACCATGGGTGACCATGCTGATATTTAAAATACCTGTGGCGTTGCTTCCAGAATCACAGCACCTCAGAAGCCACCACAGTACAACTGACAGACAAGTGGTGACCTGAATGCTTGGTGGTGGCTGTGTGCCATGGGTCAGTTCCAACTAATAGCGACCCTGTACAGGGTTTCTGAGGCTGTACATCTTTATGGGAGCAGAAAGCCTCATCTTTCTCCCATGGAACAGCTGGTAGTTTCGAACTGCTGACCTTGAGTTTGCAGCCCAATTCGTAACCACTACACTACAGACCTGATTAGGTCAAGGGAATAAACATTTTCATTTACTTTTCATATTTCATTTCAACTTGTTAAGTACGAAGCACCTGGGATACAAAGGTTTAATGCCATGGAGTTTGTACCTCAAGAAATACATTGTTTATTGAGCATTAACTGTAGTTATTTCTTTCTGAAGTTGGATATACAAATAAAGGAAAAATTCTGATGGGCATAAAAACAAAACAAAACATGCCACTGCCACCTAATTGGTTCTGACTCACGGCAACCCATGTGTTTACTGAGTATAAATTATCTCCATAAAGTTTTCATGCCTACACGTTTTCCAGAAGCATACTGCTTTTTTTCCGTGTGCCAATGAGTGGGTTCTAACTGCCAAACATTCTGTTATTAGTGACCGTTCGGTTAGTAGTTGAGAGCAAACCATGTATGTTCCTAGGGACTTTAGATAAACAAATAAAAGGGAAAAATTCTGATGCACATAAGTCATATGAATTACATTTAAAGAACCAACAAGACTGTTTTATTAAAAGTTTCTATTGCAAGTATTAGAGTTTTGTAGCAGAATAAATTCTTTGGGTTGGAGTATATGAGCAAACAATAACAAGACACTCTATAAAGAAAGGTGAATTAAAGAATTATGTAAAGTATAAATGTAAGAAATCTTACAGAAGAAGTGAATTGCTGTTTTAGGTTTTACGACATCTCTATGTTATATGGTCATTGCATAGTTTCTCATTGATCTACTTCTGAGTAGACACAGAGCTCTTGACATAGCTAAATACATTGGTGATATAGATATATTAACAACCGATACATTGCCAGCTAGTGAGCGAGTCATATTTCATAGCTTTAATGTAATCAGAGGCTCCAAAATTTAATCAAGAGCTACAATATGTCATGCCTGTGAGGCCATTACTTTGAAATATATATATTTTTAAGCTCAAGAAAAAACCAGTACTTACAATGGATTTTAAACCAATACCATTAAAATATCCAAAATAACTTAAATGAATCTTACAGTGTTCATTTAGCATGGCTCACAAGCTCAGTCTTTAAGTCTAAAATAATGTTTTCTAATGTGAGATGTAAAGGAAAGTTACCATTCGTTTATTTTTTCTGCTTCTTCAAACAGTATACGCCTAGTGAATATATAAGTGCAAATGTATATGTGCGGGGGGAGGGGAGAGATAAATATTTTGATTTTAATAATTGCCTTATAAAATCAATTTGCTTCTGAATTGTTTATAAAGCCAAAATGTTAAAATTAATCCTATTTGTAGGTTATATAAAGTACTGAAGAATGATAAATCTGTTCAACAGCCTTGTATGATGATCACTGTATAGCAGAACTTTCCAGTTGAGGGGCTAAAGAATTCTTGCTTAAAGCAACATAATACATGAAATGATTCAATAAAGAAATAATTTTAGAAAATAATGTGTATTGTGTCTTACCTGTCTTCTTGAGAATTACTGGCATATTTACACATTAATGACTGGGAATTCCTAGAGTTAAAATACACACACACACACATACACACACACACACAAATGGAATCATTATAATTAGATGACCACCATAGTGAAAGGCAAAAGGCATCTATATTCATGGCTTTGCTCTGAAACTTGATTTAACATACAGAGTATTGAATTAATAGAAGGAAACAGGATCCTACAAGGTTTCAAGAGTGTTATCTGTATTCACATCTAATTGCACAAACTGAAACTAACATTGGAACAATTACTCACCATATAAACCATATGATTGCTTTAAAATAAACATTTAGGTTTGTATTTAAAAATTAGAAATTTAAATATCAAAACCACATGGTGTATGAGCTCAAAATTGGGTTCATTTCCCCTGTGTGATGTTACTTCCAATGAAGAATTGGGGTTCTGTTGTGGCTCTGCAGGATAATACACTGGACAGTGATTGGTTTAAACCTCAAGGTATGCAGTTCAAACTCACCAGCCACTCCTCGGAAACTCTATATAGGGTCGCTATGAGCTGGAACCAACTCGATGGCACAACAATAATAATCATAGGGCATATTAACACTTAGGGCTTTCTGTTTTCTCAGGATTTTGTATGAAACTCTCGTGATCACAGGCAGTAGACAAGTGAAGCCTGGACTTTATAATGATTGTCCACTGTGCCCCCCATGACACTACAAAGTAAAGTCAAGTAGGAGAGTCATATGGGAGAAGATGGGATACTTACATACATGTCATGTCCCTTAATTTCAGGAATAACAACAGCTAGTGGTTATTGTTTTATTTACCATTTTAGGCTTTGTGCTAGGTCATATACTTATTCTATTTCCTATAACCATTCTTCCAAGTAAATATATTATCTACCATTTATCTGACAAAAGACATTTTTT
>NW_006408547.1:16448557-16451343 GCF_000296735.1 Chrysochloris asiatica | reverse complement strand
AACAAAGAAGGAATTGAAGGGAAATCCCTCAACATAATTAAGAGCATATATACAAAACCAACCGTCAATATCACTCTCAATGGAGAGAAACTGAAAGCCTTCCTTTCGTGAACAGGAAAGAAACAAGGATGCTCTTTATTAACACTCCTATTTAATATTTTGTTGGAAGTCTTAGCCAGAGTTATAAGGCAACACAGGGAAATTAAATGCATCCAAATTAGCAAGAAGTAAAACTCTCTATATATACAAACAATATGATCACATACAAACAAAACCCCAAAGACTCAGCAAAAACTACTAGAACTCATTGGAAGATTAAGCAAAGTGGCAGGATACAAGATCAACATAAAGAAATCAGTTTGATTCCTCTATACTAATAATGACAGCACTGAAAAAGAAATTAGGAATGCAATACCATTTACAACAGCTACCCAAAGGTTGAAATATTAAGAAATAACTATAAACAGAGAAGCAAAGAACTATAAAAAGAAAACTACAAAAGACTACTACAAGAAACCAAAAGAGACTTACAAAACTTGAAGCATATACCATGTTCCTGGATAGGAAGACTTAATATTGTCAATACTACCCAAAGCAATCTACAGATATAATGCAATCTCAATCCAGATTTCAATGATATTCTTTAAAGAGATGCAAAAAAATGATTACAAACTTTATATGGAAAGGAAGAGTCCCCGGATAAGCAAAGTCCTGCTTAAGAAAAAGAGCAAAGTTAGAGACTTCTCACTCCCTTATTTCAAAATTTACTACATAGCTACACTGGTCAAAACAGCCTGTTACTAGTACTATGAAAGATACATAGATCAATGGAACAGAATTGAGAATCCAGAAGTTAATCATCCACATACAGCCAACTGATCTTTGACAAAGGGTAAATTATACTAAATAGGGAGGAGATAGTCTCTTCAACACATGGTGCTGGCAAAACTGGAAATCAATACACAAAAAATTTTTTAAAGACCTTTATCTCACACCATGTACAAAAGCCAACTCAACATGGATTAAAGACTTAAATGTGAATCACAGAATTATAAAGGTAATCTATGAACAGAGACAAATTTAAGGGCTCTAATACAGGACACACAAATACGATCAAACATTTTGAGAATGGTACAAACAAAAGAATAAAACATAGATGATTGGGATACACTAAAAAAATTAGAAACTTATGTGCATTAGAAGAGTTCACCAAAAGAAAAGAAAGGGAAAAAATCTTTTGTAATGACACATCAGACAAGGGACTAATCTCTAAAATCTATAGAAAACTACGACACCTCTGCAAGAAAAATTCTACAAGAAAAAGACAAATAACCCATTAAAAAAATGGGCACAGGACATGAACAGACACTTCACCAATAAAGATCATTGGCCATTAGAGTGAGGCAAATCAAAACAACAATGAGATATCAATTCACATCAGCCGTAACAGCATTCAAAACTGCAGAGGACAATCAATGTTGGTGAGGATGTGGACAGACTGGGACCCTCCTACATTGCTGATGAAAATATAAAATGGTCCAACCACTCTGGAAAACTGTATGGTGCTTCCTCAGAAAGGTTGGAAATAGAAATACCTTATGATTCAGCAATTCCTCTATTTGGTATATATCCACAAGAAATATGAGCCATAACTTGAGTAGATATAGGCACAGCAATGTTCATATCAGCACTATTCACAACAGTGAATAAGATGGAGACAGCCTAAGTGCCCATCAATGGATGAATGAATAAACAAACTTTGGTACATACACACAGTGGAATATTATGCTACCTTGAAGAATAACAAGGAAGCTGCAATCCACCACATAACATGGATGACCCTTGAGGACATTATGCTGAGTGGAATTAGTCACAAAAAGACAAACTTTGCAGAAGACCATTATTGTAAAACCTTAGGAAAAGATACCCATACTAAAAGGAACAAAAAGAAGAAGACAAGAAAGAAAGATCTAAATGGATGTCAGAAGAGACTTGGAAACTTGATATAGAGAATCTAAAGCAAATGGGAGAAATAATGAGGAAATAAAGGAGCTGAACAGAAAAATTTCAAAGGGCAACTCCAGAAGACAAACCTGAACATTGAAGAACTAATTCAAGCCTCAACTTGTGATAGTGAAGGATTCTATGTGCAAAATACTGAATGATGCAGACAGCATCAAGGAAAAGATGGAAGGAATACACAGAGTCACTGTATCAAAAACAAATGGTTGATGTTCAACCATACAAGAGGTAGCATATAATCAAGAACTGGTGATATGCAGGAAGAACTCTAAGCTGCACTGAAGGCAATGGAGGAAACAAGGCTCCAGTATTTGACAGACCACAAATTGGAATCTTTCAACAAACTGATCCAGGACTGAAAGCATTCACTCATCTCTGCCAAGAAATTTGGAAGACAGCTACATGGCAAACTGATTAGTAGATATCCATATTTCTGTGCCCCCTAAAGATAGGTGGACCATCAGAATGAGGAAATCATCTAACAATATCATTAACATCACATGTAAGTACATTTTTGCTTAAGATAACTAGAACATGTTTACAACAGTACATCATTAGGAAACAGTTCAAAATCCAAGCAGGATTGAGAACAGGAAGTGAAACTAGGAATATCATTGCTGACATCAGATGGATCCTGGCTGAAAGCAGAGAATACCAGAAAGATGTTTTCGTAGGCTGGGTTCTCTAGAGAAGGAAAATCAGTGAAATATATACATATATATATATAAGCTCTGGTAGCGTAGTGGTTACGAATCAGGCTGCGA
>NW_006408547.1:16446567-16448372 GCF_000296735.1 Chrysochloris asiatica | reverse complement strand
GTTTATATCAAGAAATGGCTCACAATTGTAGAGTCTCAAGTCCCGAGCAGAAAAGAGAAAAAGCTTTACCTGTATGTCAATTATATTGGGAGCAGACCACACCCTTTCAATTGATTAGTTGCTCGTAGCCAACAATCACAGAGTTTACTAGACCTGCTCATAGCCAGCCATCATAGAGTTAACTAGGCCTGTATTACATCTCACCATGGGAATAACCTCATCTCAACTGTCAAATCACTGGGAATCCTGGCCCAGTCAAGTTGACACATAACTTTAACTCTCATAGATCTTTACTTGTGATTTATTGACTACACAAAGACTTTTGAATGTGTGGCTCATGGAAGACTGTGGATAACACTGCAAAGAATGGGTATTCCAGGACACTTAATTATGCTCATAAGGAATGTGTACATACAGCAAGATGTAGTTATTTGAACAAAACAAGGGGATACTGAATAGTTTAAAATCAGGAAAGGTGAACGCCACAATTGTTTCCTTTAACCATATGTATTTAAGATGTATGCTGAGCAAATAATCTGAGAATCTGGATTATATGAAGAAGAGCATGGCATCAGGGTTGGGGGAAGACTACCTGTGTCATGGAGATGTCACAACCTTGCTTTCTGGAAGCAAAGAGGACTTAAAAAGCTTACTGTTAAAGGTCAAAGATCAGAGCCGTCAGTATGGATGGTACTTCAATGTAAAGAAAACAAAAATCCTCACAAATGGACCAAAAAAACAAAACCGTGATCAACAGAGAAAAGACTGAAGTCGTCAATAACTTCAGTGTGCTTGGATACACAATCAACATTCATGGAAGCAGTAGTCAGTAAATCAAATGACACTGCATTAGGCAAATCTGCTGCACAAGACCACTTTAAGGTATTCAAGAGCAAAGATATAATTGTCAAGACTAAAGTCCACCCAACCTAGGCCATGGTATATTGATTAATATAATATGCATGTGAAAGTTGGATAGTAAATAAGAAAGGCCCAAGAAGAATCAATACACTTGAATTATGGTGTTGGAGAAGAGTATTAAAAAATACCATGGCTTTTTGGTGACGGCAGAGACAGCCAGGTAGGAAAGACTCTGTGGGGGAGGGAATGAAAATCCAGAGAAGCTGGGTTCACAGAACAACATCAGCGTTCTGGATATAACATGAAGTACAGGGTGTCAGTTTCCCACACGCGCAAGTAGAAAAATCATGATATAAAGGAAAATGCTGAAATTTAGGAAGCACTTGAGGCAGGACTCCCTCTGTAGCCATCCGACTGGGTGGAGTTCAGAGGGCAGACCTACAGCCAGACTAGCACAGGGAACCAGCTCTAAAAGCAGTGCAGTGATATTTGCAAAAGGAGGTGCAGGGAATTATACACATTTTCCCTTCCTCTTCTCTGTTGTGCCTTCTTTGCCCAGCTCAGATGCCTTCAGGTGGGTGCGTGTGCACCCCTAAAAAAAAATCCAGTGCTGAGCCCACAGTTTTCCCACGACACAGAGAGAAAGAGCTTGATGGCTGCTTATGATGTCATCCTTGGGGTAGCAGTCCTAAAATTAACTTGAACAGGACCCTTTACTATCTAGCAAGAAAAAAGCAGGCCCATCAGGCCTCACAGACAAACCATATGAACAATCTGTAAAACCCAAACATAAAAGGATGCAACTCAATGAGCCAGCCACAGCAGAGAAGACTTGAAGAACTGTTTAACCCTTAGGGAACTGGATAAACCCCAGAGACATTCTGCTGCTTTGCTTGTCGGGCGTGGGGAATGGGGAGTTTATAGATGTTACTGATTTTGCAATC
>NW_006408547.1:16443863-16445355 GCF_000296735.1 Chrysochloris asiatica | reverse complement strand
GGATAATAATCAATGTAATGAAACAAGCTATATGAATGGTTGAATGTGAAGCTGATGATGTGCCCTGTAAACTTTCACTCAATCCAAAATAAAAACATTTAATTAAATAAATAAAAAAAAGGATGCAACTATCTCGAGAATGATGCTGTGCACATGCATATACTTAACTGACCTTCAGAGACAAAAATAGTAGAAAATCGTCTCACAGTAACTTCTTAAAATCTATCTGAGTACTGTTACGGTGGTGACTAGAGGAGGGGACTGAGTGAGCAGACAGCACCACCCACTGCTGGAGGCTTCTACAGAAAATACACACTGCCTGTGTAGCAAGGTGACTGGACAGCTGGCCACTGTTTTATTTGTGTTTCAAAGTGGTGATTTTTGTCTCTGCTTTTATATTGCTTCTGCTTTTGGTCCTTTTGATCAAACATTTTTCCTGGAGGTGGCAGCTTTTTCTCCCTATGTTACCCAAGAAGAGACAGCAATCATTGACATATAGCAAAGCTACAAGCATATGCCATAAGATTCCACCATTGAGACAAGATCCAATAACAGCTGCTAAGCATTACATGCAAAAAGGGAAGCCTATCTCCTGATCATATGCACCAGGAGACACCCAGTAAGCTTAATAACTCAACAACTAACATCCATTTAAGCATTTAAAAACTCACACAACTACTGGAAATGACAAACAAAACACAACAAAAGATGTCAAAACATGTTCAAAAACAGAAAAGAGTAACTGAGACAAATGAGCTGGAGACAGACAAAGGCTCCCCAGAAGATGAAGAGCAGGTTTTGGATTTGCTGGAGAAGGAATTCAGAAGAATGATATGGAAACAAATTCAAATGCTCTGAAAAGGGGTGGAGGAAAACAAGGAAGAAGTCAGGAAAGTACTACAAGAGCAATCAAACAAGATTGATACAGCACTGGAAATAATTCAAAACTTGCAAAAAGAGGTCCAGATAATTAACAATAAAATATCAGAAATGGATAATACACTGAAAAGGGAAAAGAACAGAATACAAGAGATGGAAGCCAGAACTAGTGAGCTGGAAGACGAATCTCTCAACATTGCTAAGATAGAAGAGTAAAGAGAAAAACATAAAAAAAAAAAAAAAAAAATCTGAAGAGAGTCTAAGATTCATGCTAGATAACATGAAGAGGAACAAATTAAGAATTATTGGCATCCCAGAACTGGAAGAATCAGAGAAGTCCACAGAGGAGATAGTTGAAGAGTTTCTGGAAGATAATTTCCCTAACATCTTGAAAGATGAGAAGCTAAACATTCAAGAAGCTATATGTACCCCTGGAAGGAGAGACCCCCCAAAAAAGTCACCAAGACATATAATAACCAAGCTCTCCAAAATCAAAGACAAGGAAAGAATCCTAAAAGCAGCCTGGGAAAAGAGAAGTGTCACTTAGAAAGGCAAGCAAATCAGATTAAGCTCTGACTTCTCAGCAGAAATCATGCAGACAAGAAGGCAATGG
>NW_006408547.1:16434238-16439198 GCF_000296735.1 Chrysochloris asiatica | reverse complement strand
GGGGCGGTGGAAGGTAGAATCACCACTGAATGAATTCCAATCTGTTGGGACCGGGCTGGCAAAAGGAAATGGGCTTAAGACTCTTGTACAGTAGTGAAATATTGCTATCAGGACTGACTGTGTGGGTAGGAAATACAGAGCTAAGTGTTTTTTGACAAAAGGAGGAGAGTGATTGATTTTGCAGCCCAGGAGCAGAGGTCCCTGGTACCATCAAATGAGAAGAACGGAGAGCAGGAGCCTACCCAGAGAAGCAGTGATGTCAGGGATGGAGACAGAGAAGATGACGTAGACAGATGGAGGGGCTGGGGGCACTGGACTCAGGGAGGGAGAAGGGCTGAGTGCTGACGGCTGGGGGGCGGGCCTGTGTGGTGTACCCTTTGGTTATTTGATGATGCATGGAGGGGATTGTGATTATTGCAATGAAACGAAATACAATAGGATGAGTGTAAAGCTGATGTTTTCCCATGAAAACCTCACAATAAAAACTTAAAAAAAAAAAATGACTGCCAGAGGAACAAACCAATCAGTGTTGGAAGAAATACAGACTGAATGCTGTATAGAAGCCAGGATGGTGAGACTTCCTCTCTCATACTTTGGACATATTATTAGGAGGGGCCAGTACCTGGAGAAGGACATCATACTTGATAAAATGTAGGTTCAGCAAAAAAGGGGAAGAACCCCAAGAAGAGGTTTGACACAGTAACAGCAGCAAAAGGGCTTAAATGTAGCAATAAGTGTAAGGACAGCACAGGGTTAGACAAGGTTTTTTTCTGTTGTACATAGGATTGCTATGAGTTGGAACCAATTCTATAGCACAAAACAACAACCCAAACCTATTGAATCATATTTTCTGGAAGGTGCGTCAGCAGTCTGAATTTTAATAAGTCCTTCATGTGAATACGATGTCTCCTCCAGTGTGAGAATTATGTAAACACAATAGTGATGGATTCAGGATTTGGTTTCCAATCTCCCTGATTAAAGGGCCTGTTTTCCAACTGAAAAACTGGGTATACCAACACTCTTCCAAACATACACACACACACCCCCATATGTCTGAATACAAACTTCTTCAAAGTGAAGAGAGTGAGAAAATGTATACCTGTGTGTAAGAGAGAGAGACAAGAGAACATGAACACTAGGCATTGTTTCATTACTTAGGAAGAACTGTGATACATAACTGTTGTTTCTTTTATGTATGAGTATGTCAAGGTCAAGATGTCCTGGTGTGGGGCTGTGACTTAATGCTTCTGGACTACAAAGCAGGTCTGAATCTCCAGGTAGGCAGTTCAAGCTCATCAGCCACTCCTCAGCAATCCTAAACAGTGTCGCTATGGGTTGGAACCAACGCCATAGCATTTAACAACAATGTCAAGGTCAACGGATAAAAGACACAAGCCAGCTAGCTTCCTTAACAGGGAAGAATAATGAAGAAAATTCATTAAAAAATGTTTTGTCTTTGTGTCTGGTCTGCTATATAACAAGTATGAACCTTGAGAACAGTATGGATTTTTTTAAATTACTATATGGACTTTAGTTTGTTTATTAAACACTTATTTCTTAATATTTTTATCTGCTACCATGTGATCTGTCAAGGTCAAAGGATAAAAGACACAGAGCAGGTAGCTTCTTTAACAGGAAAGAATAGTGAATAAAATTCATTAAAAATTGTTTGTTTTGTGTGTCTGGTCTGCAAGGATTTTAAAAAACATCTGTATGGACATTATTTTGTTTATTACACAGTTCTATTTTAATATTTTTATCTGCTACCATGTGAACTGGAGTCCTGGCATGACACTGTAGGATAAACTCTGAACTAATAACCACAAGGTCAGTTGCTCCTTGGAAACCCCATACAGGGTCGCTATGAGTCAGAGCTAACTCAATAGCACATAACGACACTGTCATGTGAACTATTTAATTATCACAATTACACCATGTGAAATGCAATGTTTTTATGATACAAACTGTTTTCATTTTCTAAAGCTGTAAGATAGAAGAGGTGTTCTGGTGTGGCACTGCAGGATAAGTACCCTATAGCAAAGTGGGTTTGAACCACAAGGTCAGTGGTTCCAATTCAGCAGCTGCTCCAAAGAAACGCTATACAGGGTTGCTTTGAGTTGGAACTAACTTGATGGCACTTAACAACAATAACAACAGCCAAAGGAAGAACAACAAATAGTGTGACGCTAGAGGATAAGGACTGAACTACTAAGGTTGGTGGTTTAAACCCATCAGCCGCTTCTGGAAAAACTCTATAGAGGATCGTTATAAATTGGAACTGACTTAACAACACTCAAGAACAAAATTTATGACTCAAATAAGACACCCCCATCCCTACCCCCATGTGATACACAATACAGTCTTCATTCAATATCTTGTTATTGTTGTGATGTGTCATGGAGTCGGTTTCGACTCATAGCGACCATGCACAGGGTTTCCGAGGCTGTAAATCTTTACAGGAGCAGAAAGCCTCATCTTTCCCCAGCAGAACAGCTGGTAGTTTCGAACTGCTGACCTTGAGATTAGCAGCCCAATTCGTAACCATTATGCTACCAGAGCGCCTTCATTTAATATCTGATGAACTGTTAAAACATAATGCTAATATTATAATGGAGCATGGTGGCTCTGTGGGATAAGCACTGGGCTGAGAAACACAGGGTCGGTAGTTTGAGCCCCCCAGCCACTCTACAAGAGAAAGATGAGGTTTTCTGCTCCCACAAAGATTTTAAGTAACAGAAACCCTACAATGGATCACTATGAGTCTGAACTCACTACATTGTGCTTAACAACAACAATAGTATAATTATATTGGAATACCAATTTTCTCACTCAGAAAAAGTGTTACATGCACTAGCTTGGTGACTTTCATTTACTACATATGGAAGCTCCCAGGAACTCAGGGCGGCTCCAACATGACCTGGTTTAAAGGTTCATCTGGGCTTGGATGTCTTCGGAGCTCTCAAGCTTAACCTTTTGGCAGCTGCTTGACTGGGTGATGTCTGTTTCATCCAGTCCTTAACATTTGAAGATTCCATTTCCCTAAATAGGGGAATTTTGAAAAACTGGAAATTACTCTTGGCTACTTTGGTCCTGCCAAATCTTCTCCAGCCAACCCACATCTAAAAACTCATTATATTAGGAGAAATTTAGGCAGAAGTATATTACAGGAAACACATGTTTTTGTAGAGGTTTCCTTTGACAACTACCCTGATCCAAAGCATAAAAAAACCGAAACAACAACAAATGGATTCTAAAGTTGAATTAAAATTGCTCCTCCCTCCCTCCCACTTCCTTCCCACCCTATCTTCTGTGGAGACTTTAACATGCTTTCAAGTAGTTGTCCCCAGCAAGTGCAAAGAAAAACCGTCTTTAAATAGCTGCTGATCTTCATATCATTAATTTCCTGCTCTGAAAACTGAAATGTCCTGTAATTATCCAGCTGTAGGAACACATAAGACGGTACTAAATTTTGCTTAAGTACAGCCTATTGCCAAAACGGAAGCCAAAATATATAATTAGGTTGGCATTAACATTCTATAGCTGTGCGATATCGGAATGGTACAATGGCAGGGCAGCCTGTCTGGGTAATGTAGCAGAAATACTTATCTAATAGCATGTCCTCCCATGCCCCCTGTCATAGTGCCAGCATATTAGTCCTATTACAAGTCTGCGAATACAGTAGGATTTCACTTTGCAGTCCCTGCCAAAAGAACCAGCCTCCCATGTTTTAGGAACAAATGTCTGCGCATGTAAATGAAAGCAAAGCGTAATTAGATTACAGGGTTTCAAACTGACCTCGGAGCAAGAAAATGGTCCATCTTTCTCATTTACATTAATAAACATCCCACTATTCTTAGCAAACATTGCTCACAGGGCACAGGTCATAATTTTCCATAATAAATTCCAAGAAAATTCTTTAGACCAGGCAAGAAAAGTGGTCGCTTTGACCTACTGCCTGACCGTAATAGTGATTAAAAGTCACCATGATTTTGTGACAAGTAGGTTTTTCTGTTTCCAGTCAAGGTTTTTGCAAATCCGCAACGTGGCTATAGTAGACCAATATAGACAGTCCGAAAAATAAATAAATACAAAGCAGTCATTTTCTGCTTAGAAGTTGCTTAAAGCACTTGTCATAGTCTGGAGAAACAAAATGATATTGTCATTTATTAGCAGGCTGTGGCGTATTTAAGCTCTTTTGACCTATTAAAGGGAGAGCACCAACTGTGTGGCAGTTTGGGAGAACACAAAACAATCCTAATTACTATTAATGAGATTCATTATAATATAGAGTCTCCGAGCAATGAATTTTAAATGTCCCCTGTCAGTATTTCTACCAACATGCCACAGAAGGAAACATCTGCTCCAGAATGTCCATGAAGCTCTATTCTTATTAGCTGATATGGATAATCTATTTATCATTGGACTTGTCGTTTGGGTGGGGGAGGGGGCCAATCTTTTCCTTGAATAAATTTTTCCACAGAAAGATAAAAGCTAAGGTGTTAATAATGTGGTATATTTAAAAAATTATATTGAAAAACTATTCAAATTAAATCCTAGTTGGTTCTTTTTTCTTCTTCTTCTTCTGGATTTTCTTCTCCAGACTAATGCAATTTTTTTTCATTGTTTCTAGTCAGATGGAAGAACATCGGGCACAAATATATTTCAGAAAATCTAGTTCCTTTGTGACATGTAATATTATCACTTTCTTGGCAGCTTAATAAAATCTTACTAGAAGTTACTTACTATCTAGCGCTATGCTATTCCATGAAAATATAATGAGAGACACTTGTAGTTTTCATTTTTCTAGTAATAAAAAGAAATACAGAAGGTGAAGGTAACTTCAATAAGGCGTTTACTTGAAGCCAATCAATCTAAAATATTGTATCAATATATAATCAATATACACATTATTAATGACTTATCTTTCTTTTTTTCTATTTTATACTTATAGAACTGTACT
>NW_006408547.1:16431718-16433982 GCF_000296735.1 Chrysochloris asiatica | reverse complement strand
GACTCAACGGCACTTAACAATAAACAAAAACAACCTTAAGGAAACACTTTATTTTTTTTCTTCTGATTCTCATTTGAGTGAGAATGGTAAACTATGATAATTTTTTTTGCAATTATTCCTTTTAGATAAAAAGTTTTCTTTTCCATTACATGTCTCTTCAATAGCTTAAATAACATAATGCTTTTGTAGTTGATGTTGGGTGTATCTATCTGACTCAGGGCAAGCTCATGGAATAAAAGTGTTCCACGAGTTTGAACAGTCTGAAGACACAAACTGTCTTCAATGTACTGGGTTTTCTGAAGCACATCACCAGGTCTCTTCCAGGTACCTCTGAGTGGACCTACATTGCCAAGCTTTTGGCTAAAAGTCAGGTGCTTAACTGTTTGTGCCAGCCAGGAAATTCATTGGCCTTTTAAACTTTATTTTCTTAAGTTTTAATGATTTCTCATTGCTAAACTACACTTTTTTTTTTTAAGGATAAAAACATCTAAATGCATGACAGATGCTTTTTTAGTAATAAAAATGTCTTCATTTCTTAAGCATCTGACTAAAGATTTCAGGAGATGTAAGAGGACTTAAATTGTCCACATTTGGAAACAAATTATTTCATATTTCTTATATTTCAATTGCATGTAGAAACTTTAACAACTTAAAATAATAAAAATGAGGTTTTATTCACAGTGTTGTATTAAACACTAAAAAATTTATAACAAATGTATAAAATATTCTGCTAATTTATATTTGCATCAAAATCCAACACACTTTTTTTGTACTGTTTCAGTATACTGGCCCATTAAAATGCTCCTCCTCTGTTTAACCGGACAAGATCACTATATCTAACTCTTGTTGCCAGCTACCCACCATTTATATAAGCAAAAGAAGTGGTTTTTTGTTTTTTTGTTTTCAATTCATATAAAAATTTTTGATACCTTATTTATGCTACATATAGACTCTGTAGGCACAGTAAGAGTATGCTGAGTATAAAGAAATACATGCCAATCAACCTGGGACATACGGGATATGAAAGCTGCTCATGACTTTAAGGCAGAGAATGACAAATACTCATGATGCCCTTGTGGAGCACAGGATGAATGCAAGGGAACTCCAGAGGAGAGAGCAAAAATCAAGTTCTTGAAGCTTTACTCCATGCTTTCTATGAGAATCATAGAAAAAGAAATTTTGGAGGAACTCTTATGAAAAGTTGGTAGAATTTGGCTGTCTGGGGAAGAAAATAGCATTTATGACAAGAGAAATATTTGAGAAACACAGCAGGAAATGAAGGTAAAGATAAAACAGTGACTGACATATAGTTTGAATAAAAACACAGAATAACGTAAAACAGTAGTTGCTTATTAAGATACAGATTGATGCAAATTTTCCATGAAGCTATTTAAGCTATCATCAAGAAATAGGACCGATTCCAAGATGTAACAGACTAGATTCTTGTCAGGATGACCTAGTACTCACAAGGAATCAAATAGAGAGAAAAAGAAAAGAGTTCTAAAAAGCTGAAAATCTCTTTCTTAGGCCACATTTGAAAAAATAAAGATCCTTCCTGAACATTCCTTGGTGAACGTTAGAGATTCAATACAAATATTAAATGATCCTTTGTTGTAGCTAAGTGCCAGCAACTCAGTTTCAATTTATGGTGACCTGCACAGTTTCCAAGGAGTTAGCATTCCAGTGCTTATCCCTACAGAGCTATACCAGGACTATAAAGCATCTGCGGGCATCATTTTTATCCCCGTATCTTCATTTTTTAAAACTGTGATGAAATCTAGCAAAACAATTTCCATTTCAGCCTATTTAAAAATATATAATAACAATAATTTAGTGACACTATGTTTCACATGTTCAACCATCACACGATCCTTTCCCAATGATCTCAGAACCCTTAATGGAAACTCTGCACCCTATAAGCAATATGGTTGGTGTTGTGTGCTGTCAAATTACAACTGTCCCATAGAGTTTCCTGGGCTGTGATGGGAGCACACTGCCAGGTTCCAAACCCCCACCATTTCATTTAGCAAACAAGTGTTTAACCATGACACCACCAGGGTTCCTTGCTTATGCTGTACTGCCTCCACACCTTAGCTACTGCTCCCACTTACCTTAGTTGTGGTGGTGGTGGTGAAGCGCCATTGAGAAGGTTCTGACTAATAGCGACCCTATCTGGAGAGCAGCTGGTGGGCTTAGATGGTAGACCTGGGGATTAGCAGTCCAGTGCTTATCCTATAGTGCCACACAGGACTCTGATCTATACG
>NW_006408547.1:16428244-16429718 GCF_000296735.1 Chrysochloris asiatica | reverse complement strand
CCTTAAACCAGAACCACACTACTTTGAAGATTGTAGCTTTTTAGAACCTTTTGAAATTGAGCAGCAAAAGTACTATTTTGTTCTTCTATTTTAAGATCGTTTTAGCTATTTGAGGCCTATGGAAATTCCATATGAATTTAAGGATTCACTTTTCCATTTCTACAAAAAGGCAGTTAGAATACTAATAGAGAGTCTTTTAAACCTATAGGTCACTTTAGGTAGTATTGACACCTTCACAATATTAAATACTGCTACTGATGAACATAGAATGTTTTTCCATTTATTTATGTCTCCTTTTAATTTGTATCTCCAGTTTTAGACAAATTTGTTTGTAGCTATTGCATTCTTTTGGATGCTATTGTTAATCTAATGGTTTTCCTAGTTACATTTTCAGCCTGGTTTGTTGCTGATATATAGAAACAAAACTGATCTTCTGTGTTGTTCTTGTAGCCTGCATCTCAGCTGACTTTATTAGCAATTGTAGCTTTCATCCATCTATCTATCTATCTATCTATCTCTATATATAGTTAGTATTTTCCCCATTATAAGTTGCGTTGCCCAATATGATATTTTATCTGTGTCCTGTGGTTGAAGACACATATAAGAACACACCTCTGTTAGAAATTTTCCAGCGTGACAGCAGGACTAAAACACTCCCAGAGAAGTTGAGGTAAATTAATACTGTGAAATTAAGGCAACCAACTCTAAGAAATCTTATTTATGCCCATTCCAAAGAGAAGTGACCCAATGGAATGCAGAACTCATTGGGCAATTATGTTTGATATCCCAAGCTAGTAAAGTTTTACTAAAGGTAATACAGAAATGGCTGCAAGCATACATTGGCAGAGAACTTCCAGAGGTTCAAGCAGTTTCAGAAGAGGACATGAGACAAGGGGTATTATTGCTGATGTCAGATGGGTCTTGGCTGAAAGCAGAGAAATATCAGAAAGATGTTTACCTGTGCTTTATTGACTACACAAAGGCTTTCAATTTTGTGAATCATGTCAATCTATGGACAACATTGCAAAGTTTGAGTATTCCTGAACACTTAATTGTGCTCATGAGGAATCTGTACCTAGACCAAGAGGCAGTTGTTCGTACAGAACATGGGAACACTGAATGTTTTAAAATTAAGAACGGTGTGTGACAAGGTTGTATTCTCTCATCATACTTATTCAACCTGTATGCTGAGTAAATAATCTGAGAAGCTGGGTTATATGAAGAAAAATGTGGCATGAGGATTGGAGGAAGACTCATTAACAACCTGCGCTATGCAGATGATACAACCTTGCTTGTTGAAAGTGACGAGGGCTAAAAATACTTACTGATGAAGATCAAAGACCACAGCCTTTGGTATGGCTGCATCTCAATGCAAAGAAAACAAAAATCCTCACCGGTGGACCAGTAAACAACATTCTTATCAATGGAGAATAGATTGAAGTTGTCAAGGACTTCATTCTTCTTGGGTCAACTA
>NW_006408547.1:16423354-16427994 GCF_000296735.1 Chrysochloris asiatica | reverse complement strand
TGCAGCCAGAGTGCTCCTTGGAAGCTAGGATGGCCAAAGTTTGTCTCTCATACTTGGGACATATTGTCAGGAGGGACCAGTCACTGGAGAAGGATATCATGTTTGGTAAGGTTGAGGGTCAGAGAGAAAGAGGAAGACCCCAGTGAGATGGACTGGCAAAGTGGCAGCATCGATGGGTTCAAGTTTGGCGACAATTGTGAGGTTGGCCTAGGACCAGGCAGTGTTTCGTTCTGTTGTGCATAAGGTTGCTATGAGTTGGTACTGACTGGATGACCTAACAACAACAACAACAAGAAATGCTAACAGGAAACATACATGTTCCTTTTCTACAAGTTTATAATAATTATTTATTGGGCTCACCATTCTAAAAACTAAAAGTTCTAAGTTTAAGTTGAAAAAAATTTAAAAAACATTTTAAAGTTTGACTTTGTTAAATTTCCTAGTTGTGTATTTATGTTCAATGCTGACATGTGGGACAAACTCAGCATGATGTGCTTAATCATCTCTAAATTATTTATTGACATTTCCATTTCTTGACTATTGATTTGGAAGAGGGTTCAATTTGTTAAATGTATCTTTAGCAGGTTGGTAACATTATCAAATTATTGTTTGTTGTCTTCAAGTCAATTTTGACTTTTGACAACCTCATGTATGCAGAGTAGAACTCCATATGGTTTTCAAGATTGTGGTCTTTTGGAGTCAGATCTCTAGAATGGTCTTCTGAGGTGCCTCTGGGTACGAGTGAACCATCAACCTTTTGGTTAGTAGTTGAGACATTAACTATTTGTACCATCAAAGGAATACCTTTCAACTCAGTGTCTTAGAAACATCCATCTGACAGTTGTTATTGAGTGCTGTCAAGTTAGGTTCAAATCACAGTGACCCTGTATAGGGTTTCTGAGGAGCAGCTAGTGAGTTTGAACTGCCAACTTTGCATTTCAAACAGACCTTGCAGCCCAGCGCATGACCCTGCAGCACCACCCCAGGGCGGTAGATAGGTGGCTACCATGGCTGAAGAACCATCACGGAGCATACTTTAAGTAATAATACAGAAGAGAAACAGCAAAAACAAAAAGTGTAAAATTATAGCAAGACAGTTAAGGAAAAACCGAGCTAGACTCAGTAAGTGTTATGGAAGCCAAAATCAACAGAATCTAGACTAGATACACAGCAGAAGGGGAAAGGAAAGAGACAACAAGAGTTGTTTGGTCAACAAGAGTTGTTGCGTCATGTTCTGCCATAAGGCGATTCTAGGACTAGGGCCAGAAGAGAAAGAAAACACCGACATGGACATAATCCATGGCCATTTGAAGGGAGATAGGAGCTTTTGGAAACGCTAACAATTATATCATAAGTGAGAATGTAAATTGGTGGGGCTGATAATACAATTAATTTATCTCTAAACGGGCAGCTCTGATGAGTTCAGATTTTGAAAGGTCATGTATAAAAAGTGAAAGAAATAATACATAATCAAGATCTATTATAGAAATGCAGCAAACAGCTCTTATTATTCGAAGCAGAAGGCTAGTCTCAGAATAAACCTAAACAAACAAAATAAAACCTGGTGTTATCAAATCAATTTCAACTTATAGTGACCCTATTGTTTTGTTGTTAAGTGCCATCTAGTCGGTTCTGATTCATAGCAACTTTGTGTAGGTTTTCCAAGGAGCACCTGGTAGGTTTAAACTGCCAACCTTGTGGTTTTCAGTCCAGTACTGATCCTAGGACAGAGTAAAATTGCCCCATAGGGTTTCTAAAACTGTTACTTTTTTCCAAATTGCCATATATTTTCTGCTGGGGAAAAGGATAGCAGGTTCAAAGTATCAACCTTTCAATTCGTAGAAGATGCGCTTAATCACTGTGGCAACTTTTTGTTTTTAGGTGTCATCAAGTCGGTACTGACTCATAGCGACCCCATGAACAACAGAACAAAAACTGCCCAGTCCTGGGCCAACTTCACAACTGTTGCCATGCTTGAGTCCATTGTCAATCCATCTTGCTGGGGGTCTTCCTCTTTTTCTCTGACCCTTCACCTTACCAAACATGATGTCCTTCTCCAGTAACTGGTCCCTCCTGACAATATGTCCAAAGTATGAGAGACAAAGTTTGGTCATCTTGGCCTGGAGTCCTGGCATGCCACTTAAGAGGTGGTATTACAATTATCCCCATCATCAAAAAGAGAAAACCTAGATGCTAGAATGTAAGTAACTGACAATGACAAGCAGTCAAATACTTTTTAAGACTCTTCTATAAAAAAACAATATCAAGAACAGCATAAGCAGAGTTTTGGGCTTCATGTTAATATATGAAATAGCAAAACAACACTGCAACTACGTTTTCTCTTTCTCCTTCCCTCTCTGTTCGCAAAAGCAATCTTCAAAGTGAAGCAGAGAGAGCAAATATGGTGCGATGGGACGTGAACTTTCAGATAGCTACGGTGATAATAAGAAAACTAGTAGCTTCTTGACATGGGATTGAGTCTCCAGACCCAGATGAGTTTTATCCCAAGGTGTGCAGAACTTAAACGTGTGATTACAAAACCAATTTCAGCTATCTTTGAAAAATCGCAAAGAAAGCAAAAGGGCAAAGCTGAGAATACTGGTGACCTCAAACACACAGTTGATGACATTTTCTGGTAAAATTATAGAATGGATTATTAGGCTATAAATTTATAAGCCCTTTAGAAAAAGAAGTAATGATTTCTAAGAGTCAGCATGGGTTCACTAAAAACAAGTCATACCTCATTTGCTTTCTGACAGTTTTACTAGACTGGCAGTTCATGAAATGACATAGATATGGTCTATCTGGGTTTTATCAAAGCATATGACAAAGTCTTTTTTAATATGTTCATGTGAACATAACTGACTGACATGGGCTGACTGATAATAAGATTGGATGAAATGTTAAACAGTGAATAACTGTAACAAAAAATTAGTGATTAATATGCTGATATCAACCTGAAAGGAAGTTATTAGCAGCAAGCCAAAAGGTTCTGATATGATTATGTTCGGTCAAACGCTTTTATCATTCACTTACATGAATGTATAGGAAACATGCTTCTCAAATTAGTGAGTGATTTTCAAATCAGGGGGAAAAATCTATTAAAGTAGATGGCTGCATGAGGATTCAAATAATCCAGACATGCTAGTATAAAGATAAAATGAAATGCCACAAACTTTTATTGTAGAAGTCCTTTAAAACAGGATTGAAACGAGCCAATTTGAAGTTGGTAAGGAGTCTTGGCTTTTATATGTAAATTGAAATGGATAAGGGGATAAACACAGAAACAAATAAACCTCATCTTTGGTGAGCCCCTTCCAACCCCAGACCTAAGAAGCTAGTCTGTCAAAAGCAATGAAGGTCACATACAGATGACATGAAGAATGAATATTTATGGTCCTAGAACATAGGACAAAATAACCTTCTTCAAAGTATATGGCACACCAAGAGGGACAGATCTAATCTCATGTTTGTAAAGAGGGCTTTAAGGTGCACAGATTGGGCCTCAGAGCTTCTCTGGAACCAGTATGGATCAGAGACAAAATAAAGGAAGGTGGGCTGAGAGAGAAATCACACAAATTCACATCATATCACAAGGTCATCTTTAATGGTAAGCATGAGACCAGGCAAGGGAAAGGAGATGTTCTACTGTGGGTTACTGTGACTACTGATGGTGTTTAGCTGGGAGTTAAGAATTAACAAACATACTTGACACACAGGACTGTCATCTGAGAATTCCCATCATGGATTCCCATCCCCCATATGAACTTCTTACATAGAGTTGATATGAGAAGCCTTTGCTCACTGGTTCCAATGAGAAATACTTGAGAAAAGATTTATAAAAAGACTTGAAAAAAATATACAAAGATTCTACAATTTATAAATAGGAAGAAAGAACAGGAAAAATAACTGCCAAAGATAGAGTATGCACTAGGAAAACGTTGCCACAAATCAGGGAACTTGTTAATCAAATCTACTGTCACAATTGAAATCAAATTAAATTAACATCACTGTACACAAAACACATAGCAGAGACACAGTATTTCATGGATAACCTATGGAGGGTACAGAAAAAGGAAGTACAATGTGAGCTGATACAGCTCAGGTTTAATTAAAAAAGCAAAAAACAATGTATTTATAAACACACACAGAAACAAAATATAATCAGCCAGCTGGGGCTTGATGGTGGCTAGGGTGGAGGTGGAGTAAAGTTTGCCATCAGCCATACCACAGAATACCAGGCAAAAGAGATCCAGGGCAGAGCTACAAAACTCAGAACCACAGAGATAGGAATATTTAAAAGGTTCGAAGGCTTATAGCTTGTGAAACTTGTAGCAAAAGTTAGAAATATCATACTTTTGAATCAGCTGGGCTCAGAGGACCAGAGACAACAATTTGGTTGAAACCAAACAGCAAGAACAAGCGGGGGAACAGACACACCACTGAAAAATGCCACGGGAACCTCAGAGCAAAGGTGGACAATATGCTTTGTCAGTTTTACTTTGTTCTGATTTTCTTTCTTTCTTTCTTTCTTTCTTTTTTTTTGTATCTGTTCATTGGCCCCCTCACTGTTTGCACACCTCCATTCTGGTGACTAGAGGAGGTGCCTGAGCAAGTGGACACACCCAACCCACCACTGG
>NW_006408547.1:16421089-16421938 GCF_000296735.1 Chrysochloris asiatica | reverse complement strand
ACATCCTGAAAAGTGAAAAGATAAACATTCAAGAAGCTCAGCAAACCCCAGGAAGGATAGACTCCAAAAGGAAATCACCAAAACATATCATAATCAAGCTCTCCAAAATCACAGATAAGGAGACACTCCTGAAAGCAGCTAGGGAAAACAGAAGTGTCACATACAAAGGCAAGCATGCCAGATTCACCTCTGATCTCTCAGCAGAAACCATGCAAGCAAGAAGGCAGTGGGGAGACTTACATAAAGCCCTAAAAGAAAAAAAAACTGCCAAAGAATAATCCTTTATCCAGCAAAGCTATCCATCAAATACAACAGTATAATCAAAACATTCCAGGATAAACAGAAACTAAGGGATTTTGTCAAAGCCAAACCTACATTACTAAACATCCTAAAGTAAGTTCTGTGGACTGAGAACCAAAAAGAACAGAAAACAACCAGAGAGTGACATACATGGCAGCACCTCCCAGAATTAAATGTACAGAAGGAAGAGTCGAGAACAGAACAAAACTGTAAGAACAAACACAGATAATCAGGGAGGTCAGTCTATGATCTAAACAATTACAATGTAAGAGAAGGTAAACACGTAGGAACAGAGATCCAGATGGTGAGAAGTTCAGGTAGATTGCAAGATAAAATAGACTACACTAAATGGAGGAAAAACTTAATGAACTAGGGCAACCTCAAAGAAAATGAACACTTCACAACATACCAAGAAAATGAAAATTCAAGAAAGTGGAAACATTAAAACTATGAGGAAACTCACAAGAAAGACCACAGAAATCAAGAACTCAACAAAGGAAAACACACAGAACAAAGAAAGCAGAAACACCACAAAAAACAAACATAATG
>NW_006408547.1:16401857-16412472 GCF_000296735.1 Chrysochloris asiatica | reverse complement strand
ATATATAATAAGCCAAATTAGAAACTGCACAGAGAATACTAAATGTGCATAGCCATTGTTGTTGGTAAGTGCTGTAGAGTCGGTTCAGACTCGTAGCGACCCTGCATAGGATTTCCAAGGAGTGACTGGTGGGTTTGAACTGCAGATCTTTTGGTTTGCAATCCAGTACTGGTTCTACAGTGCCACACCAGGCTAGGTATTAAGTGTACATAATACATCTTTGTGAATCCTGTTATAGTGCTGTGGGACTGTCAGGTAGGTCTGAACCACAAGGTCGGCAGTTCAAATTCAGCAGCTGCTCCAAGAAAGCAATGGCCAAGAAGTGATCCTTTTTTATATTCTAGACTGGAAATTCATCCACATTCTATTTTATGGGAGGGAATCACTAATTTTGACCTACATTTAAAAGGAGATTAGGTTCCAAATTTTGAAATGTGGGATCATCAAAGAATATATGACATATTTCAAAATCATCACAAATGCCTAGAAAGGATCAAAACATGTCTACACAGGCAAATTCTCCTTAAAGTATCTAGGCAACAGGAAAAAAAAAAAAAAAAATCAAACAGTGAAACTCAGGAAATAGGTTTGTTATTTTCTAGAAGAAACTACTATACAAAAATGTCAATAAAGAATAAATGCAGGTGATGGGCATCAAGTACATTTACCTATAAGAACACGGCTAAAGTAAAAGATTTTTTAAACTATAAAATCTCTTGATCATGTTAGTGCTGTTAAGTGCCATCAAGTCGGTTTGACTCATATCCTCTGTAAAAGATTTCCTAGGATCTGAGTTCGAATTACGGAACTTGCTTTGAAGTCCAGTGCTTATCTTACTGGACTACACCAGGACTCCATATTCATAATAACAATATATAAATGAAGTAAATAGTAAGAGAAAGAAAAGGAGAGCAAAATTTTGAAAGTAGTCTAAGTACATTAATTTCCACATTTTTAACTTTAGCTCACAAGAGATCAATTAAGGCTATTAAATATAGCAATAGAGGTAAAATGAAAGGACTAAAGACAGATTTTAAGAAAAAAAAAAACCAATATAATTGAATAGCATGGTTAGATGAACGAAGCAGAAGAGGGAGAAAGTAAGCAAATGAAATTTCACTAGTCACAGAAGATTAAGAATGGTGACAGCCTTAAGCATAGTGAGTCTGTCTTCTGAACCATGACTAACTTCCTTCCTCATTCCTCCTTGCCCAAGAGGATGAACACTCCATTACAGACAGCTGCAGCAGCTCCAAGTTGCAGGCTACAGTAATTTCGTAAGAGGGGTGGGACTTCAACATTTGTCACCAATTTTGTCCTGGTGTAGTGCTGTAGGATAAGCACTTAACCACAAGATCTGTTTGAACAAAGTCAGTGGTTCAAACTCAGCAGCTACTCCACAGGAACCCTTATACAAGCTTGACATAAGTCAGAACCAATGGCACCTAACACCAATAACAACTTGTTGTTGTTGTTGTTGTCAGGTGCCATTGAGTCGGAACCGACTCATAACGACCCCATGCACAGCATAACAAAATAATGTCCGATCCTGGGCCAACCTCACTACCGCTGTCACACTTGACGCCATCAGTGATGCCACCTGGCTGATCCATCTCACTGGGGTCGTCCTCTTTTTCTCTGACCCTCCACCTTATCCAGCATGATATCCTTCTCCAGTGACTGTTCTCTCCTGACAATATGTCCAAAGTATGAGAGACGAAACTTAGCCCTCCTGGCCTCCAAGGAGCACTCTGGCTGCACTTCTTCCAAAACAGATCTATTGATTCTTTTGGCAGTCCACGCACTTTCAGTATTCTCCTCCAACACCAAAACTCAAAGGCATCAATTCTTCTATGATCTTCCTTATTTACCGTCCAGCTTTTGCATTCATATGAGGTTATTGAAAATTCCAGGTGAGTGTGGTGGAAATCAGGATTCCTAGTGGTGCACTTGGGTAAGTGTTGGACTGCGAACAGAAAGTTTGGTGGTTTAAACCCACCAGTCGCTCTGAAGGAAAAAGATGAAGCTGTCTGCTCCCGTAAAAATGTACAGCTTCAAAAACTCTACAGAAAAAGTATTCTCTATCCTATAGGGTTACTAGTTCAGAATGTTTTCAGTGGTGGTGGGTTGTGTGTGTACGTATGTGTATGTGTGGTGGTGATGTTGAGCTCTCCCTTCTTTCCACTCAGTCCTCAGTCACAGAGCAGAGGCTGTGCTTCAGGCATGCCCTACTGAGAATACAGGGGACCCAATCACCTGGCTTGTCTGTGTATAGGATGAAGGTTCCATGCCAGAAAACCCAAGTCCAAATGAAGGCTAATACCCTACACACACTCGGTGCCTTGTCCCTAAGGATCAAAAGGCTTCCACTGACAGTTTGTAGATGTAAATTAGGTACATTGGCCAAGACTTGAACCCACATGGATGACAAGATTATCACTGAGTCACTGCTGTCTTCGTTATAGAACATTGCTGTTGGGGGTATAGGGTTGGTTCTGATTCACAGACACTCTAGAACAAACTACTCTCTGGTCTTGTGCCAGCCTCATAATCATTGCTATCTTTGAGCCCATTCTTGTAGCTACTGCGTCAGTCCATATTAGTGAGGGTTTCCCTCTCTTTCTTTCACTCTTCTACAACCCATGGAAGCTACAGTTAAGAACATTCAGAAGGTTGTTATTGTTGTTAAGTGCCGTTGAGTCGATTCCAACCCATAGCGACCCTGTATAGGGTTTCCAAGGAGCAAGTGGTGAACTTGAACCACTGACTGCAGTTCAGATGACTTTGCGGTCTGATACATTAGCCCACAGCACCACACCAGGATGCCTATATAGAAGGTTGTTGTTGTAGTTAAGTACCGTGGAGTTGGTTCCGACTCATAGTGACCCTACACAGGGTTTCTGAGGCTGCAAATCTTTACGGGAGCAGAAAGCCTCATCTTTCTCCCATGCAACAGCTGGTAGTTTCGAACTGCTGACCTTGTGGTTCACAGCCTGATTTGTAACCACTACGCTACCAGAGCTCCTTATATAGAAGGTTACAAGATGCTAACTACAGGACAATTGTAGTCAAATTTAAATATACACATGAAAAGAAATTGTTTAGGAAATCAAGGGACCCTAGGAAGAAACACAAGCTATACAAAATAATCTGACAAAATTTTAAACCTGTGAAACAATACTCCACTGAAGGGGGTAAGGGATTGGGACACCCAGGTAACTCTGGGAACGGGTGAAGTCTGAAAGACTAAAGACGAAATGAATGGCACATAACGAAATTCTTTGCTACCATTTGATTCACAATTTATTTCCTTCTCTGTGTACTGAAAGGGAGCAAGTATGTAAATGGGTGGTGAGTACTGAGAGGCAGAGTCCTTACCACTGGAGTTGGAATTGATAGATGAGCAAGGGTAGGAGCTCAGAAGGATCACTATGGTAGTGGATTTGAGTTGTAGACATCAGTGCGAACGCCTGTTTAGCTCTCTAGAGTTACAGATGGTTGCATATAAAAGTATTTATAGGCAGGTGTCCATACAAGGAGCCCTGGTGGTATAGTCGTTAAAGCACTTGATTGCTAACGATAAGGTTAGTAGTTCTAGACCACCAGCTAAATGGCAGGAGAAAGATAAGGTCGTCTGCTTCTGTAAAGATCTGTTGTGAGGTGCCAGCTAGTCATTTCTGACTCATAGTGACCCTATCTACACACAGCAGAACAAAGCACTGTCTGATCCTGTACCATCCTATCTATTGTTGCTACTGTATCACACTGAAGTCTCTGTGAAGATTTACAGCTTTGGAAATCCTCTGTGGCAATTCTCCCTTGGCCTGTAGGGTCCCTATGAGCCAGTAGCTGTTGGTTTGGTGGGTATGTGTACTTATGTAGGTTAGTGTACATATATACAGTATTTCTTAGCTCTGTCAGCCGAGAGGCTCTAGAAGTAATGCTATCTCAGTGTCACTGAGAATATAGCGCACCCAGATCTTAGTTTGTATTGCCATTCTCCATTAAAAGTAACTAGTGTTCCATGAAGAAATGGTGGATTCTCACACTGGGATAGGAAATATACAAGATGAACCTGGAGTATCTTATAGCACCAAAATGTAGAAAATGTTTTTGCTTTTTTTTTTTTTTTAAAAAAGGAAACCACATAGAAATCAAAACAAAACTAGAGTGTTGAGAGCATGTCTAAAGGATATGAGAGTCAAGTGAAAGAGCTCCCAATGGCAAAAGCTAGTGTACCTTGAGAAAAAAAACACAAAACAGCTATCACTAATTTAAAACATAAATAACCATTCATCCAGAATGGCATAAACAGAGGAGTCAATGAAAGATAATATTCAAATTTCCCATGCAGAAAACTACCACATACTTACATGGAGACTACACACTGAAGAAGAAAGAACTTAAGCCCACACTTCTGAACACGTGGGCTGTGCAGAATTAACTGCCTTCCAAAGAACACAGTACACAAAGCAGATTTATAAAAAAGTCAACTGACCGTTGAGGAGCCTGCCATTCAGTTTCAGATTGCAAAGTAAACAAGGTAAGCGTGGGTTTACTCGTGTTGGCTTTCTAATCTGTAGATTAGAAAACCATTTCACACTTTTTATCATCACATCAAAGATGATGCTTCTAAGTATGACTGCATCTGTCTGTCTCCCAACCCTATAGCGTCTGTGAAATCAAATCTTGTTTTCAAATTTACGATTGCTAACAGTGATTGAGTACCCAGTAAGCAAGATAAGTACAGGCTGACTTGTATGTACTTACTAATCTGTAGTGAACAGTTTCCCATGGTTTGTTTATTTTTTAACCACAACAAAGTGAGACCTTACTTATTGGGTAATCCACCCCTGCTAATACTATCTCAGCCAGGTGAGCAAGATCAACATCAACAAATGGGTTGGGTAGAAAATATGTACCCTTAATGTGTTGCAATGAAAAGGGCACTTTATCTCTGTGATTTTCATTCCCAGAACCCATTAACTACAGTCCAATCATGAGGGGGGAAAATATCAGACAAATTCTTTGGAAAGGCATTCTAAAAATACTAAGCAGCGGTCCTTAAAGCTGTTAGGGTCATCAAAAACAAACACAAAAGTATTAGAAACAGTCATAGCCAAGAGGAGTATAAGGAGACATGCCAGCTAAATGTGATCCGGTATCATGCATGAGAGCCTGGAAGAGAAAAACACATCAAATGAAACTAAGGAAATCTGAAAAAACAAAAACAAAAACAAATGATGGCAAACAGTTGCCATCTAGTTGATTCAAACTTGTGGTAACCCTATGTATGCTCACTAGCCTTTCCAATGACTGACTTTTTTGGAAGTAGATTACACGATCTTTCTTCCAAAGTGTCTCTGGGTGGATTGGAACCTGCAAACTTTTGGATACCAGCTGAGAGTTTGAACTGTTAGAGAGTTTGAACTCTCCATTAAGGAGAGACCCCTTGTGTGTCAAGAGTAGAACTGTGCTCCATTGGATTTTCAATGCTGATCTTTTTGAATGCAGATTGTCAAGCTTCTCTTGCAAAATGCTCCTGGGTAGTATTTTACTGAACAGTTATTTTGGAGGACAGTACTCAATTTGAGTTTGTCTTATATTTTCTCATGTCTGCAATGAGGTCAGGCATTTTTGGCAAGAAAGTCATGAAAACGATGTTGTGTCCTTCTGATGCACATGAACTTGGTATGTCTTATTACCGGAGATGAATGAACTTGATAACTTGTTTCAGATGTTGTTTGCAGGAATTTTCTGTTGTAAAGTCACTCTATTTCCTCTGGTGGTTACTAAATATCATGACATAGCTACATTGAGTTTATGCAAATCTCTTTCTCTTCAAATTTTTGCCCATACTGATTAGAACATCTGTCATTGATAATTTCCTACAAAAATAAATAAATCAATAATTGTGTGTACTTTACCTAATGATAGTATCTAGTCAACAGCCCTCATTTACATTTATACAAATCTTAACTATGAGAAAGAGTTCTTCTGTTACTCCCATCTACTTAGCTATTTATTTGAGTATTTATTTAAATCAATATTGACTCATTAGTATTTAATTTAGTCTATGTGTTGAAATTTGGAACCCTGGTGGCTTGGTGCTCTAAGCACTGGCCTGAGAACCACAGGGTCAGTAGTTCAAGTCCACCACCCTCCTTGTCATGACAAAGATGAGGCTGTCTGTAAAGAGCTCAGTCTCGAAACCCCGTGGGAGCAGTTCTAGTTTGGCCTATATATAGTTGAGTTGGAATTGGTTTGATGATCGTGGGATATGATGTGTTAGACTTAATATGATTAAATTATTGCAGTTGTGTCTTTAGGAGCTCCTTCAGATTGGATCCTGTGCTTTTTCAACATGTTGCCATTTCCTTTTTTTGTTCAGTATTTCCTTATTTTCTGACACCACAAGATCTTCCAGGCTCATCTTGCATTTATTTGGCTCCAGCTTAAAATCATCTTTAAGAAACTTCTTATTTATTTTATTGTAAAAAGAAAATAAAGGATTTAAAAACTAAGGTCTAAGTACACATCATGCTCATTGTATTGGCCCACTTGAAGAAAAAGCATGTGGAAAGCTTGGAAATATATGAATAATCATATATGTAAATACATAGATATGAGTTCATACATGCAGATTTATTCAAAACAAACCATGCTTACACACATCTCTGTTATCAATGGATGGATGTAGACAAGTTTGCTCAGTAACACACTTGTCTGAGTCTTTGTTTCTTTAGGATGCCTTCAAAAGGGAGAAAAGTAAAGTATCCTCAGAACAGTGGTTTTAACGGGAATCTGCTGGGCCAGTTAAACTCAAGGCAGAGAGGTCAGCTCAGAAGATTATGGAGACTGTTTTAGGGATTCCAAGCAGATAACCTTGATAGATTTTCTTGATGAGCACAGGATAATCATGGAAGACTTACTAAGAAGAAATCTGAAGAGGTCAAAACCTGCATTGATGAGAAAAGGGCCAGAACATTTGCACTGAAGAGTTTTTTCTATGCTGACAATTAATCTACCTGTGCATTCTTCAAGGGTAGCAAGGGCTGCGGTGAAAATTTCATTGGGAACACTTATCCTATCTACCCCCTTTTTTGTTCCAGAAACACTTTTTAACAAGAACATAATTGGAGTCACCCAATATTGATGAAACTGCCCTCTCATGGTGTAAGGGAAAGCAGGCTGGATTCTTTGGCAAAAGATTCTAAGACCAAACCATGTCACTACTATAGAGTCTATTTTGACTCATAGTGACCCTATATGCTGTTGTTGTTGTTAAGTGCCATTGAGTTGGTTCAGACCAATAGTGACTTTGTATAGGGTTTCTGAGGAGCAGCCAGTGAGCTTGAACTGCTAACCTTGTAATTCAAATGGCTTTGTAGTCTGGTACATTAACCCACAGTGCCATACCAGGACTCCAGTGACCCTATATAGGACAGAATAAAATTTCTCCCTGCAGTTTCTGAGACTTCAAATCCTTATGGGAACAGACAGCCTCAAGTTTTTCTCATGGAGCAACTGGTGGATTTGAACCGCCCAACTTTCAGTTAGCAGTTCAAGGCTTAATTCACTGTGCCATCAGGTCTCCTTTGGGGAAAAGAAATGGAAACACTGCCGTCAGAAATACTTAGATGGAGATTGAGCTGGAGGATACGTAAAGAATCAACACCTTGACACTTTTATATTCTTGCTTAATAAATGTTTCTAGCACTTTGTAGTAATACTTTCTATGTGTGTGCATATCCAAACTCATTCTGTTCACACACTATACATAGCTACATTTCTATAGCTACCTATTCTTACATTAAAACCACATGAGCTGAGACTGATGTCTCTGATTGAAGCTGAACACCAAATTGTTCATTTTGGCTTTTCCTTTTTCCTATTTATAGCCTTCTTTCTTCCAAACCTGGCTCTCTTTAGCTAGAGTTCTTGTTAAGTACCGTTGAGTTGGTTTCAACTCACAGCAACCCTGTGTATGGTTTCAGAGGAGACACTGGAGGGTTTGAATGGAAAACTTTGTGGTTAACAGTCCAGTACTTATCCTTCAGTGCCATACCAGAACTCCATTTTCTGCTCGAACTAATTTATCTCTTTCCTAGTATTACATTAATTAAGGAGCTCTGGTAGCATAGTGGTTACGAATCGGGCTGCTAATCTCAGGGTCAGCAGTTTGAAACTACCAGCTGCTCCACGGGAGAAAGATGAGGCTTTCTGCTCCTGTAAAGATTTACAGCCTTGGAAACCCTGTGCAGGGTCACTATGGGTCGGAACCGACTCCACAGCACTTAACAACAACAACCTGTAAGAAACACATTTACTAACTAGATAGCGGTACTTCTTGTACTGTTTTGGGATTCAGTAGCAGGACCATGGTGACAGAAAGTAATGCTGGAAATCGAATAATAAAGCATTCCAAGACCAATGGCTTATTCATTGCAAAAACCTTTTTCAACAACATAAATGGTGACTATTGACATAGACCTCTATTGATAAAATAAACAGAAATCATACTGACTTCATTTGTGGGTAGAGATAATGAAGAAGTTTAATGTCATCAACCAAAAACAAGGCCAAGAGCTGAAGATGGGACAGACCATCAATTCTCCTATGCATATCAATGCTTAGTAAAGGGGAGGATTATCATAAAAGAGTAAGACACCTAACAATGAGTTCAAATATAACAATTACGAGGGTGTGGCAAGACAAGGAAGTGTTTCATTCTGTTGTGCATAGTGTCATTATGAGGTGGAATGGACATCATGGCACCCAACAGCAATCGCAAGTTCAGACTGAATCTGTAGAAAATTAAAACAAGTCAATGGCACTTAACAACAACAACAACAATATGTGTGAAGATCTGGTAGCGTAGTGGTTACGAGTGGCACTGCTAACCTCACGGTCAGCAGTTTGAAACTACCAGCTGTTCCACAGGAGAAAGACAAGGCTTTCTCTGCCCCTGTAAAGATTAACAGCCACAAATACCATATACAAGGTTGCTATAGTCAGAACCGATTCCATAGCATGCCACCAATATATATGTGAACATTGGACAATGATTAAGTAAGAACAAAGAACAATCAGGGCATTTGAGTTATGGTGTTGGCACAAAAATATTTGAAGTACAATGGATTACCAGAAGAACAAATCAATCTGTCTTGGAAGAAGTAAAGCCAGAATGTTCCTTAGGAGCAAGGATGGTGAGACTTCATGTCTTATATTTGGATATGTGGTTGGGAGTGACCAGTCACTAAGAAGGACATCATGCTTGGAAGAGCAGAGGGTCTTTGAAAAAGAGGAAGACCAATGGAGTGATAAAGTAGACAACAACAATAGGTTCAAATCTAACAATTGTAATGATGGTGCAGGACGTGGTAGTGGTTCTTTCTGTTGTGTGTTGTGTTACTGTTACTATGAGTCTGAACCAGCTTGGTGGCACCTAACAACCGTGTAAATGTGTGTTTGAATACTTAGAGAAAAAAGTGTCCATTCAGGTCTTTTGTCAATTTTTCTATCATGTTCCGTCCTTTGTCTTCTAATTTTATGTTGAGACAGATTATATATATATACATATGTATCCTTTATGTACATACATCTTTTATATATTCCATAACTTGTTATGGTCTAGAAAGTCAAATGCCTTTGCATAGTCAGTACAACAGAGGTAATTATCTTTATGGTACTCTGTTTTTAGCCAAAACCTATTCAACATCAGCAATATCTCTCAGTTCATGTTTTCTTTTGAATCTGACTTGAATTTTTGGCAGTCACCTTACAATGCACTGCTGCAACCTCTATTAAATTATCTTTAGCAAACTTATTTACATATAATGTTGATATTATTCAATTGTGTCTATATTCCGTTGAGTAACCTTTCTTTAGACTAGGTACAAATATGGTTCTCTTCCAGTCTGGTAACCAAGCAGCTGTCTTCCAAGTTTTTTGGCTTATACAAGTGAGAGCTTCCAGTGCCATATTAGTTAGTTGAAACATCTAAATGGTATTCCATTGATTTCCTGGAGCTTTATTTTTCATAAAAATGTGGTGCATCTTTGACTTCTTCTTTCAATACCATAGGTTCTTGATAATATGGTACCTCCTGAACAAATTTTTTCGGTATGATGACTCCATATACTACTCCTATCTTCTACTGATGCTTCCTGAGTCATTCAATATTTTGCCCATAAACCCCTTCGTTGTTTCAACCCAACACTTGGATTTTTTTTCAGTTCTTTCACTTTGAAAATTCCGAGTGTCTTCTTCCCTTTTGGTCTCTAACTCCAGATCTTTGCATGTTTCACTATAATACTTTACTTTGTCTTTTTGCGCCACCATTTAAAATCTGTTCATTTGAATTCTTGTTCTAGTTGGTTTAAACAGAGTAAGAGGATATTGAATGAATTAAAAGCAGTATTTTCTCTTTTTATCATATCCATTCAATCTGTATGCTAAGCAAAGAATCACATAATTTGGGCCACACAAAGAAGAAGGATGTGGCATCAGGATTCGAGGAAGACTCATTAACAACCTGCAATATGATGACATGGAAAGAGAGAACATCTGAAGACTCTATACTCATGGAAAGAGCAATGCTGTGTGCTGGTGG
>NW_006408547.1:16370479-16393771 GCF_000296735.1 Chrysochloris asiatica | reverse complement strand
AGAGAGGACATATGCATAAGAACACCCACACTTGCAGATAATACCCACTTATCCTGGCTTCAGTGACTGGATGATCAGAGCTCAACCAGAAGTAAAAAAAAAAAAGTATTCTCATACAATTTGATGAACTTGACGTATACCTATGGAAGCAGTAGCTCAAAAGAGGGAACAAGTCCTTACAGCAAGAATCATTCCCACCCCCTCCATATACAGAGTAGACAGGGGTGGGCAACTTGGACATTAGCTACCCAAAATTGGGGGGGGAGGGGTTTACAAAGGCAAGAAGTGACTGGCTTACAAGCTTTCAAGAGGAAACCTAGATCCAGAGGGCCTGGAGGAAGGTAGAATCTCCAGTGAGTAGTATCCAATCTGTCTAGGCAGGTTTGATGCAATGAAATGCAGACGGGTCTCTTGTGATAAATAGTGAATAATTGTTATCAGGACTGACTGTGAGGGTCAGAAATGTAAAGGTAGACGTTTTATAGCAAGAAGCGGAATGATTAACTTTTCAGTCTAGGAGCAGAAGTCCCTAGGACCTTCAAGGGAGAAGAGCAGAGAGTGGGACCCTACCCAGAGAAGCAGAGATGCCTGAGATGGAGGCAGAGATGATGACGTGGAGCGATGGAGCAGCTGGAGACTTTAGATCCAGAGAGGGAGAGCGACTGGGTGCTGAAGATCTGGGGGGTACGGGGGAGAAGGATTGCATGGAGGGGATTGTAACCATGGCAATGAGAGACAATATATGATAGAATGAATATAAAACTAATGTTCTCCCATGTAAACTATCACATAATTCACAATAAAACATTTAAAAAAAAACACAAAACACTATCATGAGTGAAATATGTCAGTCATAAAGGACAAACATTGTAAGATTCCAATTATATGAAATATCTAGAACACTCAATGTAAAGAGATCAAAGTGTCTGACTGGTTTGCAGGTGTGGGAGGGAGAAGGCAAAGGGAATCATTGCTAGGGGACATGAAATTTCTGCTCATGGTGATGAAATAATTTGCAAACAACTTGTAGTAATAGATGCACAACATGAGGAATTGAATCAATGTCACTGATTGTACATATGAAAAATGTTCAATTGTTTTGCAAATGGCAAATATTTTGTTCTTTATATTTTACGATAATAAAACAATAAAAATGGATATTTACATGAAAAAAAAGAGGTTGGCCCCAGAAAAACATGGTAGTGGAAGATACAGGGAGGAATGCAAATGTTAACATGAATAGAGGTAAATACTTGTGCTAATGGTCCATGGAAGGAATTATAGTTATCGTACTGACTTGAAGTGTATTATGTGTTCAATGTGGGACTGATGATCTGTTCTGTAAGTCTTTATTCAATTCACAATGAAAAGTTTAAGAAAAAGAATATTGACTTTTTATCTGAGATTTGCTACAAAAGTTTTCTTCTTTTCTATTACTTTTTTATTTTGCTTATGCTGATTTTTTGTCAGGAAAATCATTTATTTTTTTATGTAAATAAATGTATTGATCTTGTCTTTTAGTGCCTCTGAATTTTAAATTATAGTTCTAAAAATAAGTTTTCCTTCTTTATGATTAAAAATAATTTATCCATTTTTCCTAGTCTATATATATATCTTTCATTACATATAATTTCCTAATATGTGCAGTTTATTCTTAGCATGAGATATTATTCCAATTTTGTCTTTATCCAAATTGCTATCCACTTAGTCTAGCACCATCTATTTAAAAAGTCATTTGAGAATTCACCTTTGTAGTTTACTAAAGTTTCATTATGCTGTTGTTGTTGTTGTTAGGTGCCATTGAGTCAGTGCTGACTCATAGAGTTCCCGTGCACAATCGAATGAAACACTGCCCAGTCCTGTGCCAACCTCACAATTGTTGCTACGTTTGAGCCCACTGCTGCCGTCATGGGCCAATTTATCTAACTGGGGATCTTCCTCTTTTTTTCCAGCCCTCCATTTTACCAAACATGATTATACTTCAAGGACTGGTCCCTCCTAACAATATGTCCAAAGAATGAGAAGCAAAGTCTGGCCCTCCTGGCTTCCATAGAGGTTTGTTTTTTCTTTTGGAAATTCATGGTACTTATAATATTTTCCTCCAATACTATACTCAAATGCATCAATTCTTCTAGGATCTTCCTTATTCACTGTCCAACTTTGGCAAGCATATGCAGCTACTGAAAATATTATGGCTTGGGGCAGGCACAACTTAGTCCTAAAATTGACATCTTTGCTCTTGAACACTTTAAAGAAGTTTCATGTAACAAATTTCCCTAATGCAATACTTCATTTAATTTATTGACTGCTGCTCCCATGAATGCTGATGGTTGATCAGAGCAAAATGAAGTCTTTGACAACTTCACTCTCTTTTCCATTCATATAGATGTTGTTTATTGGTCCAGTGGTGAGGATTTCTGTCTTCTTTACATTGAGGTGCATTTCAAGTCCTCTTCTCTTTCAGCAAGCAAGGTTGTAACATCTGAATATCACAGGTTGTTAATGAGTCGTCCACTACTGATGCCATGTTTTTCCTAATATAATCCAGCTTCTCTGATTATTTGCTCAGTATACAAATTGAATAAATTTGATGAAAGTATACAATTCCAGAGCACACTTTTCCTAATTTTGAACCATTCAGTGTACCTGTGTTCTCTTCAATCAACAATCTCTTGGTCTGTGTACAGATTCCTCATGAACACAGTTAAGCGTTCTAGAATACTCATTCTCTGCCATATTGTCCATAGCTTTGCATGATCCAATTGAAAGTCTTTTTATAGTTAATAAAGCACAGGTAGACATGTTTATAGTATTGTCTGTTTTCAGCCAAGATCCATCGGACATCAGCAATGACATCCCTCATCCCATGCCCTCGTCTGAATCTGGCTTGAACCTCTGGCAGTTCTCTGGCAGTGTTCATTTGCTGCTGCGTTTGAATTATCTTTAGCAAAATTTTCATATATACTTGGATTTAATTCTGGACTTTATATTTTTCCTGATAGTCTGTTTGTCCATTCATGTGCTGTTATGACACTGTTTTAAGTATATAAGATATGAGGGAACTTCATAAAGTTTGTAGAAAAATTGGAATTAAAAGATAATGGAATATTTCCACAAATTTTTGAAAGCCCCTCTTATATTATATTAATGTCTGAAAGAATAAACATACTTCTTAATATTTTGTTTTTCCTAAACAAACTTGCATATTAGTTTTCCCGTATGATATTTTTAATGAATTTGTCTAATATATGAAATAGCTTATGGGTATTTTTTATTAGGATTGCATTGATTTGATACATTCATTTAGGGGAAAGTTTCACCTTGTTAATATTAAGGTGTTCTAAGACCCTCATTAAGATGGATTGGCACAGGGTTTAAAGCAATAGGTACAAGCATAACAGTAGTGAGCATGATGCAGAACCAGGTAGTGACTTTTCTCTATTGTGCACAGATTCCATACGAGTCACAACCGACTTGAGGGTACTCAACAGGCAGAAAACAGGGCTGACTTCCTATGTGGTTGCAAAAATAGTGGCACAGCCTTATCTACTCAGCTAGATTCAATAATTCATTACAACGGCCACACCGAACTCAACTATCCTACTCAAAGTTATGGGGTTTATGAAGGAAGTTAATCAGTTACAATTCTGAGTCAGAAATGCTCAAGACAAAGCTGTTCCGGTCACGACAGCTCTCCTCAGCCATGCCCACAGTCAGGCCGCTCTCTGCCCAATGTCAGGAAGCTCTTTTTTTTGCTGATAGATGCTCACAGGGCACACCATTCCACCATCAGCCTAAAACAAACCTGACTTCCTAAACTAAGTGTCTGGAGCCCCACCCCCTCCACCCCCACCACCCCCAATCTCTAATCCTGCCCAAGGGTGCTCAGTTTGACTTGTTCTGTGGACTAGGAAGCCCACACTCTTGTCTCCTGCTATAGCTATTGGTTCTGAGGCTGCTGTGTTCCCACCACCCCTCTGATGTCACAACTGTGTGTCCCTGGGTGGAGGAGGTTCAATACGAAGGAATCTAGCGATCCACAGGACACACTTCACTTCTGACTCTTCTTTTTTTGTTGGCAGTAAGGATCCCTAGCTCTACTGAGATAGCTCATTTTATACTCATTAGAGTTCCAGGATTTTACAATCACAGTTAACCCTCTTAACTAGTCACAACTGAATCATATAATCCTGCTAGTGTCTTCTTCCGCCTTCCCTTACCCAGTCTCATTGGGACAAAAATATTGTTTGGTGAGAGTTTATAATTACTGTGTCTAGAAGAGAAATATTAAATAATTCACTATACTACACTGGTCAAGTCTATTTCTGCACCTTTTATAAGTACTTTAAAACATTCCTCATTACACATTTTTTGTTAAATTTATATTTAATGTTGATTGGTATTATGTATATAAGTCTATTGATTTTAGCATGTGCATTTCATATTCAAATGCATACCTGCATTTTATCATCAGTTATATGGTGTTTTCCATATTGCTGTTGTGACGGGTTTTCAAGTTGATTTTCAACCAAGATTATCTGTAAATAGAGCAAATTTTACTCTTTCTTAGTCTCATAACTCTTTGATTTCTCTTCCTTAATTGCATTTGCTAATACCTCTGTACAGGGTCGCTATGAGTCGGTTCCGACTCCACGGCACATAACAACAACAACAACAATACCTCTAGTGTGATGTTAAGCAATAATGAAGATAGTGGATATCCTTGCAATATTCCTGATCCCTATTAAATGAGATTCCTGATGTGCCACTGTAGGATAAGCACTGGATTGCTAACCATAAGGTTGGCAGTTCAAACCCACCAGCTGTCCCTTGGGAACCCTATGCATGGTTACTATGAATTGGAACCAGCTCAAGGGTACTTAACAAAAAAACAAATAAAAGTTTAAAAATATTTTGTTTTAAAAAGTCTTCAATTCTTATTTTCTTCATTATTTTTAATCATGGATGAATTGAATTTTATTAAATGGTTTTCAACATCTATGCAGTTGGAAAGAAAAAAATGAGTTAGATTTTTTACAGTATAAACAGCTCGGATATTTTTACTGCAAAAATACATTGCTAAACTTGAAAATATATAATGTTTGCTAGCTTAAAAAAAGATCATATTTAAACATGATTTTCCAGAATTTGCATGCCAAGGTATGTGCTTTGGAGAACTACAGCCCTTTATCTCCCTACTTCCTGGCCTTTATTCCTATGCTGGACTATTTCTTAGAGTCATTGTTGTTGTTGTTATGTGCCTGAAGTCGGTTCCGACCCATAGTGACACTGTACAGGGTTTCCGAGGCTGTAAATCTTTACAGGAGCAGAAAGCCTCATCTTTCTCCCATGGAACAGCTGGTAGTTTCAAACTGCTGATGTAAGATTAGCAGCCCAATTCATAACCACTGTGCTACCAAAGCTCCTTGTAGGAATGAGTTTTGTTGTTGTTGTTATGAGATACCATCAATGGAGTGCTCACATAACAAATCAAGACTCAAGCAGAAACATGAAAAACACACATCAGTTTGGCTATCTTCAAAATCATATCATACAGAGAAGGTAGCACATCATTTTAGAGATATTTAACATAATTAAGGGCTCAAATGAAAGATTTGACAATAAATTATATCGACATTCTGATATTATTTTACATGTGTTTTCTGATTATTCCTTATGAATTACCAAGGTTTACGGAATTTGGAATGTGTCAGAGAACAAAGTGTTTGGTCTGTTCTTTTTTTTTTCTCTTCCCAGCGATAAAGGAAGCAATATAGATGATGGAAATTCCATGGTCAAGATCATATCTTTTCATTTTAATTCACTAAATTCTAAGAACAGAAACATTGCAACTGAAATTGACAAAATGGAAGAGACAAAAAGAAAGGGAGTACATATTAAACTCCTATAATATCCTCATCTGGGCTTTTCCCCCACAGCTTGCTCACATCACGATTTACTTTTTCCTGTGATAACTTGATTACATTGTCCTTTACTCTTCAAATAAGCACAGAAGTCTGTATTCTCAAAACTAAAACCCCAGTATTTCTAATCATTTGATCACCGCTGTCACCTAGATTTTTATCAGTTATTTTGGAAAGTACTACTAACAGAATGTCAGATAATGAGTAATCTAAAAAGCCATGGGTTTTAGGTGGGTTACGAGTTGGGCTGCTACCCGCCAAGGTCAGTGGTTCCAATCTATCAGTCACTCCATGGGAGAAGGATGCTTTTCTGCTATCCTAAAGATTTACAGCCCAGACTGGACAGAATCCAACCACAACCAATGAGCAAACTAGAGTGAAGGCAAAGCCATCCAAAATATGACATTTTATGTTCTTGGTCATAGATCCATTGACCTTACCTTTTTAGGCACACTGAATAAACAAAGACCAAGTTTGATATTCAGCTATTCACAAGAACTCCAGGATTTTAGTAACTGTAATATATACAATAAGGAGTTCTGGTAGCATAGTGGTTATGAATCGGGCTGAGAACCTTCAGGTTAGCAGTTCGAAACTACCAGCTGTTGCACAGGAGAAAGATGAGGCTTTTTGCTCCCTTAAAGATTTACAGTCTCGGAATCCCTGTACAGGGTCGCTATGGGTCAGAATCGATTCAACGGCACTTAACAACAACAACAACAACAATATATACAATGGAGTCCTGGTGTGGTGCTGTGTGTTAATGCGCCAGAACTGCAAGCCATTTTAACTGCAAGGTTGGCAGTTCAAGCTCACTAGCTGCTTCTTGGAAACCCTATACAGGGTCGGTATGGGTCGGAACCGATTCAACAGCACTTCACATCAACAATAATAGATACAATTTACAGAAGTATAAAGATAACATATTATGGTAGAGAAATTCCCATTTATACTATCGTCTGTGTATCTTTTATTGCTGCACCAAAATTAAGCATTTTGTTGTGTTCACTGTGGTCCTGCATGTATCAGCCTCACTACCCCTTCTCTGAATGGATACATACCTGTAGTCATACACATTTTTCAATTTAATTAAAGTTCTAAGTTTTTGCTTAAAGCCTTGGATTCCAATGCATTGGCTGCAGGCCAGGTCCTCTTAACCTTTGAAACCCCTTTGGGTTAAATGTTCCTCATCTGACTATTGGCATATTTAGTCCAAACCTTTAGTCTTCAATGCATTGTCTCAGGACAAATTTGCCATAATGTTGCTTTAATGAAGCTTATTCATTTCGTTAGGCAGGAATCTTTTCTCCCATTGATGTGCATATTTAGTTCTTTTTAATGGTGTTATGAAGGAGCTCTGGTAGCATAGTGGTTGTGAATCGGGTTGCTAACCTCAAGGTGAGCAGTTCGAAACTACCAGCCGTTATGTAGGAGAAAGATGAGGCTTTCTGCTCCTATAAAGATTTACAGCCTCAGAAACCATGTACAGGGTCACTATGGGTCGGAACCGACCCCATGGTACTTAACAACAACAACATAAGTGAGTTATATGGGCTTACTGACATAAGAATAGATCCCTTTGGCTCTATGTGTAGAATACATTTTGTGAATTGGGAAGTACTTGAAAAAAAATGTGTATGTTCCACAAATCAAGAAGAAACTATTTTGAATATAAAGAGGAAAACTCGATTGTTGACTTGGGCATGGATCTGGCTTGAAGTAATGCCGAACTATAACTTCCAAGTATCATGGTGTACTTCTCCCAATGAGAAGCATCCAGAAAGAATTGTACTTATTGTCTTCTCCAATGCATTCTTGACATAGTTTCCTCAGTTAGTTACCATTCTTAATGTAACCAGTTTTTGGTGTGTGATTAAAAAATGGGAAATACTTGAACTGGCCATAGAACTCCACTTTATAGACATGAATGTATACAGGCTGTGAATTCACCTCAAATGATCCTTCTCATTTCATAAGATTCTCTCTTGTGGCCTTTATTTAACTCCAAGGACTATTCCAAGGGTTTTGGCTAATTTGGAAACTCAGCTGCTCATCAAAAGTTTAAAGATTTGAGTTCAACAACAGGTGATGTGGGGTCCTGGAATACAGCACTGTAGGATAAGCACTGGACTGCAAACCACAAACTCAACAGTTCAAACCCACCAGCCACTCCTTGGAAACCCCACACAGGGTTGCTATGAGTTGAAACTGACAAGATGGCACTTGTTAAGTGCATGGAGGTTTCTCCAACTCATAATGACTCGGTATGCAGGGTTTATGTGGAACAGCTGGTGGGTTTGAAAAGCTGACCTTGTGGTTAATAGTCCAGTGCTGATCCTACAACACCACAGCAACAACAAAAATAAGCTGAAATGGACAGGCATTTGTCATTTTTAATAAATGATATGGTTTATTATACCAAGCATGACAAATTCTAGAGGACTGGTGTTACATTCATCCTCAAAAAGAACATTTCAAGACCAGTCTAGAAGGACAATGCTATCATCTGTATGTTTATAAGGAAGACCAGTTAATGTGCCTATTATTCAAATTTACACACCAGCCACAGAAACCAATTACAAAGGAATTGAAGGATTGTGCTTTGTTGAGTATGCAAAGGCTTTTGATGGTTTGGATCATATAGAAACATTGCGAAAAATGGGTATTTAAGAACCTGAACATAGACAGAGGCAGTTGTTAGAAAAGAACAAGGGGATAGGATACTGAATGGTTTAAAATTAGGGAAGGTGCACTCCAAGATTGCACGCCATTCTTTCAACTTATTTCTTTAATATACATGTGGAGCACATTCTCTGAGAAGCTGGATTTTATCAAGAAGAAGATGGCATCAGGCTTGGCGGAAGACTCATAAACAATGTGCAATATGTAGATGATAAAACCTTGCTTGCTGAAAGTGAAGAGGATTTAAAATACTGATGAAGATAAAAGACTACAGCCTTCAGTATGGATTGCAACTCAATGTGAAAAAAAAAAAAAAAATCCTCTCAACTGCACAAATAGATCACATCATGATAAATGGAGAAAAGACAGAAGTTGTCAAGACTTTATTTTTCTTGGATCCACAATCCACAGTCATGAAAGCAGAAGTCAGGAAATCAAATGATGCACTGCATTAGGCAAATCTGCTGCACAAGACCACTTTAAAGTATTTAAGTGTTGAAGAGAAAAGATGCATCTGTTTGAGGACTAAGGTGTGTCTGACTCAGCCATGATATTTTCAATTACCTTAGTGAAAGTTGGACAATAAATAAAGAAGATCACAGAAGAATTGATGTAGTTGAATTATGGTGTTATAGAAGAATACTGAAGGTACTACAGACTGCCAGAAGAACAAATCTGTGTTGGAAGAAGTACAACCAGAATGCTCCTTACAAGCCAGGATGGTGACACCTCGTCTCTTATACGTCAGACATTTTATCAAGAGAGACCATTCCCTGCAGAAGGACATCATGCTTAGTAAAGTGGAGGTTCAGCAAAAAAAAGAAGCCTCTCAAGCAAATGTATTGACACTGTTGCAGCAGCAATGGGCTTTAGCGTAACAACAACTGTGAGGATAGCTAAGGATCAGGCAGTGTTTTGTTCTGTTATATATTGGGTGGCTTTGAGTTGGAACTTACTAAAATTTACCTGACAACAATAACCAGTTCATGCAGAAGCTAAATAAAATGAAAACAAATCCACAGAAGCCTAAATACAGCCTTGAATGTATCTCCCTTAAAGTTAGAGATCATTTCAGGAAGAGATTTAAGCATTCAGCACTAACAACTGAAGACAAGATGAGTTGTGCGGTAACATCATGAACATCCTATGAAGAAAGCAAAAGTTCATTTTAAAGATAGGAAAGAAAGCAAATACTAGTTAAAGCATATAGAAGAAAAGATGAAGTAAAGGAGCTGAGCTAAAAATTTCAGTGGACAGCTTGACAAGACTAGATAAAGTACTATAATTAAATGTGCAAGACCTGAAGTTAGAAAATCAAAAGGAAGTACACATTCAGTATTTCTCAAACTGAAAGAGCTGAAGAAAAACAAAAAAAATCAAACCTTGACTTGCAATATTGACGTATTCTGTGGACAAAATATTGTACATCACAGGAAGAATCATTCGAAGACAGAAGGAATATGCAGAGTCACTGCACAAATTTCAAGAGGTAGCATGTGATCAGGAACCAATGGCAGTGAAGGAAAACATCCAAGCTGCACAGAAAACACTGGCAAAAAAAAAAAAAAAGACTCCAGAAATTGATAAAATATCACCAAACTGATGCAGCACTGGAGGTGCTTATTTGTCTATGCCAAGAAATTTTGGCAACAAACTGGAAGAGATCCATATTTGGGACCATTTCAAAGAAAGGTGACCCAATAGAATGCAAAGACTATTGAACAATATTGACATCACACACAAGTAAAATTTTGCTACAGCTAATTCAAAAATAGTTGAAGCTGTACATCAACAAGGAGTTACCAAAAGTTCATGCCAGATTCAGAAGAAGCTGCAGAATAAGGGATGTCATTGCTGCCATCAGATGAGCAGTGGCTAAAAGCAGAGACTATCAGAAAGATGTTCACTTACGCTTTATTAACTATGCAAAGGCATCAGACTATCTGGATCATAACAAACCATGGATGACATTGCGAGGAATAGGAATTCCAGAACACTTTATTGTGGTCACAAGAAACCTGTGCATACATCAAGAATACTATAGACCTAGATAACAGAATGGTTTAAAATCACTAAAGGTGTGTATAAAGGTTGTATATTTTCATCACACTTACTCAATCTGCACGCTGAGCAGATATTACAAGTTGGACTGTATGAAGAACATGGCCTTAGCATTGGAGCAAGGCTCGTTAACACCATGAAATATGTAGAAAACACAATCTTGTTTGCTGAAAGTGAAGATGACTTGAAGCACTTACTGATGAAAATTTAAATATACAGCCTTCATTATGAATTGCAAGTCAATGTAAGAAAGACAAAAGTCTTCACAACTAGACATAAAAACATAATGATAAATGGAGAAAGACTCAAGTTGTCGAGGATTTCATTTTACTTGATTCCACTATCAGGGTTCATGGAATCAGCAGTCAAGAAATCAGAAAACATATTACATTGGGCAAATCTACTACAAAAGACCTCTTAAACAATGTTAAAGAGTAAAGATGTCATGAGGGTTAAGGTATACCTGACCCACGCCATGTTATTTTCAATCACCTCCTATGTATGTGAAAGCTAGACAATGACTAAGAAAGACTGTAGAAGAACTGATGCATTTGAGTCATGGTGCAGGCGAAGAATATTGACAGAATCTTCCTTAGAAATGAGGAGGGCAAGACTTTGGCTCCTATACTTTGGACATCTTATCAGGAGGGAACAGTCTCTGGAAAAGATTATCATGGTTGGTACAATAGATGATCAGTACAAAAAGAGGAAGGCCTCCAACAAGATGAACTAACACATTGACTACAACAAGACTGGGCAGTGTTTGGTTCTGTTGTGCATGGGATTTCCATGAGTCAGACTTGGCTCAATGGCATGGAACACACAAGTGGTACCTTCAAAGAAAGGCCTAGTGACTTGCTCCCCCTTCCCAAATCTAACATTGTAATTCTTTTGGAACACAGTTCTACTCGGACACTTCTAGGGTCACCAGGCATCAGAGCTGACACCAGGGCGATTGGTTTTGTCTGTGTCCCCCAGTATTTCCTAAAATTGTTAGTTCTCAGCAAATAGATAAGCTTTTATTTTTCAACACTTAATGATCTGCCCCATGGTGTATTTGGAAAACCTAAATTTATATATTGTTTTCACACAGCACTCCACACATAATACATACTGAGTTTCTGGTCAGAGTCCTTTTGAGGTCATTCTGTTGCTTGTACTGCCTATGGTATGTTACAGTACATCTTACTTTATCTGCTTCTCATGAGCTCCTTGGTTCAAATAAAACAAACACGTGATTGCCAGCATTAAGTGAATGAGCACTGCAAAGGGACCAGATGTGTTGGAAGGATGCTCCCTCATCTATTGGAGACTCTTTCAGATTAGACAACGTGAACTGGTGTGACAACCTGAACAGATTGTGTTGGCAGCTGTGGGAACCAGGTGCGGGATTGGACTGGGTTCAGCAGAGGTCTAACATATTGTTTTGATGCTGTACACACTCTCTAGAGAGGAGCAGGCAAAGGAAAGAGGCAACGGCATGAGTACCTGCTTTTCCCTTTGGTCTGCCTGGGTTGACTCATCCTTGTTGTAACCTTCATGTCACCTATATAAAAACCTGGCATTGTCATCTACTCTTCTAGCCATGAGATGCCATAGGAATTACACTGGAGAAAAGAGAAAGTTAAACACTCGTCAGAGCATGTGAAATAGTAAACAAACGCCTCACTCCCCCTCCCCCAGTTTCAATTAGGGATGTAAATATATTCAGATGTTCTGCCTGTTACCCTAGGGTGTGCTGGGAGTTTGCTGCCTTAGGCAAGATGGGGAAAAACAGCCACAAACCCAACCTACCCACCTCACAGCTTATGTTGTTGTTATCAAGTCGATTCTGACCCATAGCGACCCTGTATAGGATTTCCAAGGAGCAGCTGGTGAGCTTGAACCGCCGACCTTGCAGTTCAAACGGCAGTGCAGTCTGGCACATTAACCCACAGTGCCACACCAGGATTCCTTACACTATCCCATAATAGAGTCACTAAAACATTTTGCCGTAGGCAACCACCTGCTCTGACTGCCGTAAAATCCATCCCCGATGAAACGTAATTCATCTCTGTCGAGTGAATCCACATCACACACAGACAAAGTGAGGTTACAGTGGAAGAAAATTCAAATGCATTCTAATATAAAATAGAACATTTCCCCCCAAACTCTCGTGCTTTTATGTTGTTCCTGTTAACTTATGGTTGTTTAGTTCTTCTGTGGTATTTTCTATGGGATCACAAATGCCAGGTAACTGGTTAGGAAGAAAGAGTAGAGAAGAATATCAGAATGAGATTTTTTAAAAGAAGCAACTTTTGCTTCTTGTCAAATTCCTTCTGGCCTATTTTCAATTTTTGAGAAATATGCATTGCAACAATATCTGGACACTCACTACATAATTTTCTTAAATGCCCATTTAAAAATGTAAAAACATGCAAATCACACAGAGAATAGTCTTGCTGCTGATGTATATTCTATATGTTCAAAGTTGGTCTCCAACTTCTGTGGGATTAAAACAAAAGTACCAATAGAACCTTTACACCATTTGTATAAAGGTGTTAAAGGTATAACCCAACCCAGCCTGGAGTTAAATAAAATTCTATCTACATATCAAACTCCACACTAGAATAGGATTTCCTGCACCCTCCTGATAGAGGATCAGCAAGAAAGAGGAAGAACCCTAAGGAAATGCACTGAAATAGAAGTCCCACTAACAGACACAAGCATAACAATGATTGTAGAGCTGGAACAGGACTGGACAGTGTTCTGTTGTGTTGTGCTTAGGGTCTTTAAGAGTCAGAGGCAAACTACAATGCCTAACATCTCAACAGTAATGATTTTCAGTGTTTTGGCAGATTCTGGATTAGGTGCTCTTTCATAATATAACCCAATGTAATTACTTTGCATTTTGTAATTTGATGCTAGTCGCCAATGCATTGAATGATGTTTCTTTGAGCCTGTGTCCTGCTTCCAGTATATAAATGGGTGTTTTGGCCAACCCCTTTTTTGTCCCCGGAGCGCTTCTAGTTTCCTGACCTCTGGTCTACAGAATAGATGCCAACAGAAGTCTACAGCCTGATGTCTGGCCTGGAGATTTTGCATTTGCCAACCTCTGCAATCCTGTAAGTCAGAGCCAGAGGCCTCTAGCCTATTGCTGAACTCATAGATTTGGGACTAAGCAGCCCCTACAGGTTTTGAAGTAAGCCTTTCTGTATATACAGAGGAGGCCTCAAAAAGTGTGTGGAAACTGTCCATTCTCTTTTAATTATGTTTTACCATGAAGTTTTTGAAGCCCTCTTGTATTTACATATGCTTCACTGGTTTTGCTCCTTTCGAGAACCTAGGAGTCCTGGAATGGGGCTACAGGGTAAGCACTGGACTGCTAACCACAAGGTCAATGATTCAATCCCACCAGCTACTACTTGGAAACCCTAAACAGGGTTTCTATGTGTCAGAACCAATTCTATGGCACTTAACAATTTAGCAGCAGAGAACCCAGACAAAGAGACTTCACAGATTTTAAATAAAGAGTGTAGGGGCATAAATGAATATCTGTACCTGATGACTGTGGTATCAGTAGAGGAAAGAAGATAAAGGTATTGAAGAGGGAGGAAAACACCACAAAGGTAGGGATTTTAATAGAAGATCAGAAGTTAAAAGAAGTGAAAAGTGAGCGGCAGGCATCCTCTTAACATGCAACAGTTAAGCTGCTTGGCTAGAGTGAAGGAGAAACCCACGTTTATTTGTCTGTGTGGGTCTCGAACAAAACCAGCTTGCCTTTGAAAGGCCAGAAGCATCAGCAAGGGGATGGTTCTGACCAGTCTTTGATTTTCCATTCTTAAACTTCCCTAGTCAGTGTTTTCAAGAGGTTTGGAAAGCTAAGATCAGACACCTGGTTTACCAGTTATGACTTCTACAGAAAGCAATTTTTAAAACCTCAATAACGATTTGATTTATGCAGGTGATCTCCAAGTCCTATATGAAAACTTACCATCCCCCAAAACCATGCCTTTTTGAAAGGATCAACTTATTGTATTCTGATATGTTGGTTTAGAGTTATGTTCCAAGCCTTGGATGTAGGGGGTTGCAATAACAACATTTCCTAGTACACAAGCCTCCTTCATCATGTCGGTTTGGCTAACGTTGCTATAGTAACCTCAGGCCTGTTTTATGATATGTTGATGATTACTGAGCATATGACAATGGAGAAAAGATCAGGTTACAGGGGAGAAACCACTGTAAAACATCCTGTTTGATGAAAACCCAGATTCCCAGCATCGAGTGTCATTTCCACACATGGGAAGGAGGGAAAAGGAGTACTGTCACAATACATCACAGATTTGCAAATATTGATTGAAAACACCATCAAACAATTGTTTTTGAATTATGCATTTGTTTTCCTAAAGAGTTCATTCTATTCACTAGTCTTCACAACTATTATCCCAAACTGTAAATGTTGGAAAGAAAAAAAAATACAATCTGTAACTTTCTTCTTTTCTGTTTAGATGGAAAAACAGACATCATGACTGAAAAGCCCCACCTTCATTTTCCATCTGCCATTTTCCATCCAGCAGTCTTTAGAATATAATGCTAAACAACAAAACTGCACCAGTTGGTCTAGTTACTAGCAGACTGCTCAGAATTTCCAGAGAGCAGTAGGAATGGGAAGATGAGGCTTTCTGCTTTAGCAAAGATTCACAGCCTCAGAAACCCTTTACAGGGTCTCTATGAGCTGTACAGGATCGCTATGAGTCAGAACCGACTCCACGGCACACCACCACCACTAATAGTTGTAACACATTCAAGGACACTTAACAAAGGCGGTGGGAGAGGGTCTCTGGTGGGTACTAACAGCACTTTGATATTAACCTAAAGGTCAGTGGTTCCAACCTACCCAGTTTGTTGTTGTTAGGTGCCATCGAGTCAGCACCAGCTCATAGTGACCCTATGCACAGCAGAACGAAACACTGCCTGATCCTGGGCCAACCTCACTACTGTTGCCACGCTTGAGTCCACTCATGCTGCCACTAGGCCAATCCATCTCATTGGGTCTCTTCCATTTTTTTCTCTGACCCTCCACCTTACCAAACATGATATCCTTTTCCAGTGACTGGTCCCGCCTGACAATATATCCAAGGTATGAGAGACAAAGTTTGGCCATCTTAGCCTCCAAGGAGCACTCTGGCTGCATTCTATTGGTTCATTTGGCAGCCCATGGCACTTTCCATATTCTCCTCCAACACCATAACTCAAAAGCATCCATTCTTCTACAGTCTTCTTTATTCATTGTCCAGCTTATGCATGCATATGAGGTTATTGAAAATATCATGGCTTGGGTCAGGCGCGCCTTAGTCCTCAAGCTGACATCTTTGCTCTTCAACACTTGAAAAAGGTCTTGTGCAGCAGATTTGCCTAATGCAATACATTGTCTGATTTCTTGACTGCTGCTTCCCTGAGTGTTGATAGTTGGTCCAAGAAGAACGAAGTCCTTGACAACTTCAATCTTTTCTCTGTTGATAAGAATGTTGTTTATTGGTCCGGTGGTGAGGATATTTGTAAGGCCTGGTGTTCAGCTTTCATAAAGATTACAGAAAAAACAAAACGAAACGAAAAAAAAACCAAGCCCTATGAAGTCTCTCTACTCCTTAACAAGGTAACATATGACATCGCCAAGAGGAGAAAGAGACTCCAGGGCAACATGTTTTTACGGGGAGGCAATAGGAAAGCAAAGTGGAGTTAGGGGTCTCGAGCTGACGGAATCGTTTCTACAATTGCCACAACTGATTTCAGGGTCAAAGAAAAAAAATGGGTAAAGCTTCTTTTAAAATTAAATTTCTTAGAAAAATTAGACACATTATGTTGTTCTTGTGTGCAGTCGAGTCAGTTCCTGTAGACATGGGAGCAAAACCCTCATATTTCTCCTGCTGAGTGACTACTGGTTTCCAACCTTAGACCCTATGGTTGACCACATGATGCATGCCCACCATGCCACACCACACCCCCAGAGCTACCTACGAACATTATGGTGGTGGATATGTGCCACTGAGTCATTTGCAATTCATACCTACTTTGTATAGAGTTTCTGAAGAGCAACTGGTGGGATTGAACCACCAACCTTGTGGTTAACCGTCTAACGTTTATTGTACAGAACCACTCCAGGATTGTCTATAATTGCATTTTAAATGCTCAGTAGCTACATGAGGGTTATTGTTGCTAAGTGCTATTCAGCCTTATAGCGACCCTATAAAGGGTTACAGAGACTCTTTTACATCTACTGAGATTCTGTAATGTTCTCGTTTATTATTATTATTGAGTGATTTTTTTTTTTGAAAAAAAAGTAAAAAAAATAAAATAAAATTTACACATTCATTACTAACTTGGGAAATACAAGCAGGGAATCATTCCAATTAGATTTAATGTAAAAATTATGACTTCCTTCTTTGTTGTTTACATCATGATTACGCCAAAGATTTTTCATCTTGCAAGTTATGTCATTTAAACATATTTTAAAAGATCTAGGATCATTTAGAATTTAAGCAGTAACAAATGTCTGTTTATATGACTCACCCAAGTGAAAAATATGTGATAACACACTAAACATTGCTCCTTAAGTACTACGTACACAGTTCACTGTTTGTGTACAGGCCAACTAGCTTTGGGTGTTGAGCTACTTAACTACTTGTAGTTCACTGCTTTGTGCCAGGGCTCATGCATAAGACACTCGCAGGTCCTGCACCCTCACTTCATCACTTACAAATATGGTCACTGCAATCCATAGGATTATCACTGGCTAATTTTCTGGAGGAATCCTAGTGTGACACTGTAGGATAAACCAGGGGCTACTAACCACAGGGTTGGCAGATCATAGCCACCAGTTGCTCCTCAGAAACCCTATACAGGGTAGCTATGAGTTGGAATCGACTCCAAGACACTTACGTTTTCTGGGAGCTCCACAGAAAGCTGTTCAGTATCATAGCAACACCAAAGCCTCCACTGGCTAATTGATGGTAGTGCGCATGCAGCACCTTGGTCAGGAATAGAACTCAGGTTTCCAGCTTGAAAAGGAAGAATTCGGCCCAGAACGACCAACACGTTCATACTCGGTCACTTAGGGCTTCATTTTATGAATTAGTAAAATATAGATTGCTCATAAATTATCTTTTAACGTAGTTTGCGCATTGGATTTACCTGGGACTTTTTTTTTTTTTTTTTTTTTTTTAAGTGTGATAGCCCTGCCCCACCCCAGAAAATGGAATTAAAACTCTGAGAGTAAGACTCAGACATCTGTATGTTTATAGACTCTCCAGGTATTGCCAACTGCACCCAGGATATAGAAATGTTCTTGTTAGGCTGTGGTGGCACTATGAGTTAAAGCACTCACAGTGCAAAGTCGATTTGAACCGCAAGTTCAGTAGTTCAAGCTCACCACTCACTCCTCAGAAACCGTATGGATCGGACCAGACTCGACAGCACTTCACGTCAACAACAAAAATACTGTTATGGTAGCGCCATCTTTCTTCAACCCTATGGATAGGAGTCCTGCACCATTTTCTCTATCCTTGACATGTTTGGGTTCAGTCACACACAACTATTTTCTGATCTGTAAGATTTTCTTTGACTCATTTTCAGAAGTAGACAATCAAGTCTTTCTTTTGAGTCTGTTTTAGTCTGGAAGCTGACCACCATGGATGCCCCTGCTGGTATTTGAAATATCAGTGGTATAGCTTCTATCATCAAAAACAACAGTCAAGTCAGCACAGTATTAGAAAATGACAGATGGGAACAACTATGTGTCGCTGTTAAGTGCCATCTAGTTCATTCTGACTCAGAAACCCTGTTTCAGGTTTCTGAGACTATAAATCTTTGGAGCACAAAGCCTCATCTTTCTCCCATGGAGTAGCTGGTGGGTTTGAACCACTGACCTTGTGGTTTGCAGACCATCATTTATGTCCAGAACTACTATGTTGTTGTTGTAAAGTGCCATCGAGTCAATTCCATTCCATAGGGACCCTGTAAGGTTTCTGAGAAGCAGTTGGTGAGCTTGAACCGCCAATTTGTGGTTCAAATGGCTTTGCGGTCTGGCGCATTAACCCACAGCGCCACACCAGGACTCCAGACTGCCATTTGCCAACTACAGCAAGAGCTCAAATTTTAGTATCCATCCAAATCACCTGGAAGGCTTGTTGAACCACAGTTTGGTGGGTCCCACTACAGAGTTTCTGATTCGGTTTCTGAGACGTTACATTCATAACAACTTCTTCAGTAACACTGACACTGCTGTTTAGTGACTAACAAACACATGGCACCAAGGTACATGTTAATGTACACCACATAGCAATTTTATGATTTAACCTTATAGAAAGGACACATGACATTCAGTTTACGTTACTGAGATGAGAGTGATTAGGAAAAAGGATAGTGAAAATAGTTCCAGAGTTTGAAAAATGTCGCTGAATTGTCCATGTAGAGGTAACATGTTTTGTTAAATACATACTCACTATCATTTTTTAAAAGGTGTTTTGGTGTTAGTTTCATTTCCCTTATAAAAATGCAACAATTTCATTTAGGCATTTTTGTAAGTGGAGCTGCCTCGTTGGTCATAAGGTGGAGAGAAAATATGCTGTGTGTGTATTCTCTGTAGATGTCTGGAAGCAGTTGTTACACTTTCCTGTTTCCTCTGTAACTTGCCCAGTGAATGACAATATTATTCTATCCCATACTTGTAGTAGTAGGATCCAAACTGAGGTGATTCAAGTATTGTAAGTATTACCAGTGTTTGAAGTGCTTTGTTATTACAAAATGTCTAATGGATCAAAGACATTGCATTTGTTTTCTTCCCTCCAGTTCTCAGCTGGCACTATCTCCAGAAAGGAGTTAGTCATAATAACTGCTGTCATGTTAAATAGATTTGTTAAACCTGTGGATATTTATTATGAAGTCCCATGGCCTGCCCATACATGGAGATTTTGAACTGGTATTCCAGCAGTCTTAGCTGATAGAGGCATTTCATTTTCTTGCCTTGGTTTCTGTTTTTGTTCTCAGTTCATTCATTAGCCTAGAGTATTGGCTCTAAGTGTTCTCAGGCAAAGGGAAACACACATACACACACAAGTGATGCTGAGCTCAACTGGCATAACACAGTCCACAAACACTATGTTTTACATCCCACTTTGGTGACTAACTAGCGAACAGTCATCTAAGATGCTACAACTGACTGCTCCCTGTTCAAAGCAGAGAAGAGTAAGAAAATCGAAGATGCAAGGAAACAATGAGTCTGCAGGACTAACGTGAACTCCTGCCCACATGACCCAGAAGAATTGGATGGTACATGGCTCCCACTGCTTATCCCTCCAAAAGGTGTAACAATAGGAGGTCCAGGATAGGGTGCAAGAAAATGTGAAACAAAACTCAAAATCATAAGTAAGATCAAGCTTACTGGTGAAATTTCTGAGACTAGGACCCTTCCACACCCTTTAAGTCTGGAACTGAATTCACCCCTGTGGTTCAGCTTTCAGCCAAATGAGAAACAGGCCTATAAGTCGAACAAAGATACCAGGGAAGATCACGCTTATTAGCAAAATCGACCAGAGGAGACCAAAAGGGCAGCTTTTGCTCAAGGGTGTAGTGCTGTGGGTTAAACCATTGGACTGCAAAGTCGATTAAACTACAAGGTCCATGATTCTAGCTCACCAGTCACTCCTTGGAAACCCTATACAGGGTCGTGATGGGTCGGAACCTACTTGACAGCATTTAACAACAAAGTTCAGAAGTCAGGAAGAAATAGGAAAGAAGTACAAAGGGAGATGCTAAACACAGAAAGTAGGTAAACTATTGGAGATTGCAATCAATTTCACAATACAAAATGTGTATGAATCGTTGAGAACAGAAAACCAATATGCTTTGTAAACTTTCACCCAAATCTCAGTAAAAGTAAAAAAAATAAATAAATGAAAGAGAGAAAGATGATACTGCCTTTATTGTAAGGCTCTCTCTTGAGTGCCTAGAAGGATCACGATTCTTGTTTCCTGTCTTGGAGGAGAAAGCTCTCTCATAATGCAGTGGTTAAAGTGCTAGACTGCTAACCCAAATGTCACAATTTGAACCCACGTGCTATTTTGTAGGAGAAACATATGACAGTCATTCCCCCTAAGAATGCAGTCTTAGATCCTTTAAGAAATACTTTGATATTTGCTACTCTAAAAGGCTGAATACTGTGCAGAATACTTTAAGAGTATTTTGTGTTAACAAGAGCATATGCTGCTCAAGTTTTGGTTTCTAAGTTGTCACAGTTAATTTTTCTTCAAGAAAGTGTCATATGATAACAAATGCAGAGGATCTGTTAAGAACATTTTTGCCCTTTGATTTCAAAGGTCTGTAGGAATTTTAGTGGATTATCAAATTTCAAATCAGCACATGTTCCTGATTTGGTATATTTCATGCTTTCTGGATTGAACAGAAAATCACACCAAGACAAAGTTTTCTCCTGGTTGCAGATCATCACCTGGTGCTCTTTCCTGTGCTCCCTACGATGCTTGTTCACTTCCTGCAGCTGCGTGTCTGAGGAACAAATAAATCTATGTATTATATGAATGCTTAGAGAACTAAGCTTATAATACAGGGAGCACATGTAATTTACCACAACCTGATCAACTGGACCCTTGATTCTGGATGAGGCTGCCCCAAATTCTACCCTAAATGGAAAGGATTCTTCATATCAAAGATAAAGCATGCCTCCTCAGTATAATATAGGTTGATAGGAATGGGCAACTTAGACTTCGGCTACCAAAACTGTTGTTGTTGTTGTTATGTGCCTTGGAATCAGTTCCTACTCATAGCGACCCTGTACAGCGTTTCCAAGGCTGTAAAGCTTTATGGGAGCAGAAAGCCTCATCTTTTTCACGCAGAGCAGCTGGTAGTTTCGAACTGCTGACTTTGCAGTTCACAGCCCGATTCGTAACCAATATGCTACCAAAATTGGGGGGCTATAACAGCATGAAGTGGCTGGTTTACAAGATTTCATGAGGGTTCTTAGTGTCCAAATGAAGGGACTAAGACAGAAACCCTACTAGATAGTTTTCCTCATGTCCAGATGGGTCCGGTGATGAGGGAGATAGGATTTTATGATTCAATTTTGAGTAATTGTTTTCAGGTCTAATGGCAATTGTCACAACTGTAAATGTAGAAGTGCAACTAAATGTGGGGAGCAGTGAACCTGTCATTTCAGGAATAGGAGACCCTAGGACCATCAAGAGAGAAGAACATAAGAGAAGCAGGGATCCTAACCAGAAAAGTGACTAAAACAGAGATGGTGGCAGAGATGGCATAGAGACAGAGTAGCAGTGGACTTTAGGACCATGTACTGAGAAAGGCAGCATGCTTGCAAGTAGGAGACTGGCTTGCAAAATGTACCCTTTAGACATTTAAATGAGTAAATGTTTACAATGTAGTATGTGTACCTCAAAAAAAAAGTAACAGCAGCAAATGCTATTGACTAAAGATACATGTCCTGGTGTGTGCTGAACTGCAAATTTGGTTTGAGCTGCAAGGAACCTACTCAGCAGCACTTAACAACAAGGAGCTATGGTAATGTAGTGGTATTGTGCAAGTCGGTCTGCTAATCTCAAGGTTGAAACTACCAGCTGTTCCACAGGAGAAAGATGAGGCTTTCTGCTCCATGAAGTTTTACAGCCTCGGAAACCCTATACAGTGTCTCTATGATTTGGAACTGACTCCAAAACACTTCACTACCTCCACTACTGAAGTTTGTGCCTTTCAAATACTCACATGTAGATGTTGAATCAAAATCTTACACTTACTATAGCTCCTGAATTTGAAAGTGCATATATGCAGTTAATATTCAAGCCTTGTTCTTTTTTTTTTTTTTTCCCCACCCAGAATGCAGAATGCTGGGTTTTAAAGAGTTTCCTATAGTTTATGATTAAATAGAGAATACTTAGAACTATAAAAATCTGATTTTTTCAAGAACTTATATAAGTAAAAAGTGTGGCCCTAGATATGAGGATATAATTTCCACCCCCAAAGGCTAGAATGATTTCTGATTCATCCAAAGCATTTCTCAAAAATAGTAGCCCATATGACAATCCTTGCTAGTGAGGAGTTGTGCGTAGTCCTTCATCGGAAGTCATTCTGTCTAATTCACTTTCAGTATTGGTAATGGACACTTCCGCACTGCAGCCCAGGGCAGATGCTGAGCCACTCAGCCATGCCATAGAGGCAGCAATATAGAGCAGCCCCGCGAAAGTACAATTATCTTAACACACTCCTTAGCCAAGTCTAATTTGCAGGAACATATGTCTATTTTCATTTTCTCCAAGATAATTTCATGTGATAAAGCTCCCTCACACAGCAAAGCTCTTCAGTGCAAGATGAAGAGGACCAGCCTCCTCTCCCAGTGGCCAGCTCGGCTTCTGAGGAGTCACTGCAGGGGTAGGGTGGCAAGGTCCATTCCATGACTCTGTTTTCCCATGGGTCCGATTTTCCTTCAAAGGGGAGAAGGAAGTCCATCTGTACTTAGCTTCAATGCTAATTATCATTGCATTTGCTTATTACTATAGTACTGTGGTAGCATAGTGTTTACAAATCAGGCTGTTAACCTCAGGGTCAGCAGTTTGAAACTATCAAA
>NW_006408547.1:16358865-16364719 GCF_000296735.1 Chrysochloris asiatica | reverse complement strand
TGTTGTTGTTGTTGTTGTTGTCAAGCGTCATCGAGTCAATTCTGGCCCATAACAACCTGGTATGAGGTTTCCAAGGAGCAGCTGGTGAGCTTGAACCACTGACCTTGAAGGTCAAACGACTTTGCAGTCTGATGCCTTAGACCACAGCGGCATACTAGGGCTCATAGATGAGTGAGCACCAATTTTAAATAAGTTAATAATCAACAATCTAGCACATTGCATCCTTTGTTCATAACCAATAGTTTTGACCATAATTCATGTCCAAATAAAATATATTTTTTTTAATGTTTCTTCCTATCAGGCAGACATTGTATGCTTTGCTTGTTCCTTCAGTAGAATCTCCTACTGAACTGAAATCATAGCAGTCAGGAAAAATGTTAGATCTTTAAAGAGCAATGCTAGCGCTGGAATAGGATGGGAATCCAGGTTATTGGCTCTTGTAATATTTCAGATCTTTAAAACAGCATCGCCTCCCCAAGACACTAAAAGCACATCTCTAATACAATGGTTTACTAAGTTTTTTGCCCAGATTATGAAAGCCATAATTGTTTTCTGATAACAACAAATGACATTTTTTAAAATGTTACCAAGAAGTACTATTTGTATCCACTATATTATCCAAGTATTTGCCCACCCTCTGCTTAACTATATTTACTGTATGCACAGATCTAGGCTAGGGGGCACCTACAGTAACAGAGTCCCGGTGTGGCACTGTGGGTTAATACACTAGACTGCAAAGTCTGTTTGAACCACGAGGTCGGTGGTTCAAGCTCACCAGCTGCTCCTCGGAAACCCTATACAGGGTCTGTATGGGTTGGAACCGACTCAACAGCACTTTATAACCACATAGCAAGAGAGTTTAATTTCAAGCAATTAGATAGGTTAGTTGAGGCAATCTAAGCCAAAGCTTTCCCTTTAATATTGAACCTACACGCAAGATTTCATATTGTAGAGTCCCTGGGGGGTACAAGTAGTAAGCTTGTTTGGCTCCTAACTGCAAGGATGGATGTTCAAGTACACCCAGAAATGTCTTGGAAGGAAGTCCTAATGAGCTACTTCTGAGAAAATCAGTCACTGAAGCCCTAAGGAATATAGTTCTATTTGACACACATGGGGTTATCGTGAGTCAGTGAACTCGGCAACCACTAGTTTGGGGTTTTTAACACATTTTACACAAAAGTAACCAAAACCTCTAACTTTTTACTTTACCAAAAACCAAACCCACTGTTGTTGACTCAATCCCAAATCCTCCTGACCATCTCAGACAAAGTAGTACTTGCTCCTCAGAGTTCTCAAGACTGTCAATCTTCACATGAAACAGACTGCCTCATCGTTCCCCTGTGAAGAAGTAAAGAGGTCGGTGGCTTTGTACCACTGACCATTTAGTTAGCAGCCAAGTGCTTTAACCACTGCACCACTAGGGCTCCTTTTACCTAACTTCAGAATTATTCTAAGATGGAGAAGGTCAGCCATAAAATCTGCTCCTTTCTTCTTCTAAAACGTTGATAATATCATATATGAATACAGTACGCTGAATTACAGACTTGAATAATAACCATGGAATCTTCTACCGTTTTTCAATCTGTCAGCACATTTACTGACTTCAGAGTGAGCGAGATCCCCTTAGTTCAGCCAGGGCCCAGCCATGGAGGGTACAAGAAAAATGTGACATTATCATACTTCTCTGGAAGAACTTCTGACCTGGAGGAGTAGATTTATAGGCCAGAAGTAATTAGAGAATAATACAATTTAGTAGATAATCAAGCACTTAACCAACTATAAATATGAGCAGATTTATGAGAAGTATTTAATGAATGCTGACTAAGAGAACTGCTGCTTGACAGAAGATGAAAATTGAATTGGGGTTTTAAAATAACTTTATTGGATCTACATGTATGTAGCACTGCCAAAAATTACTTAGGCGCAAAATACAACAAAGCAGAAAATAACGCAGAATTGGATATAACACATAAAGTACTGATTTGCAAGGTACTTTATTATATATATGTAAAACACTCAGGATAAACATTACCCACACACACATGCACACACTATGTTGTGCTCCCACAATATGGAATCTTTCAATACCACTGAACCATTCTAATTCTGAGAGTGTTGCTTCAGAGTTCTAGTGAAATCACTGTCAGCACTGACTGCTCAGAACAATCACTGGGGAACGTTAACAACAACTGATGTCTGAAAGAAAAAAAAAATCAACTCCTAATTTTTGGTGGAGGTGTCCAGTACCTGGCTCTGTTAGTGCTTCCTTGGTGATCCTAATATGCACACAGGGTTGACAACCATTGTTTCAGACAGACACGAGCCTTGCTCTATGAAAAACACCATGGAAGCAGCACCTAAGCCCCTCTTACTTCACAAGGGGGAAGGAGGAACAAACTGCATGTCAACACAAGGTCTGTTCCTCAGGAGGCTGGGGTCAGACATGCCTCCCCCCTCCAAACTTTCTCTGGCAACTCTGACACAAACCATCCCTCGCACAAGCACTCTTACTCCGCTGGGTTTGATACTTCATTGCAATGGCCACACAGAACTCACATCATAGACTCAGTTTGGGAGCTTACTAGGGAATTTAACAGAATCATGAAATACTCAGAGCACAGGTCTTTGTTATGGACAGCTTCTTCTCGGTCATGTCCAAAGACTGGTCTCTGACATTCCGTTACTTGAACTTGCCCTCTGCCCTACTCAGAAAATGTTACAAAACTCTTATTTATAGTGCTGGGATAAATGTCCAAAGGGCACTCCCTTGGCTGTAACAGGCTTCATCCAGCTGTAGCTCCCAGAGTCAGCAAACCTAGGTGCCTGGAGGAACTCCACCCCACAAGTGGACAGACTGCCTAAAGGCCCTCAGCTTTACCTGTCACTGGAGATGCCGGTGTCCACAGCTCTGTAGGTGCTTTAGCTTGTGACTTGGCTGCTGCTGCTTCCTGGTGTGTGTCCCACCTTCCCATCCCCACCCCTTGTTCTTTGAGCTCCATCTCTCCCACTTCTGAGATGGCTCATTTTAGATCGGTTAGAGTCACACGTTTTTACAATCACAGTTAATCCTGTTCACAGTTACTCACAACTGAATCATATAAATTTCTTTCAGCATCTTGCCCCCACCTTCTCTTACCCAGACCCATCAGGGGAAAAGTCATTTGTTTGGTGGGAGTTATAAAGCCTATTGGGGGGCGGAGAATGTGTGTGTGGTGATGGTGGTGAGCTTTGAGTCATTTCCAACTTACAGCAACCCTGTATAGGGTTTCTGAGGCCCTAAATATTTACTTGTTGAATCTGGGTAGTGTAGTAGGTTACAAATTGGGCTGCTAACCACAAGGTTAGCAGTTTGAATCTACTGGCTGATCCAAGGGAGAAAGATAAGGATTTCTACTCTCATAAAGATTTAAAGCCTCAGAAACCTAACTCACAATCCTTTAAGATAGCAGGGCTCCTTAGAGGCTCTATACATTCATAATAAATGTTGTTTATTCCAGTTGCACATTGGAGTTAGCTTTTACCAGTACACAAGAGCCAACTCTGCACATCTTTTCAACTCCTCATTCAATGATATCATGTCGGTAGGAGCTAATTATACCACAGGCCACATTCATAAAGCGTTACTAGCATATCATATGTGATTACTGTCATGATTAATGAATACGTGACTAAATAAAGCACACTTGAACTGCCCCCCACCCCGCCCCCAGTTTTTCTTACTTACACCTTTCTCTTGTTCTCTACCAATGCCCTGAGTTCCTTCTTTATCTCATTTATCTCAAGCTTATCAATCTCAGGTTCCTAACAGATTCGATCTTGCTAGTTTCTGCCATCTAGCAAATCCACACCAGTGGATTTCTCTGTACTCCACTTTCTAATTTCTTGTCATCCATAGCCATTCCTCAGAGAAGATCAAATGATGTTCCTTTAGAATCACAGCACATTTAGAACTCAGCTCTGCTCTGAGAACACATACTAGGCATCTCAAATGTAAGTCCGAAAGACCAACATTGCCATCCAACACTCTATGTGTGTTAGTGTGTATGAGCACATACACACACACAGTCACACCCTTCCCTACCTTGTTCTCCAGCCTTTCTCATCTTAGTCAAAGGCATTCTCTCTCTGTCTCTCTATTTTTTTCAAGGGGCACATCGAATCCATCAGGAAATCAGTTTAACTCTCTCTTCAAAACATGTCCAGAGCCTGGTCTACTCAACTTCAATGTCACCACCCTCATCTTTGCCCTGATCATGTCTCACATAGATTATTCCATTAGCTTCCTAAGTGGTCTCCTAGCTTCCCATCTTTCAAGCCTACGGTACATTCCTAACATAGTGGACCCTTTGGAGTCCCTCTACACAAAATCCTCCCGTGGGTCTCCAGTTCTCTCAGGGTAAAAGCCTAAGTTTCTATGCTATTGTGGTTCTGTACTATCAAGTCAGTTGCAAGTCACAGAGACCCTTTATAGGATTTCTGAGGTCAGCTGATGGATTTGAACTATCGACTTTGCAGTTACCAGTCCAGTGCTCATCCTTTATGCCATACCAGGGCTCAAAGTTCCTATAGTGGTCTGCAAAGCATTTCATAATTGGCCCCCTGTTACTTCTCTGGCCCCATCTATCACTCTCCCTCATGCCAACCTCACCAACGTCCTTGATAGTCTTCAACGCAGCACCATGCTTTCTCCCTTAAGCTTTTGCATTTTCTTCGCTTTGTATTTGGAACTTCTTCCAAATGTCTCCATTTCAGGGAAACTTTCCAAACTTGTTCAAGTTGTAATTCCTCCCCTTTCATGACTTCACCCACCCTGTTTCACTTGTCTCCTTGGCATTTGTTGCCATCTGACAAATTATGTACAAAGGTCCCGTTATTTTTCAATGTTCTTTGATTTCTGAATGGAGGTACTGAGCTTCAAAAGCAAGTGATAATTCATTATCTGAATTTATTACATGACTGACTTTCAGATACCAAGAAATAAGAATTTGGATGACAAGAGTTGAGATATATGCGAACATGTGAGTTCACTTGTTCTGTTCTTAATCATGGAGGTCCAAGTGTACCTGTAGCTTACTTATGCACTTTTCTTGTTTATCTCCCCAAATCTGAATAAACTAAAGCAATTTTGTCTCTTTGCTTACTGTAATTCTCTCTAGTGTATTATCCTTTGGAGCAGCACTTGGTGCAAGTAAGGTAGTCAGTAGACATTTGTTGAATTAATTAATGAATGCTACAAAACAAGAGACTATTTTAATTTGAATCCTTGGAGTCCCCGTGTGGCACTGTAGGATAAGCACTCAACTGCCATGTTGGTTTGAACCACAAGGTCAATGGTTCAAATTCATCAGCCACTCCTTGGAAACCATTTACAGGGTCACTATCAGTTGGAACGGACTCGACGGCACTTAACAACAACAGCAAAAAGGCAAAATCAGTGAAGTACATGTTAATACATAGAGAGGGAAATTTGCTTCAAGGAACTGGCTCACACAATTGTGGAGGCTGGTAAGCCCCCAGATCCATAGGTCAGGCAGAGGGCAGAAGACCTTTTCTGACTCATAAGGTGGCAAGGACTGATGAACCCCAAATCTGCAGGCCAGGTAGTAGACAGGAGGCCTCTTCCTCACAGGGTTTCAGGGGCTGACAAATCAAAATCTGCCAGTCACATGGCAGGCTAGGGGCCTCTGCTGGCTTACATCTCAAGCACCAGAGGTCCAATGACAAGAAGCATGCAAGATCCTGAGAGGAAGAAAGAACGAACTTAAGCAGAACACTTTGTGGTTTGCAGGCCAGTGCTTATCCTACAGAGCAGCTGTGCTCCCTAAAAAAAAGGAGGTGAACAAATCTTTACAGC
>NW_006408547.1:16356821-16358765 GCF_000296735.1 Chrysochloris asiatica | reverse complement strand
AGAAAGCGTCATCTTTCTCCCGCGGAGCAGCTGGTAGTTTCGAACTGCTGACCTTAAGGTTCACAGCCCTATTCGTAACCACTACGTTACCAGAGCTCCTCGTTTGTCTGGATAGGGTTAGGGTTGGCTACCCAAAATGGGGGGAGGGATACAAAGGTAAGAAGTGACTGGCTTACAAACTTTCAAGAGGGAACCTGGATCAACAGGGTGGGGAGGAGGGTGGAGTCTCAAGTGAGTAATATCCAACCTGTCTAGGAAGGGCTGATGAAAAGAAATGCGGATGGGTCTCTTGTGATGCAGGGGTGAATAATTGTTATCAGGATGGATTGTGAGGACTGGAAAGGTAAAGATGGATATTTTATAGCAAGGAGGGATGTGATTAACTTTTCAGTCTAGGAGTGAAGGCCCCTGGGACCATCACTGGAGAAGAACAGAGATCGGGACCCCACCCAGAGAAGCAGCGAGGCCTGAGATCGAGACAGAGAGGACGACATGAAGAGATGGAGTGGCTGAGGACTTGAGATTCAGGGAGAGAAGGGAGCTGTGTGCTGAGGACCGTGGGGGGAGAGGGGAGCCAGTGTGGTATAACCTTTGGGTGGGTGATGATGCTTGGATGGGATGGTTACTATGGCAATGAAACGATGTCTGATTGAATGAGTGTAAAGCTAATGTTCCTCCATGTAAACTATCACACAATAAAAGAAAAAAGAAAAAAAGAGTTACAGCCTCAGAAACCCTGTACAGGGTCACTGTGAGTCAGAATCGACTTCACAGCACATAACTAACCACCAGCATAGAGTTGATTCAGAATCATGTCGACCCCAGGTGTGCACAGTGTAACTGCTCCACAGCATTTTCTAGACTGTGACCTTTCAGAAGCAGATCAGCAGGACTGTCTTCAAAGACTCTCCACGGGTGTTCAAACAGCCAACCTTTTGACTAGTAGTCCAACACTTAGCCATTTGCATCACCCGGGGACTTCACTAAATAGAAGATATCTACTCAGTTACCAAGGGGTCCTGGTGCTGTGGTGGGCTGGTTATGCACTGGGTTGCTACTACAAGGTCTGAGGTTCAATCCCACCACCAGTTCTGTGGGAGTTAAGATGAGACTGTCTGTCTTTGTAAAGGTTATAAACTGATACATTGGACTAACCAAAATTGTTAATGTTAAGTGCCATAGAGTCGGTTCCAACTCATAGTGACCCTGTATAGGGTTTCTAAGGAACGGTTGGTGAGTTTGAATTCCTGATCTTGTGTTTCACAGGTAATTATCAACTTGCATTTGATGAATTTGAGAAACACAGTTTATGTTTATGAAATATGGGTGACAATTGTAATACTGTTCAAAGGATTCCTTCACCCAAACTTAATTTCTACAATACAGATTGACTGAAGACAAAATTATATACAAACATACAGATCTACCTAAAGGGGCTTCAAAATTTTATGCAAAAATTCATTTATTTCTTCATTCTTACCAAAGAAAGGTGAAGGACCTTGAGCCTGATCAACCGAATGGCATTGCAACTACCCCAGCCCAAATCTCCATAAGCCCCGCCTAAATCTCCATAAACCCTGCCCAAATCCCCATAGCCCCACCCATTGTAAACTCGCCAGAACTGTACCCAGACCACACCTCCTTTAAATACCCCAGTCTGTAAGCAAACAAATGGGCTCTTGGTCTCCTTTGGAGACTTAAGAGTACCCCCTCCCAGGTTTTACCCTCAATAAGCCTGCCTGCTGTTGAAGCCAAGACTCTCTCCTTTGTCTCTTTTTCTCTTTCTTTCTTTCCCTTACAAAGGTAGTAAAAATTAAGCATGCTTCACACCATGTTCATTGGAGAATTCATCATTTCTGTGAAGGGTATTTTGGTCCTGTGTGTGGCACTGTAGGATCAGCACTGGACTGTGAAAACACAAGGTTAGGAGATCAAACCCACCAG
>NW_006408547.1:16335671-16354453 GCF_000296735.1 Chrysochloris asiatica | reverse complement strand
ATTGTAACCATGGCAATGAAACAATATATGATAGGATGAATGTAAAACTAATGTTCTCCCATGTAAACCATAAAAAAGAAAATAAGGAACAACAACAAAAAAGAAAGGACGTGGCCCAAAACCTCATAATGAGACATGCAGCAAAATGATCATACCTAAGTTCTAAGAATGATGCTGTGAGCTACAGGAGCAAAACGTCCTGCCACCGAAATTTCACCTGGGCTGCTGCATGGGGGCGCCTTGTTCACTTCACCCATGGCCTTGGACAATGCATCTTGAGGAGGATTCTGCTGCATGCATCGGACCCCACTGCTTCGGGAGCAGGACGGTCACATCTCCAAGGAATGTCTTGACTGTTTACACCAGATCACAAAACCGAAGGTGAGATTATACAGCGTCTGCAAAGTCACTGAGAATAATAGCCTCTCCAAGCTGACAATGTTTGCTGTCACAAGAATTACAAAGTGGATCAGGAGAAAGAGACAGTGCAGTTGGAGTAAATAATCCCTATATCTGCAATACTGGGATTCAATAGTTATGTTACTTCCCCAAACAAATAACAATTCTAGCGCTCAATTTGCATGGCTTTAAAATCAGATGAGAAGGCCTTGTAGAACAACAGTTAAGTGCTCAGTTGCTAACTGGAAGGTTGGCAGTTCAAACCCACCCAGCAGTTCTGTGACACAAAGGCCTGAAGATCTGCTACCATAAGGAGATGGCAGCCGAGGGAACCCTGTGGGGCAGCTTCACTCCACCACAACGGGTTGCTACGAGGACACCTATCAACAACCTCAAAGATCAGATATTAACCACAGTTGTCAATTATAGCCACAAATCATCATTCAAACAATGCTACACTTTGCTAGATTCCCATATTGTGATGCTGGGGGTCTCTGGGTACTCCAAATGGCTGAGTGCTTGACTGATTACTGAAAAGTGGGAGGTTCAAATTCACCCAGAGCCACCTTGAAAGAAAGGCCTGAACATACACTTCATAAAAATAAGTCATTGAAAACCTGTGGCGCACAGTTCAAACCTGACACACAACTGGTCGCCATTAATGGGAATTCACTTGATGGTCACTGTTTGTGGTATCATCTGAAGGTAGACATTTTTGTTTTGCAACCTCTCTTGAAATACTAGTGGTATCCTGTGCATGCAATTATTGTTAAGTGCTATTGAGTTGGTTCTGACTCATAACCCCCTGTAAGGGGTTTCTGAGGAGTTGCTGGTGAGCTTGAACCTCTGACCTTGTGGTTCAAACCAAACTTATGTTCGAGTGCTGATCCTACAGCGCCACATCAGGACTCCTAATGCATGCGGTGGAACCATCTGTAAGATGCATTGACCAAGCCTCTGTGTGAAGTGAAGCCACCCTTTCTCTATAGCAGTCAATGCAGTTAGGAGACGTACTAACACTGGCGGCTGCAGCCCAGGTGAAGTTTTGGTGTCAGGACATTATACTCATGTGGCTCATAGCATCATTCTTGGAACTTGGGTGCCATACTCTTAATGCATGCCTCACTCTGAGTTTTTGAGTTACCTCATTTGCTTTAGGGAACATGGCTGCTCTGTAGGATAACCAATGGACTGTGGACCACAAAGGTTCAAGCCTACCAGCCACTCCTTGGGAGAAACATGAGGTTTTCTGCTCCCACAAATATTTACAGCCTCTGAAACCCTATACAGAGTTACTATGAGTCAGAACTGACTCCACGGCACTTAGCAACAAGCATTTTCTTTAATAAATTATTTTCTTTACTTTGATAAAATTGACACAAAGGGTTTGGTTTTTGCAGGTTACTTACTACAAGATCTTCAGGGAGCTCAGTTGCTCCATAGCATAAGCACTAGACTGCAAAACACAAGGTCAGCGGTTTGAGCCCACCAGCCACTCCAGAAGACAAGAGATTTTCTGCTCCTGCAAAAGATTTAAGGCCTCTGAAACTCTATTCAGGATCACTATGAGTAGAAACTGACTCCACCGCACTTAACAACAATGAGATCTTGGAAGGAGCCCAGTAGTGTAGTGGATTCTGAGCTGTTTGAATCTACCAGTAGATCCATGGGAGGAAGAAGAGGCTTTTGCTCATCAGGATTGCTATGAGTTGGAACTGACTCAGTGGCACACAACCACCAACTACTGACCACCAACCATCAACCACCAACCACCACCACCCCACCCCCCACTATCACCAGATCTTGGAGGGAGAACTTTTGTTCCTGTGAATACTTCCTAGTCCCTCAGGTAGAAACCAAAGGAAAACAAAATCCCTTTTACTTAGATCTTTAATTCCATTTTGAAGCTTTCAAAATTGAAATTATTTAAGTGCAAAAAGGCAATCTAGGTGAGAATTTCTCTGCTGACATTTTCTTCCAGATTATTCACGGCTGTAGGAAACTATCCTATGCACTTCAACTATCCTTGGCAACATTTCTGGCCTTCATCTATTAGATCCCCATAGGTACGACAACCAAAAATGTCTTCAGACATTATGAAATATCCCAGGAGGGAGGTTACCCCCAGTTGAGTACCACTAATGTTGAACATATTCCACTGTGTATTTATTTGTTTTTACAGGAATAGCAAGTAAAGAGACTGAACCAAATGTTTTATTTCTTGAATATGAAATTCAGAAAGAAAATTTTTAGCCCAACATATTTTTTGTAATAAAAACTACCATAAATGTTCCAAATTGTTTTATCGCTTAACCACATCTGTATTATAAGAAATTCCACAGTTCAATATTATACATCATTTTTTGAAATGACTTAGTATATACTCAAAAGCTAAACTCAGTAGTGATACATTTGGAAAACTATATAACTGTGATAAGCCGTTTAGTTAATGTTTTGCTGGTTGCTTTTCACCAAATCAATTTTTTTTTCTCCTAACAACAACCACCACCATATTGTTGCATAGGCCATAATTCTCTGTTATTTTCAAATTGATGTTGCTTTTTATATTAATAATTCATATTTTGCATTTCACTAGAAGTTTTATTAAAGTCATTTATTTCTAATAATAAGGTGTATCAGATATTTATTCCAGTCTCATTTCTTAAATACTATAAACATGTATTACAAACCTAATCAACTAAAACTTTAATTTTGATTCATGTAAAATCTACCATTAACACAATAGAATTACTAATTTACCAGTATGGCAGATATGATAGAATATGGCCACAAGCAGTTTTTAAAGGCAAAAAAAAAAAAAAATTAAGAAAATGTTATTAATGATATAAAAATTGAATATGATTTATTATAAAAATAATTACTTTTAAGCAATTATCATGGTTAACAAGTGATTGCTTTGGGATTATTGCTTAATTATGATTAAACAACAAAGTACATATGGCATATGAAATTCATTGTTTATTATGATTTTTTCAAGCACAGATGGCTGAATACAATCAGGAAGACTAATGGAGAGTAATCTTTCGTTAATGTGATTACCACATGAATATATCAAATGTTTTTTTGTTTTGTTTTGCTAAAGTAATAATATTATTTTAATTAAGATGCTAAGGACAGTAATTTTTCCCACCTAACTAGATCAAAAGAAAAAGATATATTCCAAATATTAAAACCTTATTATAAAAATATTTATATTTTGTAAATATTGTTATATTAGTACACATAACATTGCTTTTCTGTAGCTAAAAATGCATTGAAAAAACCTACTGATTCAATGACAGTTCAATGTATCATATAACCCTAATAGTTTGTACCAAAATAGCAAAAATATGTATTTATGAATGTATATATACATTTACAAACAATATTGATGAGAAAAAAAAGAGGCAGCCTGTGGCAATTGTCTAGGTAGGATATCATTCAGATTTCTGTGGATCTTCATATGATTAATGTGACTTCTCATCAAGATGCCATATGATTCCACATTACAACACTTATGGAAATACAGCTAACTCCCCCCCACACACACACACTTACTACCTCAGTATCTAACAACTTGTATTTAGGACAATAGTAAAAAATGTACTGACTATATTGTGCAATTATGATGCACATCTGAAAGTAACAAACACTGGTGTGTGAAGCCAGACCAAAATGGCTGGGCTGGTTAAGGTTAGGTGTCAGCTAGGATGGCTGATGAATCTCAGTATCTTAGCAGTTACATCATGATGTCATTTGGTAGTTATGTAATGATGTAATCATACACCCTTTTATGATCTGATATGGCCATCCTGCACTTTTGCATAATATGAATTTTCACAAACTGACCTCATCTTTTGAACTTAAGCATGATGATAAGCGAGGAATAGGTGTATAATTCTAGGATGAACAGATGATCTTTTATAAGAGAATTTCTGCACAACAAATATTACCTTTTCAAAGTTTCAGAAACCTACTTTGCATTTCCAGTGATAAAACCTAACAAGAACTTATTTCAGATTAAAGCAAAACAAACATGGGTAGAAAATAAACCCCGTTGAAAATAAACTCTCAGGAGAATCACTATTTCCTAGGGATATCAATTTGAAGTAAATCTCTTCATGAGACCGAAGGGTCTCAGGAACTTGCCTAAAAGTTTCAATGCAGACCCTTGGCTTCAAAGTTGCCTTGGAAAAACGCAGGTGACCAGCATAGTTCCTGCAGCTTTGTAGCAGTATTCATTCAGCCAAACCTGAATAGCTGGCCGAAAGTCACATCTGGTCATAATTATATATATATATATATATATATATATTGCATTTGGCTACAGATGGTTGCAAGATGGTGGCACATATGCTTATTTCTGACACTAACACCATCAAATCACAACCAAGCCTTTCATGATTCCCAAGCACAGTTTGAACAGATGCTGGAGACTCTCCTTGGAGAAACACAGAGCATCAGTTACAGTCACACAGAAGAATTGCTCTCGAAGTAACCCTGAATTTCCATGTCCCAGCCACTGCTGGAATCCAAAGCCCAATTTCCAGTATGGAGTTACTGTTCAATTTTGCCTCCCAGGTGGATACATGCACTTCACCTTACCAAAGCAATGTGCATTCACCAACATCTTATAAGGCATAGCTTCTCTCTCAGAGGCAAATAACATCAGTTATTCCCAAACAAAGGGAGAACTCGGGGTTCTAGGTACCTGGTAGATAGTCCCAGTGTGTTGTCAACCCTCCAACACTTCATTACCAACTCCTTTGAGCTATCTACTTGCCCACTACTGATCCAACCCATAAGGGAAAAGATGTCAGAAATTGCATCAAGATTAGAATCACCTAAGCATGTTTTAAAATACATGCACAGCTAGTACACATGTACATTTTCACACATTCACTATGAAGATGGCTTTCATTTCATCTGACATTAAACCGCAAGATTTAGTCAGAAAGTCCCATTAAATGAATAAAGCTTTTTTTTTTTTTTGAACCTATAAATATCTATCAGAGAAATCTTAAAGATCCAGGCAGAATAAATTAGGTTCTTTTCCTCATTCAAGAAATCAGAAAATGAGAAAGTAACCGGCTAATGAGTACTGGGTCATTGAGGCCATTCTGCCTTGGGTAATCCATTCCAATTAAGCAAATTCATTATATTCCAAGGGAAAATTATGAATTGTTCATTTTAATAATATAAAAAGGTCTACAAATAGACTGTTCTTCAGTGGTGAGAAGAAAAAAAGACATGCCATTCAAATACATGAGTTCATACCAGACTTCGTAAAATGAAAGTGTCTATAGGCCTACCTCAAGGAGCTCTGGTAGCGTAGTGGTTACAAATCGGGCTGCAAACCACCAGGTCAGCAGTTCGAAACTACCAGCTGCTCCACAGGAGAAAGATAAGGCTTTCTGCTCCCGTAAAGATTTATAGCCTCGGAAACCCTGTTCAGGGTCGCTATGGGTCAGAACCGACTCGACGGCACTTAACAACAACATGGGCCTACTTCAGAGATAATGTGGTTCTATTCCTGACCGCTCCAATAACGTGGGTAACATGGATTTTCAGCTATTCTTGTGCCTATAAAGGGAGTCCTGGTGTGGCATTGTAGGATAAGCACTGTACTGCGAACCAAAAAGTCACCAGCTGCTCCTCAGAAAGCATGTACAGGGTCACTATGAGTCGAAACTGACTCAACTGCATTTAATGACAAATGCATATAAACGTTATATTTATAATATACTCTAGTCTAGTCAGTATCCTGGTGTGGCATGTAAGGTAAAATACCAGACTGCAAGGTCAGTTTGAATCACAAGGTCAGAGGTTCAAACTCACCAGTCACTCCTTGGAAGGGTTGCTATGAGTTGGAACGTGCATTGTCATGCAAGATGAGAAGGCCCTTTGGATAGCAGTCCTCTGCATTTAATCTGAAATTTAGATTGTTTAATGAGCATCTCACAGTAATGAACACTGATTGTTGAACCTTTTTCCTAATAGTGTCCAATACTGGCCCTTGAGAATCCCAGAAAACTATAAGCATCATTTTTTCAGCTAATGGTTGACTTCTGAACTTCTTTTTGGTGAGCGATTGAGGATGTTCCCTTTCCATAGTCTGCCATTTACTCAAAGGCTCCTAGTGATGAATCCGTGTTTCATCACCAGTAATGATTTTTTAAAATAAACGTTTACCTTCCTTTGAGAATCAGTCCGAATTTAGTTTGCAGATGTCCAAATGCTTCGATTTATGCGCTGCTATAAATTGTTTCAGTACCCATCTCACACTAACTTTTCAAAACCCAAATTTGTCATGGATTATTTCATAGGCAGAGTCATGGCTGATTTGCAAATGATCCACCACATAATCCACCGTCACTCATCTATTCAACAGAATCATTTCGAGTGCATACTCAATGTTGTCATCAGCCATGGAAACAGATGGGCATTTGAATATAACCAGAGTTCAGATAATATTTGACTCACCCCCCAATATATTATTTCTTATAATCCTTATAGTAACTCTGCATGTTAAGTATTAAGTAGTATTAGTTTGCTAGTTGCCATCAAATCAATCTCAGCTCATGTTGATAACCCCGTGTGCAACAGAGTAGAACAGCTTCCTAATGCTTTCAGTGGCTGATTAGTAGGAAGTAGGTTAGGCCATCAGCATTTTTGTTAGCAGCTGAGCATGTTAACCATTCATAGCACCTCTAAGTCCCTGTCACTACTGAGGAATCTGACCTCAGAGAAGGAACTCCCCTAAAGTCGGTCCCATATTAATTGAAGGGACAACTCAAATGTAAGGTGCTTGAGCGAAGCGATCGTGTCTTGTCCATTTTTCATCCTTAGCATCCTCAGTACCAAGAATAGTAATAGATCCAGAGTGCACATTCAGTCAATATTTACTGAATTAATAAATAAACACATTTTGAATCCAGAACCATATAATTCCTAAGTGTACATGTTTTTTACCACAATTATACTAACTCACAATTAACTGTTTTGAGTCATATGGAATTTTAATTTTGTATATCACAGAGATTGATTTTTTTTTTTTTTTTTTTCTGTAAAGAGCCAGATAATAAATATTTGGGGCTTTGCAGGCCGTGAATATTCTGTTGCAGCAACTCAGCTCTTCTATTTCAGTATGGAAGTATTCATAGACGACAGGTAAGCAAATCAGCACTGGTGTGTTCCAATAAACATTATGGCAAAAACGGACTGCATGTGACTCACAGACTGAAGTTTGTTGACTTTTGACCTTATAGTGAACAAAGAATAGAAGGTAAATGCCTATTGCTGATAATGTGCTTTTCAAAATTATACCCAATAATCCCATGCTACAACGTCAGGCTAAAGATACTTTCTGTCATCAAAGTGTTTGGTATCATTTCTTCTTTTATTAAATGGTTAGAATAAGGATCTTGTACTCTTCTGCACCATTTACTTGCAATCCCTTTCACGATTGTCTTAAACTGGGTTCCCTAGGGAAGCAAAGCCAGGGCAGTTTATTCATGTATACATGAAGAGAGGTTTGTAGTAAGGAAATGGCTCTCTCAGTTGTGATGGTGATGGTGGTAGTTGTATGTGTGCAGTCAATTCCAACTCATAGCAACTCTGCATAGGATATCCAAGGCTATAAATCTTTACAGGAGCAGAAAGTCTCATCTTTCTCCTGCGGAACCGCTGGTAGTTTCAAAACTGCTAAACATGAGGTTAGCAGCCCGACTCGTAACCACTAGACTACCAGAGCCCCTTACCCTCAGTTGTAGAGGTAGGAAAGTTCCAAATCTGTTGGTGGGATGTCAGGATGGAGGCCTCTGCCTCATGTAGCTGTGGTGGTGGTTATGCACCATGGAGTTGGTTCCGACTCATAGCCACCCTGTATGGGGTTTCTGAGGCTATAAATGTTTATAGGAGCAGAAAGCCTCATCTTTTTCCTGTGGAACAGCTGGTAGTTTCGAACTGCTGACCCTGAGGTTAGCAGCCCAATTCGTAACCACTGCGCTACCAGAGCGCCTTCATGTAGCTGTAGGGCTGATGAATAAAGGTAGGCAGGTCAGAGGCAGGCAGGCAGGTCTGGCAGGGAAGAAGGCAGGCAACTGCTGATCCCTAGGATCAGCAAACAATAGAGCAGGCCACTGGCTCAAATACAAAGAACTGGAAGTCAGAGGACAAGCGAGAAGCAATATCCAGGCCCAGCAAAGAGAAAGCAAACACTGTCTGAGTATAAAACATAGTAGAGGCAGACCATGTCCCCTAGGAAGCTTCTCTTTTATTGATTGACTTCTCATAGCTGAGTTTATCATGAAGTTGATTACACTATATTAGATCTTATCATGGAGATAACTATATCTCAACTGCCCAACTATTGGAAAATCCTGGCCCAGTCAAGTTGACAGAAACCTTAACTATCATAGTGATAAATACCTCAGAGGCCAGGCTGACGAGTCACATTCCGAGAATAATGACAATCATGTCTAATATGAGCTCTGATTCATTTCCCAAATGCAAGGACAAACACTCATTTCACCTTACTCCAAGTCTCAGATGTATTAACTCAATAATGGGAATGTGTTTGGCCAGTAAGAGAAATAAATAAAATACTGTCTAGAAATACATAGAATCCAAAGAGCACTTTAATGTCAATTGAACAGCAGAACTGAATGGTCATAGTGAATATGTCAGGGAATCAAAGTATGTATTCCTAAAATAGGAGAGTTCAGTAGCTCCAGAGGATATGCATTGGACTACAAAACACAAGGTCGGTGGTTCAAGCCTACCAGCTGCTCCATGGGGAAAAAAATGAGGCTTTCTACTCTTGCAAAGATTTACCTCCTCAGAAACTCTATAAAGGGTAGCTATGAGTTGGAACTGACTTGACAACACTTATCAAGCACAATAACAATTCCTAAAAAAAAAAAAAAGGGTCTATGCTGAGATCAGATCAGCTAGGTTGTGTAATAATTCAGCGAAGGAATTTCATTTTTCACCTTCTGTTATTATATTCATTTTCTTGGAAATGACTCTTCACTGATGTGAACTAAGTTCAGGTTTCAAAAACAAATTGTTTTTAGTTGCTAGCCTGCTTTTTCTTTTCCAACTTGATGAGCCCTAATGGAATTGAACTACAGCTCAGATTAACTGTACTTTGTGCACATAGTAATCGTCAACTCCTCCGATTCATAGAGTTCCAGTTGGAAAGAAAGCTAGGTTAGAGCAGGCTGTTTCCAAATCACTTGCTCACGAACCTGTTCCATGTCTGAAGTCCATCAACTGTAATTGCAAGCTCAAATTCCCCGGGGTTAGTCACAGATATGAGGGACATAGATCTGACATTTGATGAGCAGCAATTTGAGAATAGTGACGAATGACAACTGTCTCAGTGTCCAGATAAAAGAGAGAAGTGTACACACTACTGATGTACAGTTTCAGGAGAGGAAACGGGTACTCAACTAGAAGAGAATATGGAAACCTGAAAAGACGAAAAAAAAAAAAAAAAAGTTTTTCTGAAATCAGAACAAAAAACACTATTTTTTTACTCTGCTATTTTTCGGTGGAATGAGAATTTGTGAGTTGTAAGCATGTCCATTGGATCCTTTACATTTGATTTGCACCTGAGTTTCATGTATGCTAAATGCTTCTCTGGTACATGGGTGGTAAGGGTACACTTCATTGCTTTGGCAGAGTATGGTGAGTAACTGCTGCCATGGGTGATGACTGTTTTTATACAAGATGATTCACAGGTCAGTAAGGGTTCCCTATTTTCATGCAATGCTTGACCTCTTTCACGGTAACAAGATCTCAACCTACTGAAGATGTGATAAAATGCTAGAAGGCGACAGTGGAAAGAGCTACTGCATTGACTTTGGAACCAAATTTCTTCCAAACAGATATTTGTCAGGTGAGTGTAAACATTTTAAATGTACATTGTTTGCCTTTTGAAAAGTGTGACATCTCAGTTCAATACAAACAATGTATAATTTATAGATTATTGTACTCATGCGTTCCATCTTGATTTCAATGGATGATCATATTTGTATGTATTTATGTTTAAATTTAAGTTTTTTTTCACAAAATGTATGTGTAAACATCAAAATATTGAGCAAAATTCAGCAAGTAGTGGGAATAAATGAATGCATATCAACTGTGATATTCCACTACTTCACTGAAAACAACTTGATGACCTCATCATGAAGTGAGAATTTTTTTTTTCAAAAGGTTCTGGAGAAATGTACAAGGATGTTGTAAAGTGGGACTGCCAATGCAAAGTATCTGCAACCCCTGAGAGTGTAAGGTCGACGTTCTCCCGTTTTCCCAACATACTGATGCTGTTATTGTTGTTAAGTGTCGTCAAGTCGGTTCTGACTCATAGTGACCCTGCTTAGGCTTCCTGAGGAGCACCTGGTGACTTTGAACCACCGACCTTGCAGTTCAGCACATTAACCTGCAGCACTACCTATGTGCTGGCGCTATAGAATAAGCATTAAACTGCAAACCTTTGGTAACCACAAGGAGCGCAGTTCAAACCCACTACCAGGAGCGCCTCAAAAACTCTACACAGGGTCATTATTAGTCAGAGCTGACTCCATGGCACTTTACAACAACAATGCTAATATTCAGTCCCCATGAAGGAGCTCTGGTAGCGTAGTGGTTACAAGTTGGGCTGTGAATCTCACGGTCAGCAGTTGGAAACTGCCAGTGATTTGGTAGAAGAAAGAGGCAGCTTTCTGCTCCCATAAAGATTTACAGCCTCAGAAACCCTGTACAGGATTGCTATGAGTCGGAACAGACTCCACAGCATGTAATGACAGACAATCATGATGGTGGAATAATTTAGAAAAGGGCAGTGAGGATGTCTACCACTCATCTGTCAATTGGTCATACCATAGTAACTGTGTGCTGCTGGAAGCTACGCCACCACTCTTTCATATACCAGCAGTGTCACCTATAGTGGACAGGCTTCAGCAGACTTTCGAGCCAAGGAGAAGGACATGGGGAACTACTTCTAACCAATTTAACCAGTGCAAATAGTTAGAGCTATGAAGCACTGTCTTATGTTGGTGCCAGTTGAGCACGTTAGCTTGAAAGACACTCAAAACACCAGCAATTCCTTGGAAACCCTACACATGATCCCTATAAGTAAGAACTAACTGACCAGATGGCACTTACCAACAACCAACTCAACCATAATGATATGGATGTACTAAAGCTTTCAGGACCGTAACTGATAATGTGGCATGACTCAAAAGGTGAAGAAACAGGTGTACACATCCAATAAATAATCAGACCGTGGAATACACAAAGTATGACTCTACAAAAACTGTAAGTTGTCAAAACTGTAATGAAAAGCATAAAGATTGATATTCTAGTCATCCGTGATCTGAAGTGGATGATACTGGCCATTTGAATCAGACAATCATATGGTCAGTCATGCTGGGGATGACACTCTGAAGAGGAACATCACATCTTTGTCAGAATGAACATTTCAAGATCTATCCTGAACTATATGCAATACTCTCAGTGATAGAATAAGATCTATATGCCTACAAGAAAGAACTGGTATGGAGCTGTAGACCGATTCAAACCCATCAGCCGCTACTGGGAAACCCTATACAGGATCATTAGGAGCCAGAGCCAACTTGATGGCACTTAACAACAACAAAGAAGATCAGTTAATATGACTATTGTAGAAAATAAGGCGTCAACCTCTTTAATAACTTCAGGAATCTGAAAATTATCAAACATGCAACCAAGATGCATTAGTAATTACCGGTGATTGGAATACCATTGTTGGATACAAATAAGCATTAGTAGTTGGAAACTGGCTTTGGTGATAGAAATGATGCCGCAGATTGCATGATGGAATTGTTCAAGATCAATGACTTATACATTGCAAATATTCATTTTCAAAAGCATAAATGATGACTATCCATGTGGACCTCTCCAGATAGAGCAAATAGGAATCAAATTGACCTGATCTCTGGAAAGAAATGATGGAGAAACTCAGTATCATCAGTTCGAACAAGGCTCCAACGAATGCGGCACAGAGCATCAATTGATTATATGCAAGTTGAAGTTGCAGAAAATGAAAAGAAGCCCATGAGAGTCAAAGTATGACCTTGAGCATGTGAGTATTCTAACTGAATTTAGAGATCATTTCAAGAATTGAATAAGGTCCAAAAATCAGTGGCTAAATTTGCTCTGCTAGAATTCATAAGAAATTAGGTTAACAGACAATTGTTGATGTATGTGTTGAATTTAATTACTGTTAATGCTTGTTGTTTTGAATTCATCAAATAGTCAGGGTTCAGAAATTTTTTAATCTAATTAATGCTACACTTGGTCATAATTTTTTGATCATTCAGAACATATTAGGGAAATGTTATCTCTTGTCCTTAAAACTTAGCTGAAAAATTACTAATAATCTGAAAAAAATAGATATTTTCTTTGAAAGTAGATGTTGGCTATAAAAGTAGAAGTTTTGTAAGAAAAATGGGGGAGTAGTTAATCTTACAGTCCAGGAACAGAGGACCCTAGGACCATCAAGGGAGAAAAGCATGAGCGGAATGTGGGACCCTATCCAGAGAAGCAGTGACACCAGAGATGGAGGCAGAGATGAGGACATGGAGAGAGAGAGCAGCTGAGGACTCTAGACTCATGGAAAGAGAAAGACTGAGTGCTGGTGGCCAGGAGGCAAGCTTGCAGAATGTGCCCATTGGTTGTTTAAATGATTACATATTCCTGAGTGGTTTTGTGCACTTCTCCCCCTCCCCTTCAAAAAAGAGAAAAAAACCCAGAGGGACAAGAAACAAATACTGTTGAGTGATGATGCATGGATGAGACTGTAATCATTGTAATAAAACGATGGTGTAGAACTGCTGTTCTCCCATGTGAATGATCACTCAATTCACAAAACAACTTTAAAAAAAAAAGAAGAATGTTAAAAAATAAATAAATAAACGATGGGAGAGTTACACTGTCCCAGAAAAAGAAAAAAATGTTTAACATTTTCATTGCTACTAGGTATGTATGGATTTATTCCTTACAGTTAGATTTTATTAATATCAAAAAAGTAAATGTGGTCTCACATTGTTTACATTATATTAAACTTGAAAATGATAGTCTAAAATTAATAAAAGAATCTGAAAAATTCCCAAATTGCTGATTAATATCCTCTACCACACAAATGTTATTTCCTAACCATAGCCTTTAATATAAGTAAAAAATGATTATGAAAAACATTTTTTAAAAAAAAGAAGAAGAAAGAAAGTGGATGTTGGCAGTAGATTGAATTAGTCAATTTGAGGAAATACGGCTCAGTTCATCTGAGACAGTAAAACACATCTAATAACACTAAGAATGAAAGAATTTTTAAAAAGACAGATTTGTATATAAAAACACACTATGTGCCCAATTTTTAGAGACGTTTTACATTGATTTACAAAAGATTTACTCTGTAGCTGTGATAATATCTTTAATGTGATTAAATTTGTTGATTTTCAGGAAGTGATTGTGAAACTGGCCGGCAAACGTCAGTGCAGCATTGCAGTAGCCAGGCCTTAGATGCAGTGCACTCTGACATGAAGTCTGCAGAATGAAGTGCAAGTAACAGACTTTAGATGAAAAGACTGACTGATGTTAGTGTACCATTAGTTATGAAAGCTGCAATAAAAAATGCTGACTTGGAAAAAATTTTAAAGACTGTTAGGAACTTTGAATATTTCGTACTCTAACAATGTCTACCAAATTTGCAGAAAATTATTTAAGGAAACCTGTACTGGTTGTCCAGCACCATGCAAGACTGGAAATCATGTTAGAAACCTTCCAAAAGAGAAAACAAATAAACCCAAAGTCACTGAGTCGATTCTAACTCATAACAACCCTGTGTTAAGTTTCTAAGCCTGAAAATCTTTATGGGAACAGATAGTCTCATCTTTCTCGCGCTGAGCCGCTCGTGGGTTTGAACCACATACCTTGAAGTTAGCCATTAAACAGCTAACCCACAACATCACCAGGACTCCTTAGAAATGTTACTCAAATGCAAAAACCTCTGTGATTATTGGTGGTGGTGGTTATGTGCTGTGGAGTCGGTTCTGACTCATAGGGACCCTGCATAGGGTTCTGAGGCTGTAAATCTTTACAGGAGCAGAAAACCTCATCTTTCTCCCATGAACTGGCTGGTAGTTTCGAACCGCTGACCCTGAGGTTAGCAACCCGATTCGTAATTACTGCACTAGGTATAATATGAAATATTACTATTCAGTGTTGTAGGATAAGCACTGGACTGCTAACCAATACACTGGTGGTTCAAATCTACCAGCTGCTCCTTGGAAGCCATTTAAAGGGTCACTATAAGCTGGAACCAACTCAATGATACTTAACAACAACAATGGCAAATAGACATATGTCAAAATATTTTTTTTTTACTTTTAAACCTTTAAAAAAAATTGCATTAAGATTGCAAAATACACAATTAACCAAGAGTGACATTTTGGGTATATGAATGCAAAGTGAGTTATAATTAAAACTCTTAATGCATTTGAAAACAATTGATTGAAAACTGCAAAGTCTGGGAATTTTTTATCATAGAAAATAAGAGCTTATTAGGAGCAGTTTGTCTAGATCTTCCTTATCAAATTCAAATTAGGTCTGAATGGAAAGCGAATGTCATATTACATTGAAAAGGGCTTTGGGAAATGGTAGAAAATTTGTAAAAGGAGCAAAATTGAAATAGTAACAAAGAAAAGCAATTTAGGAAATAGTCTCGTTTCAAATGATGATGTTCATGAGATGAAATTATTTCTCAAAAGAGAAAATAAGGTTAAATCGACATCACATTACCATACTGTTAATATTGACTATATTAACAAGCTTTGATGGTATAGAACAATTTCAGAGAAAACAAAGGATTCTTGAATTTAAGGAAGGAAACTGTTCACAAAATACCCAGTTAGATGAAATCATTATGGTGGTTTTGGGTACACCAGCTACTCAAGTTAGTGTTGAGAGAACTTTCAGGTTTGAAATTCAACTTGTAAGACAATAGAGATAGTTTCAATTAAAATATATTAGAGAAAGATACTATAATTAGGCCTAGTTACTAGAGTTCTGTTTTGGAGCTATAGGATAAGCACTGGACTGCAAGGTCTTTTTGAACCACAAGATCAGCAGTTCAAAGTCCCCAGAGCTCCTTGTAAACCTTAAACTGGGTCACTATGAGTCAGAATGGACTAATAATCAACAAATGATTTATTGTAATGATGCTTTTCTTAACCAACTGTATAATTGTGTCTGAATTAGATCTATATTTGTAACAAAATGTTTGCTTATATAATGTTACGGCAATTCTTCATCTGCGATCTCAGGTAAATACTGAAATATTAACTATTTTATTGTGTCTTTCCTTTAAAGTTTTGTTGTATTATGTAGGATAGCACATTTTGTATTTCTAGTATTTTATGAATTCATTCTTAACAATTTTATGGACTCCTGGTGTGGTGCTGTAGGTTCAGCACTGGACTGCAAACCACACAGTCAGCAGCAATTCAAACCCACTAGATGCTCCTTGGAAACCCTATACGTGGTTGCTATGAGTCGGAACCAACTCAATTGTACTTAACAACAGCACTAAGTGTTGGTTGTAAAATGTCACCTACATCAAAATTAAGTTTGTTCTCTGTGTTTTATAGTGTTAAATTTTGAATTTTGGATCTTCAATTTAATATTGATACAGTATGTTAGAAGTGTTTTATCACCAGACTCTTTTTGTTGTTGTTGTTGTTAATATTGTACCACATGAGCGCTAACCCCATCTCCTTTCATCAGTCCCGCCCAGAGAGATTGGATACTACTCAGTGTAGATTCTGCACTCCTTCATGCCCTCTGGATCTAGGCTCCCTCTTGAAAGCTTGTAAGGCAATCACTTCTTGCCTTTGTAGCCTCCTCATTTTGGGTAGCCAATGTCCAAGTTGCCTACCCCTGTCTACCCTGTATATTGAGGGAGTGGGAATGATCCTCGCTGTAAATATTTGTTTTCCTCTTTTGAGCTGATGCATCCATAGGTGTAGGTCAAGTTCATCAAATTGTATCAGATTACTCTTTTTTTCCTCTTCTTTCTTCTTCAAGTTGAACTCTGATCATTCACCCACTGAAGCCAGGTCAAGCGGGTATTATCTGCAAGTATGGGTGTTCTTGTGCATATGCCCTCTCTTCTTATCAGCTGGATGCTTCATTCTCTACTCTAGTCCTCTGTGACTATATTACTGACTCTGGGACCAGGGGTCCCAGGTCTTGCCAAACTGCTGGCCCAGCAGGTCTCCACCCAGGTTCACAGGAGTCTATTGAACATGGTTGCACTTACCTTGCAGCTTCATTGCTGTTTTTCACTCACTTCCCTTTATCGGTAACCAATGTGGTCAACAGTCAGAGGATGTGTCTGCTCGTGTATTCCCGTTGAGTCTTAGTCTTGGAAGGGGGTTTGCCCTGAGGGGACCCCATCACTTGCCTTGATGGCTCCTGTTCTAGTAATAGTCGGATTGCTATTATTGTTTTGTATTTTTCCTGTCAGTCTTTCTTTCCAGAAGTATCTTCTGTTCTTCTGGCTGCTCCAGGCTGGTCTGCTTGTCCTTTCCAGTGGAAATTTCCCACCTCAGAAGAATCTGGGTGTGGTTCAGGCTTCCACCTATAGTCTTATGTAATGCAGAGGTTCTGTAGGAAGCGTCCTTCACTGGGTACATTGTAGCCCTATTTTAGGTATTCCAATCAGCTATAGGCAGAAGACAGACTTAAAAGCTTTCTATGGTGATATTTCCAGCTATTCCTTTCTCTCCCTCTCAAGAGTCTATTTTATAATGGTATGCCAGAGAAACCAAGATTCCAAAGACAGCCAAGCATCTTAACATTATTGTCCCCCTTTTCCCCATTCCAACCACGTCTCAATCCCTGTATTCCAGAGCCCTGTTGTTCCAAGGTTGTGCATACATCATTATTTACCTCTGTCCCACTTAGCCTCTGCAAACCTGCCTAATTGTTTTCCCATCCACTTTGTTCTTCCATTCCCCTCCTCCTTCTTGTGTATTTTCCCCCTCCCCAGCACCCAAACTATTCTGTATCTATTCCCTACCCTGTGCTCCACCTTCCCCTTCCTCCCCTCACCCCATCCACACACACACACACACACACACACTTTAGTATGGGTCCTTTTTCTTAGTCACCAAACTCTTTTTAAAGTGACTTAGTTCCAGATTGAATTACAGAAAATTTTAAAAAATACCTTTTACATAGCATTTTCCATTGTACTAAATGGTTTTAAGACAATGATTACAACTCAACATCATTTTCACTTTAGATTTAAGTATTAATGAATGAATGGGAAGCAGTAGTCTAATATTACCACTTTCTAAACTAAGTACTTGTTGGGATGAACAAAATTTGAGTTAGTATAACAATGTAATGTTATTTGCTATATAAGGAACGAATCTAGTGACTCTATTTCTTCTGATGAAATTGCTCCAGGTTAACAACTTTCAGAACATACACTTTAGATCCTAGAGTAAAAGACAATTTCAAATAGGTACAACCTGGTTCAGTCATGGTCAGTGAAGCTAAACAGGAAGAGAACCAAACTGTTTAATTTTCAGTGAACTGAAATGACAACTACTATTGTTGTTAGGTGTCGGTGAGTCAGTTCTAACTCACAGTGACACTGTATAGGGCTTACAAAGAACAGCTGGTGAGCTTGAACAGCCAATCTTGTGGTTCAAACTGATTTTGTAGTCTAGTGCATTAACTGAAAAGGTAGTTGTAATGGAAAAAAATAATAAAAAATTACAAAGTGAAGTTTTGGTTTGAGCCTATCAGTTAGAGAGTGGGAGAAAAATGTAATAATCTACTTCCATGAAGGTAACAACCTTGGAAAGTCTCAGAAACAGTTCTAGTCTCTCTTAGTTGATCGCTATGCAGTTGAACTGACTGGAAGCCACACAATAGTGCTGGTTAAATGCTAACCAAAGGGCTAATGATTTGAACCTATCCATCATCTTCATAGAAAAAAGATCTGGGAATCTGCTCTGAAAGATAGTTGTTGTGAAGTGCCATTGAGTCACTTAGGACTCTTAGCAGCCCTGTAAAGAGTTTCCCAGGAAGGGCTGGTCGGTTTGAGTACTGACCTGTGGTTAGCAGTCCAGTGCTTATCCTACAGTGCCAAACCCTATGGGGCATTTCTACTCTGCCAAATGGGGTCACTGAGTCAAAATCAACTCCATGGTATCTAACAATAATAACAATGAAACAAAAACACATACCGATATATGCACAACATGAGAACAACACAGAGTTCTGGGATACAAAGATCGACCCATGGTTGGAATGTGGAAAAGGGG
>NW_006408547.1:16321075-16334234 GCF_000296735.1 Chrysochloris asiatica | reverse complement strand
AAAAAAATACCATAAATTATAGGAAATCAAATTGCTTAATATGGCAAACTATTTCTCAGTCATCATCATCAGCTGTTCTGAATACTGGGCTATTTTGTGAGCACTTTCAGAACTAGGGGTGGAACGTAAGGAAATAATGGTCAAAATTGGAAAAGGGCACTGTTACTCAGGGCTCTATTATATCCACATTCTCAGAGAGGACCCATGTGACCTGCCAATTTGTCTTCACTGTTATCTGGGTGCTTCTGCTACTGAAACCTTCTCTTGCACCTGGACAGTGTCCATTTCAGACATGATATTATCTTAACTCAAATCTTTGTGTTTGAATACAGTAATTTTTGTTTGTTTCACATTAGGACAAGAGATGGGAAAATGTATCTCTTTTGGGCCTGTTCAGTGTTAGTCCTGAGAACAAACGAAGATAATAAGCACTGTTGTGTTAGATCTACATGATGATTATTGAGTGAGAGGGACCCACATGCTCTTAAATAATTGTGTGCATTGGGGGTCCATGTGTTCTCATGCTGGGTCTGCTAAAATGCACAGCTCAAGGCTAAGACCCCTTTTGCTTGGGTCTAGAGTAGTGCTGCAGGTTAATGTGCTGGCCTGCAAGTCATTTGAACCTCAAGATTGGCAGTTCAAGCTCACCAGTTGCTCCTTATAAACCCTATACAGGGTTGTTATGGGTTGGAACCAACTTAATGGTACATCACAACAAGAGCAACAAGGGTGATGATTCTATGCAAGGATTCCTAAAATAATTCTTGATTCCATGATAATTTTTTTCTATGGGACCAGGAATAACTCATCATGTACAACACAAAAGTTGCCTTACAGGCCACACAAATGTGTCATCTTAAGGGCTACTTTAGGGTTGGAATGCTATCTTAAGAAGCTCCTTCTAAGCATAAAAAAAAAGTCTAGTTATTGAAGTTGGATTTACAGTAACATTTTAAATATAACAGATAATAGTCTCACGTAAACTGTCTAATGCAATCCGTGATGTTTTGTTCTCTACTTATATCCACACAGAATAAAGGGTATATGAACGGAAGCTATACAAGTATGTTACAAAGTTAAGGGAGTGACATGGAACTTAAGGTGGTCTCACAACAGTGTACGTGCTTTAACACAAATGCACTCCTGTCTAGGAAGTGGATGTCTGGGGCTTTCCAATTCTTATTGGGCTACACATCAAGACCCCCAACTGTGACCCAAATAGTTTTTTTGGGGTGAGTGAGGGGACTTGGTGATTGGATACAAAAGGGAAAGAAAAATGAATTACTTGTTTTATTTTGAGTTTTGTGAGTTATCTATTTTGCCAAAAAATGAAAGCATGGATGAATAAGAACAGGTCCACAAAAAAGACAGATGTATAAGCAAAAAGCCAATTTAATATCTTACAAGGACAAACATTGGTAACATTTTATTTTCCAGGGTGTATGTGTGTGTGTGTGTGGTGGTGGGGATTGTTAAATACCTTCAAGTTGGTTCTGACTCATACAGTGGTTCTGAGGAGTACCTGGTGGGTTTGAACCACCAACCTTGCAGTTCAGTGCGTTATCCTGAAGCGTCACACCGACATGGTAAATAAGATATCTTTTTCACCAGCACCAGTGCATTTTCTCCTTGTAGTGGTAGCTAAGAGCTAAGTGGGAAGCTAAACTGTATCACAAACTCTCGTCGACAACTTTACTCAATAGATTCTCCTTTCTTATTGTATTTCTATCTAAGACCAAGTCTCAGCGCTGGCTGACTGTTCCTAGTATGTATGTTGTAGCCCAAATGTGTCTATGAGTTGATTTGAACACTTAACCAAGAATTGGGTATGTTTCTGCCAATAGTTTTTTTTTATAATAGTTGAAGCTGTAGTGAAATTATGCAGTTTAATTAAATCTTATAAAATTGAATGTAATAACATATGAATGTAAATATAGTTGTTTTAGAAAGATTTAATAAATAAGAGTTTCCATGTTTTTTTTAAATTGGTATAGATGAAGCAATTTTCTCCTAAGGAAAAAAAATGGAATAAAATTAACTCATTTAAATGGTTTCATATTGTTGTTAAGGTGCCTTTGAATCAGTTCCAACTTATAGGGACCCTATGCACAACAAAGGAATCCTGGTGTGGCACTTAGGGCTAATGCTTCAGACTGCAAAGTCATTTGAACTACAAGGTTGGTGGTTCAAGCTCACCAGCTGCTCCTTGGAAAGCCTATACAGGGTCACTATGGGTCAGAATCGACTTGATGGCAGTTAACAATTTAACAACTTAACAATTTAATGCACAACAGAACGAAATACTGCCTGATCCTGCGCTATCCCCCATTCATTGTTATATGTGACTCCATTGCTACTGTATCTGTGCCAATCCATCTCGTTGAGCCTCTTCCTCCACTTTACCAAGCATGATGTCCTTCTTTAAGGTCTGATCCCTCCTGATACTATGTCTGAGTATGAGAGACAAAGTCTCACCATTGTGACTTTTCCAACACAGATTTGTTTGTTATAGTTTTTCCTCTGCCTTAAAGAAAATAAATAAGAAATAATGTTGTTGTTGTATGCCATGGAGTCGGTTCCCACTCATAGCGACCCTGTTCAGGGTGTCCGAGGCTGTAAATCTTTACGGGAGCAGAAAGTCTCATCTTTCTCCCGTGGAACAGCTGGTAGTTTTGAACTGCTGACCCTAAGGTTAGCAGCCCAATTAGTAACCACTACAGTGCTAGAAATAACAGACAATCATTGTTATTTGTGTGCATTAATGCAAGAAATATTATATTAATTTTCAGCTAATGGAGACATTAGCAAAAACATTCATGGAAGTGAATGTACAATCATTCAGTGAGGTAGTCCTTCTGGGCCACCGTAACTAGCTCACCACATTGTCACATGATTGATGTGCATTAGATGCTTTAGGTTGCCTGCAGTATACAACCCTGACCATTCCTAGTGTTCTAACAGCCAGTGACTTCTGCTAATGTGCCCAGAGTCTAGGAGATTTCATGACAAAAATAATTAGCTATCAGAATGGAGTTGAAGACTTCCATTTGATAAGACCAATTCAAAAAGTATTTATGAACGTGTCTACATTTTTCACTATAATACCGATATTGATCTGTTGTTAATCCAATGAGCACTGAAATCAACCTGGTAGAAATCTATCGGTTCCTGTGCTGTCTGCCGGACACTCTGCTGGATGCCGCACAGACCAGCAGGATGCATTCACTCAAAGAGCAATCTGGTGGGACCCGTGGGGGAGGTCTAACTAGTAAATGACACAGACTCCCTCCTTTCTTCTTCTATTCCTCCCTCCCTCCTTCCTGTCTCACTTTCCTCTTTCCTCCCTTTTTCCCTGCCTTGTTTCCTTTCACTCTTTCATAATGACTGTATGGCGAACAATGAGTAAATATTGGTGAATATATATCAGACATAGTCATTGCTCTTGTAGTATTTAGGGCCTGATGGAGGAGACTAAAAAAATAAACATACTTTTAAAATATAATTTTAGATCATTATACACAAGGAGAATATAGAATACTAAAAGAAGATGCTGTGTGCCATGGTATGTGTCAATCATACCGGAAATGAAAGTCATAAATTCATTCACCTCTGTTACATTGCCTCAAACTGGCTCTTAGGCTGAAGTGCTGGCTCATCACAATGGTTTATTGATACGGTTTAATTGGCACTTTCTTTTACACATTCTGTTGCTTCAAACAGAAACACTACTATCTTTCTCACCCCTTTCAGAGGAAAGCATTTTCATCTGATCCTCCAAAGCATTCTATTTTGTGCAGATGTTGGTGGCAGGATGCTAGAAAATGCCACAGCAAAAGAACAAGTCAGTTTTTCCTAACAAAAACAAACAAATAACCGAATGTCAAGAAGAGGCAGCATTGAGAGTATCTGAAGAATAGTTTCTATTATAAGGAGCCCTGGTAATGTAGCGGTTACAAGTAGGGTTGCTAACCTCAAGGTCATTACTTGGAAACTACCAGCCGTTCCATGGGAGAAAGCTGAGGCTTTCTGCTCCCGTAAAGATTTACAGCCTTGGAAACCCTATGCAGGGTTTCTGTGAGTCGGAACCTATTCCACGACACATCACCACCACCACCACTACCACCAGTTTCTCTTATGGAGCTATCAGAAGCTTCTATTAGGAGGCTAGCTGGGTGTCCTTGGATAAGCTCTGGACCTCAAGCTTGGTTTGAACCACAAGGTCAAAGCTCCTTGAAAACCCTTTACAGGGTTGCTATTAGTTGGAAACGACTTGATGGCACTTAACAACAACAACATCAGAATGGTGTTATTATTACATTTTGGGGAGATGTTCAGAGTGGGTTTTCCTCCACTTGTCATATACATGGGACTAGAACAGCTTTTCTGTGGGTCACAGTGGCCCTTGATGGTCGAACAGAAAGAATCTGCCAGGATTATCCTACGTATTAGATCCTCCAACACTTTCTATTTGATGTTTTTTTTGTTTTTGTTTTTGTTGTTTTCCTTCTTCAAATGATAGGAACTACCTCTGAAACCAAGAAAATGCAGAAACCAATTGAGAATAGATTTTATAAACACTATGGATCGTCTATAAGACATCAATCATCTCTTCAATTTAAATAGGAAAGATTCATGCTTTATTATAATAGTAATGACCGACCTATCAGACAAATATGTGTTGGAAGAAGGACAGTTAGAATGCTGTCTCTCATACCTAGGCCATGTTGTCAGGAGGGAAAAGAAAGAAAGAAAGAAAAGAAAGGAAGGAAAGAAGGAAGGAAGGAAGGAAAGAAGGAAGGAAGGAAGGAAGGAAGGAAACCTGGAAAAGTGAATGGTCGACAAACAAAAAGAGGAAGCCACCCAGGAAGCCACAGCGGCAGCAGTAATGGGCTCAAACATTGTAGCAATTGTGAAGCTAGCACGGGACCACCCAGTGTTTCCTTCTGTTGTGCAGAGGGTCCTATGAATCAGAACTGACTTGAGGGCACCTAATAACAACACCACAAACAACAATGTGACCCTAAATTGCATCCTCTAAAGTTATATGGATTGAGGAAACCATGTATCACCTTGAATCATAAAGGAAAACAACAGCATCTGACAATTATCAATTATAATATGCTTTCATATCTACTATATCATAATCCAAGTGAGCTCTGGGAGCACAGTAGTTACGAGTCAGGGTGCTAACCACAAGGTCAGTAGTTCCAAACTACCATCTGTTCCATGGGAGAAAGATGAGGCTTTCTGCTCCCGTAAAGATTTACAGCCTCGGGAACCTTATGCAGGGCTGCTATGAGTCCAAACTAACTCCACAGCACACAGCAACACCACCTTATCATAACCCAAAGCATCTTGGAAGCGTTGTTTAGTGCCAATGAGTCAGTTCCGACTCACAGTGACCCTCTATAGGGTTTCTGAGGATGGTTGGTGAGTTTGAACTGCAGACCTTGTGATTCAAACTAGTGTTTATTCTACAACGGCACACAAGAACTCCTGGGTTACAAGTTGGGCTGCTAACACCAGGTCAATAGTTCAATAGTGTCTCCGTGGGAGAAAAATGAAGCTTTCTGCTCCAGTAAAGATAACAGCCTGGGAAACCCTATACAGGGTCACGATATATTGACACAAACTCAATTGTATACAACCAATATACCATAAGACACCACCCATCTGTCAGTAAGTCTTACTGTTGTGGTCTGTGTGTTGCTGTGAGGCTGGAATTTAGGCCACAGGTATTTCAAATACCAGCACGGTTATTCAGGATAGAAAGGTTTCAGCAGATCTTCCAAGCTGATAAACTAGGAAGAAAAGCCGGGTGTAACCAGCTAGCAATCTGTTCTCTTATGAATATAGTTGTTATGAGTCAGAATCAACTTGACAACAACTAAGCAACATTTTATATGTGTAACAGATTTTCACCTGGAACATTGGTGACCTAAATCAATGATTTAAAACCAAATAATTTAAATGACAAATGGGCTGAATCTGACAGGTTGTTGTGAAGTGCCCCATCGAGTTGGTTCTGAATCATAGTGACCCTGTATAGGGTTTCCGATGATCGGCTGGTTGGTTTGAACTGCTGATCATACAGTTAGCAGTCCAGTGTTTATCCTACAGTGCCACACCAGGACCCCTGAACCTGACTAGAAAGCAGGCTTTCTCCCTTGGCTATCCATTCTTTCTCTTTATCCTTCTTCTCATCCTCTTCATATCTCTCTGCCTCCCCCTTTCCTAATGATGGCACAGTTACGTCCCTAGGACATAAAATCTAAATCACAAAATGGCAGAATGTGGAAGATGAAACTTGAGGCTTAGGTTCTGATTTGAGCCACACAAGATGGAGGAAATAAATTAAGACAAGGGAACACTCAGTGAATCCACGCCCTAAATTTTCTGAAATTAACATTGTTGTTAAATGTCTTCGAGTTGGTTCCAACTTATAGCCATCCTGTATAGGGTTTCTGAGGCTATATGTCATTGTGGGAACAGAAAGTCTCATCTTTCTCACATGGAGAGACTGGTGGGTTTGAACCATCAACTTTGTGGTTCACAGTCCAGCACTTATTGTACGGAGCCATAACATAACTGTTGTAAAAATTAGACAATATTATAAAGAATAAAAATGCAAAATCACTAGTACTATTTTAGAGAGTGTCATTACTAACATTTGAATATTTATTTGCAGAGTTTTCTTCATATTTGTGCATGACTTTTAAAAGGTTTAATCATAATAAAGAATCCTGGTGTGGCACTGTAAGATAAGCATTGGACCACGAGGTTTGAACCGCAAGGTTGGTAGTTCAAACTCACCGGTTGTTCCTCGAAAACCTATACAGGATTGCTATGAGTCAGAATTGACTCAAGAACAATTAACAAACAACAATCAACAACTATTGTAATATATTTTTTTAAATTACTGCTTTAAAATTTTCCATGCCAATAAATATAGATACATTTTCAACTCACACCTATATATATAATTAATTTATTTCATAACATCTATGTTGTTGTTGTTGTTAAGTGTCATTGAATCAATTCCAATCATAGCAAGCCTGTATAGACTTTCCGAGGAACAGATAGTAGATTTGAACTTCTGACCTCGTGGTTCACAGTCCAGTGTTAATCCTAGTAGTCAGTTTGGTTTATGATATCTCTTATTTGAATGGATTGATCTAGATAGTATTATACATATATTTGTGTGTTTGCCATTTTATTTCTTCAGATTAATTTCTAACAGTGGAATGTTGTTGTCGCTAAGTGCCAGTGGATCAGTTCTGCCCCATAGAGACCCTGTATAGAGTTCCCAAGAAACAGATGGTAAGCTTGAACTGCTGACTTTGCAATCCAAACCGACTTTGCAGTCCAGCACATTAATCTACAGCATCACATTAAAAAAAAATGTTGACATTCAAATTTTAATTCATACTGCCTGATAATCAAACAAAAATAGAACATATTCCCAAGCATTTGGGAAAGGCAGATAAGTGAAGAAGATATTTAAGTTAAATATGGGGCAGAGAGAGAATCTTCTGAGTAATCTTCAGATGCAATGACCATACTCTTGACTTCTCAAAAATATCTAAACCAAGTCGGATTTCAGAATCAGGCTTACATGAAATCAAATTTTACCACCAATAAAAGTCTACATATATTTATAGATTTTAAAATATTTCCTAGTTATCAAGGGAAGACTATTAAAAATTTAGGTGGATGTTATGTTTCTGTCTAGTAGACTCGGAGACATGGAGATTCCAACTCATGGGGACCTCATGAGTTGTCAAATTAGAATTGTTCCCCCACAGAAGTTTCAATGGCTGATTTTTCAGTAGATGCCAGGATTTTGTTCCAAGGTGCACCTGGGTCAACTTGAACTTCCAACTTTTCAGATAACAGCCAAGCTTATTATACTGTTAATCATTTGCAGAAGCACTCAGGAACTCCTAGTAGATGGAGACTTTAAAGGACTTTCTGACATTAATTGTTGGTGTGTGCGCATGTATCTGTGTGTTAGGAGAGTAACTGGGCTAAACAGAAAGGCATCAGAGGAGAAATCTGGGTAGGCAGGGATTGTAGAGGGGAGAGACTGTACACTGTTGCCACTAATGTGGCTGTAACTTATAGTAGCAAAGAACCTTGTGTTATAGAAATGTCTTCCTATTTTTGAGTGTGAAATTGCTCACTTCATCTCAAGCAACTTCTCCAAATCTACTGTTTTAGTCAGCTAATACTATTGGTAAAAGCATTGAAAAGGGTCCAAAGATATAATGACTTTTTTTTCTGGAGGTTGGTATTGGAGAAACAAAAGTACATTTTTTAATGTTTTATATTTTTTCAAGTGCCATTAGAAATATATTTCCATCCAGTTTTAATCCTATGATTTTCATATTTTAAAATAATATTTCTTGATTAACTACATGAGATTTTAGATGGTGGGTTTCTAGGTATACCTTATGGAGGCCTATTGTTGGAAAAACAGATGAAAAAACATTTTTTAAATGATTTCTTATTGAAAGATCAGAAATAATAATAAATCATGCAGGTAGACAGGAGCATGTCTCATTTATTTTCCCCTTTATAAATTCTTCAATAAGCAAGTATGTGATAAGCACTCAGATAAGCCAGGTATTGGCATCCTGGTATGGCACTATAGGACAAGCACCAAACTGCTAACTTCAAGGTCAGTGGTTCAGATCTATCAGCTGGTCCTTGAAAATCCTATACAGGGTCACTATGAGTCAGAACCAACTCAGTGGCACTTATCAACAAGTCAGGTATTATGCTAAGAACTAGTGACACAAGGGAACAAAACACACCTTCTTTGTTGACATGTTGAGGAAACTCAGTACTTCAATTCATTATACATACCATAAATATTACAAAAGGCAAGGACTATAGCTAACATTTACTGAGTAATTGTTATGTGTACCAAACACTACAGTTTTAAATGTTTTACTTGCATCAGATTTCCCTAATGATTACTAACATCTATTAAAGCAACCACAGTAACCCAACAACAAATGCTGCCTATTTCGGATGCCAGGGATTCAAAGACTGATTTCAGAGATATTAACATTTCAAAAACCGTGTGTTTTATCATTGATAAAACATAATAGTTAGCAAGTTATTTTTTAACACCTAGTACTTGACCCTCCCCATTCCAATACTATAAACTATGAAACTATGCCATCAAATTATTGACTATTTCTTAACCATAAGAAAATGACACTTACTGCTCTGGGACTGTCTGAGTAATTTTATTTCAAAGAAACATACGCTGAAGGGTCATGTGAGAAGTGGTAGAGAGCTTAGATACAAATCATTTTTATAGTGCTCTATTCTGAACCTAACATCCAAAAATTAATGAAAATAAGCCACGAGCTAACTGAACACAGTTTTGTTTACAGATGAGGACACTGCTTTGGAAGAAACAAAAGAGGAGAAAAAAATATTCCAGAAAGGTGGAAGCTGAGAAATAACACGTGGGAGGTAGGTAAATACGATCAGTTTGGGGGTGAGGTTCTGAAAGACCCTGGGAAACATCCCTGGACAGGAAATTTGGTAGGCAGGTCTGCCAAGGTTGATAGAACAAGTTAAGATGTTAGTCATATCCTGAGATAATAAGAAGATGTTAAAAATATGAGGCTGCAATAATCAGATTTTCCTTTAAAAATATGAACCATTTCCACTCATGAAAATGTTGGTGTTGAAGAAGTGATTATGGGGAAGTGAAATGGATATGAGCAGAGTGGGATGAGGCGACTATTTTCTTAGAACGATGAAGACTGAGGGTAGTCAGCAAATGATATAGTAGTTTAGTGATCAGGACAAGGGAGTATGTGCTGATGCATGATAGAAAAGATTGATTGTTTTGGTGGTGTGACTTGATGAAATGCCACCGTGGTAGATTGAAAACTGAGTTATAGATGAGACAATAGAGAGATTACATGTGCATAGAAAAGTCAGTCAGAGAAAAAGTTGTTGTTGTTGTTAGGTGCCATTGAGTCGGTACCAACCCATAGCAACCTTATACACAGCAGAACGAAACACTGACCGATTCTGGGCCAACCTCACAACTATTGCCACGCTTGAATCCTTCGATGCTGCCACTTGGCCAATCCATCTTGTTGGGGGTCTTCCTCTTTTTCTCTGACCCTCCACCTTACCAAACATGATATCCTTCTCCAGCGACTACTCCCTCCTGACAATATGTCCAGAGTATGAGAGACAAAATTTGGCCATCTTGGCCTCCAAGGAGAGCTCTGGCTGCATTTCTTCCAAAACAGATCTATTGGTTCTTTTGGCAACCCATGGCACTTTCAATATTCTCCTCCAACAACATAACTCAAAAGCATCAATTCTTCTATGGTCTTCCTTATTCACTGTCCAGCTTTTGCATGCATATGAGGGTATTGAAAATACCATGGCTTGGGTCAGGTGCACCTTAGTCCTCAAACTGACATCTTTGCTCTTCAACACTTTAAAAAGGTCTTATGCAGCAGATTTGCCTAATGCAATACGTTGTCTGATTTCTTGACTGCTGCTTCCGTGAGTGTTGATAGTTGGTCCAAGAAGAATGAAGTCCTTGACAATTTCAATCTTTTCTCTGTTGATAAGAATGTTGTTTATCAGTTCAGTGGTGAGGATTTTTGTTTTCTTTACATTGAGATATAATCTATACTGAAGGCTATGCTCTTTGATCTTCACTGGTAAATGTTTTAAGTCCTTTTCACTTTCAGCAAGCAAGGTTGTATCATCTGCATATCGCAGGTTGACAATGAGTCTTCCTCCAATTCTGATGCTAGGTTTTTCTATTATTTGCTCAGTATATAGGTTGAATAAGTATGGTAAATAGTTGGGTGCTAAATGTTAGTGTTACTGTTCATTTCTAATTTCCTCTTTGAGGAGCAAATTTAGAGGAAAGTGGCTTTAATTTCATTTCATTTTTCTGATTCTCTCCTCCAGAATCAATTTATTTTTCAGTAGGAATTTTTCAATAGGCCTGTGAGGTAAGTAGACTAATTAAAGATCAGCCCAGCCTACCCTGTCCCTCTTGCTCATTCCAAAGTATATATCAGAGGGAAGCTTCCCCTTTATACATTAAGAGGTTTACCTGATTATATAATTTCAAAATACTAATTAATTGGATGCTTTTAGTGTAGAATCTCTGGAAGTAAAACAGGAAAGCAAAACCAACACAGAACTAGACAGTTCTTGAGAGCAATCATTTCAAACAGGGAAGTTTGTTGAGTTGTCCTAATAAATTTAGCCTTTGCATGGAAGGCCAAACAAGTTCCTATGTAACCATATGAGTAAGAGTTGGCTGTCTGATTTGTTTTGTCTACACAGATCTAGAGAGACTTCAAATTTAACTTGGCTTCAGAAGGGGATACCCTTGTAAATTCACTATTTCTCTTACATCCACTCTATTGTACACAGGAGATACAGCAAACAGCAACCTCCCTTTCTTTCATCTGGGAGGATCAGTGTTGTTCAAAAACAGAAACAGAAAAAGCCACAGAAAACAAAATATCTCTAGGCAACCAGTTTAAAAAAAAAGATAAGAAACAGACAAGTCCCTGGTAGAGGGTATATACCCAGAACACTTTTGATTGATGCACTACTCTTATGCATGTTTGCTGATTTGATTTATGACTGAATGTATACTTAAAAGAGGAGGTTCCCAGAAATGTTTTGCTAATTGCATCAATTTCACCAGCTTTTGAAGTTATAGCCATGCAGCCAGCTGTCATCCCTGCCAGTTTATGTCCTGCTAGTTTGTCCTTTCACTTCAAAGACTAAGATATGCATTCAGACTTGCCCGTACTGTCAGATACTTTCTAGCCAACTCCTAACTCATAACGACCACATGCACAATGGGATTGGGCCATTGTGAACTATGGCGTCTTCGCTGGCTAAATTTTGGAAGTGAATCAACAGACATTTCTTCCTAGTCTGTCTTAGTCTGGAAGTTCTGCTGAAATGGTTTTAGCATCACACCACATGCAAGTCTCCCATGACAGATTGGAGCTGGTGGCTGCCATGAGGGGGCATTAACCAGTAATCAAACAGCATCCCCCACAAGAATTTCTACCACCAAACCATCACAGTGCTCCAGATCCCCAAGGGTTGTCAAGTTAAGTCAATACAAATACTGTTGCTGTTGTTAGGTGCCATCAAGTGAGTACCAACTCATAGAGACCCTACACACAACAGACTGAAATAGTGCCTTGTCCTACACCAACCTCACAATCATTGCTACGTTTGAGACCATTGCTGCTGCCACTGTACAAGTCCATCTCATTGGGGATCTTCCTCTTTTTTCTCTGGCCTCACATTTTACCAAACATGATATCCTTCTCTAGGGACGGGACCCTTCTGACAATATATGTGAAATATGACAGATGAAATCTGGCCATTCTGGTTTCCAAGGAGCATTCTGGCTGTAATTCTTTCAAAACAGATTGGTTTGTTCTCTTGGCAGCCCATGGCACTTTCAGTATTCTCCTCCAACACCATAACTCAAATGCATCAATTCTTCTACGATCTTCTTTATTCACTGCCCAGCTTTCGTATGCATATAAGGTTACTGAAAATACCATGGCTTGGGTCAGCCATACCTTATTCCTCAAACTGACATCTTTGCTCTTCAACACTTTAAAGAGGCCTTGTACTGCAGATTTGCCGAATGCAATATGTTGTTAATTTATTGACTGCTGTTTCTATGAGTGTTGGTGGTTGATCTGAGCAAAATGAAGTCTTTGACAAGAATGAAGTCATTTATAAGAATGTTGTTTATTGGTCTAGTGGTGAGTGTTTTTGTTTTCTTTCCAATGAAATGTAACCCATACTGAAGGCTGTGGTCTTTGATCTTCATCAGTAAGTACTTTAAATCCTCAGAAAGCACGGTTGTATCCTCAGCATATCTCAGTTTGTTAATGACGTCTTTCTCCAATCTTAATGCCAAGTTTTTCTTCATGTAATCAAGTTTCTCAGATCATGTGCTCAATACACAGATTGAATAAATGGTGAAAGAAGATAACCCTGGAGCATACCTTTCCTAATTTTAAACCATTCAGTGTTCCCTTGTTCTGTTCAAATAACTGTCTCTTGGTCTATGTACAAGTTCCTCATGAGCACAAATAAGTGTTCTGTAATA
>NW_006408547.1:16317876-16320720 GCF_000296735.1 Chrysochloris asiatica | reverse complement strand
AGTTGTCTTCCAAATTTCTTGTCATAGATGAGTGAGTGCCTCCAGTGCTCCATCAGTTTGTTGAAAGATTTCAATTTGTGTTCCATCATTTCCTAGAGTCTTATTCTTTGTTAATACATTCAATGCACCTTGGACTTCTTCCTTCAGTGTCACTGGCTCTATATCTTATGCTGCATTCTGATAGGGTTGAACATCGACCATTTCTCTTTGATACAGTAACTATGTGTTTTCTTTCCATCTTCTTTTGATGTTTCCTGCATCATTCAATATCCTGGCCATAGAATCCTTCAATATTGCAAGCCGAGGCTTGAATTTTTTATTCAGTTTCCTCAGCTAGAGGATTGCTGAGCATGCACTTCCCTTTTGGTTTTCTAACTCTTTGACATTTCGTTGCAATATTTTAGTTTGTCTTCTGAGTTGCCTTTTGAAATTTTGTATTCAGTTCTCTTACCTCCTCACATATTCCATTTGCTTTAGCATCTGTACACTAGATAGCAAGTTTCAGAGACTCTTCTGATATCCATTTTGGTCTTTTCCATCTTTCTTGTCTTCTTAATGACCTTTTGCTTTCTCCCTGTATGATATTCTTGATGTCATCCCACAACTCTTTTGATCTTCATTCTTTAGTGTCTAAAATATCAAATCTCCTTTTGAGATAATCTCTAAATTTAGGTGGGATATATATAAGGTCACATGTTGGCTCTCATGGACTCGTTTTAATTTTCTTCAGCTTCAGCCTAAACTTGCATATGAGCAATTGATGGTCTGTTCCATAGACTGCTTTTGGCTTTGTTTTGGCTGATGATATGGAGCTTTTCCAAGGTGTCTTTCCACAGATGTATTCAATTTGTTTTCTGTGTATTCCATCTGGTGAGGTCTATGTATATAATCATCTTTGTTTTCTGTTTGTTTTTTTTTTAAGAGGCATTTACAATGAAGAAGTCACTGGTCTTGCAAGATTCTATCTTGTGTTCTCCAGCATTGTTTCTATCACCAAGGCCAGATTTCCCAACTATGGATCCTTCTCTTTGTTTTCAACCTTTGCACCCCAATCACCAGTAATTGTCAATACATTTTGATTGCATGTTTGACACATTTGATAAATTTCAGACTGATGAAGTTGATAGAATACTTCAATTTCATCATCACTGGCTTTAGAAGTTGGTGTGTAAATATAAACATTGTGGTATTAATACGAGAAACGTTGTCAAGACCCTGGATACTGCCTCACCAGTAAGGTATCTTGAGTGCTTACTGACAAACACTCAGGAAATCAGATGGATTTCAAACTCACTCTTGATAAAATGAAGGAGCTCTGGTAGCGTAGTGGTTACCAATTGGGCAGTGAACCTCAGGGTCAGCAGTTCAAAACTACCAGGTCTTCCGAGGGAGAAAGATGAGGCTTTCTGCTCCCGTAAAGATGTATAACCTCAGAAACCTTGTATAGGGTCTCTATGAGTTGGAACTGACTCCACGGTACATAACAACAACAACTTGATAAAATGAGTACAGATTGGTACCCATTTTATCAAGAGTGAGACTTTATTCATTCAGTTTGTAAAATTGGGCACCAAACCCAGAAGACAAGATGGTCAGATATGCTCCATGGCCCTTTTACAAGTGTTTATATTTCCTAACTCTAAAATCTCACCTCAGTTCCTCATTGACTGCATACAATGGGGTGACCAATCTCCCCGGACAACTTTGCCTATTTTCTTTTGACAGCTGCATTCGTATTTTAAAGTTTTTACTTCTAGAACAGGTTCCCCTTCCCCTCCCCATATTCACCCTCCCTATAACTACCCCAGCTGCATCAGCCCCTGTTGTTAAATCAGCCAACAATCTGTGCCTCAGTCAATTCTTTCTATATTCCTGAAGGTGGACCATCTTGAGATTTATTTCTCACATTAACTGGCCTTCCTTGTAGGCTTGTGAATATCCTGCAATACCAGACAGTACTGTACTTCATGATAGAGCTTGACATGTTCTTTTGATGATGAGTGTTATATCATGCCTGTCCAATCTGCCATTCCCAGCATAATAAACCATGTGATTGTCAGATTCAAAATGGCCAACACCAGTCCATTTCAGCTCAGTCATGCCTAGGATAGCAATGGGTATGCGTTCCATTTCATTCTGAAAAATTTCCAGTTTTCTGAGATTCATACTTCATAATTTCATTTTCCAATTATTAATGGAGGTTTACAGCATTTTTCTTTATTTTAAGTTGTGCGCCGACAGCAAATGAAGATCCTGAAGGCTCCACTGCATTCACATCATCATAGTCAACTCTAGTTTGAGGAGGCAGCTCTTTCCCAGTCGTATTTTGAGCACCTTCCAACTGGATCTGCCAATATTCTGATGTTCTTCATCATGTCTCAATTGTCACTTCTCTGCTGCGTCATGACAGTGTTCCACTGATATTCATAAGGTTTTCTGTGACTAAATATTTGGAAGTAGTATTGTGTGTCCTTCTAAGCTGGCCTCTCAGCTTTTAATTTAACTGGTCTATGAGATCCCCTCAGAAGCCAATGTTTTGACTGGATCTTTTTTGAAGGCACCATAACAAGACCAAGACAAATGTGTTACTTAAAAGTCTTGTCTGTAGCCATTCACTGATCTCAGAGATATGTTTAAACATGTTTTGTTTGGAAAAAATCAATGCAGTATGAGCTGGAACCTTAGTCGCAATACTTTTTATTTACCCTCGTGTTTTGCAAGGGAACGTAGGAAGACACTTAAACAAATATATATACAGTGTAATTCTGGTGGGGGTGAGGGGTGTGCCGTGGAGTCAGTTCTGACTCATAGAGATCCTGCATAGGGTTTCTGAGGCTGTATAGC
>NW_006408547.1:16302259-16316776 GCF_000296735.1 Chrysochloris asiatica | reverse complement strand
GACGGCACTTAACAACAACAATAACAACAAGGCTTGTTGTGGTTAGACATAGTAAATGTGTTGGATTATTTTAAGTGGCATGTTGTTTGTTATTTAAGAAAGGTAACATTGAAGATGGGCTACACGTAGGCAGCAAACACTCGGAATGCCAACCAGAAAGAAATTGTCGAGGATTCCCAATCTTCCAATTTTGAGAGATTAGTGATGTAAGAAGCCTGTGAAACAAGAGAGGAAGCAACTCACACAAATTATATTTCATATGAAGAGTGCGTCCTTGGATGTGGGTAACTTTCCATTTCCCTTTACCATTGTTATAGTTCAGCAACAGACAGGTGATGAATGAGAAGGGGAGGGAAACACCCACCACCAACAACAAAAAAATCTAGAAGAGGCAGGTAATGAATGAGAAGAAAAACCTGAGAAGATACAGAGATAAGCAGGCAGGAAAAAAGGATGGATGAGAATGAGGAAAGCGAAAGAAAAACAGGAAGGGATTAGGGGAAGAATGATTCAGAAGAAAAATGAGAGGGAAATATCGAATCTCAGAAACACTTGGTTCATCTGAAAACATTTTAAAGGACAGAGTATTGTTGGGTTTTACTTGTAACTCTGGTTCCAGTGACATTCCTCCCTCTTCCCACACCTTCCTTTTAGAGATTTAATTTTTTTTAAGTATTTAAATTTTTCATCTCTGATCTTGTTAGCTGGAAAGAGGGAGGGGGCATGTTAAATGTGGCTTCAGATCTTCCCTTGCAAAGTCATCTGTCTGGCTCAGGAATCTCTCCCCAGGGTGCTTTACATCCTAAGACAATAAAATGTTCCTTCAAAGCTGGTCAGGGCAAGGCCTCAATTACCTTAAGTAAGGACACATACCTCTCACACCCCCACCACCCAGCAACTGACAATAAAGTGCCCTGGTAGGGGTTGGCAGGCCAGGGCACAGAAACGCTAAAACCAAAGAGAAAACAACATAAAACCAAATGGTTACCTATTTAATTCTGGTGATAATAATCCTGAAAAATGGTTCTATTCTATTCAGAGGACCAGAGGTGTAACTGCTGAATATATACATACAGCAAAAACAACAATGTCTGCTTTTCCCAAGATCAATCCATTAAGAGACTCCAATATTTATCTTAAGACTTAAGAATTACAAAAACGACGCTGACTCTAAAAAGATACTGCTAGTCTATTTTTAGAACGCAATCCTTCGATAATTTTAGAAATTCTAGAAATACAGGGGTTGTTGTTGCTGTTGTTAAGTGCCGTCGAGTCGGATCCGACCCACAGCGACCCTATACAGGGTTTCCAATGAGCCACTGGTGAGCTTGAACCGCCGACCTTGCAGTTCAAACGACTTTGTAGTCTGGCGCATTAACCGATAACGCCACAAAAGAATTCCAGAATATAGGGGTGGGAGGAGGTAAAGCAAAGCTTCCATGAACTCTTTATGCCACAGGTTGCTGTTGTCAAGCACCCTCGAGTCATAGTGACCCTATATAGTGTTTCCAAGAAGCAGCTGGTGGGTTTGAACCCCAACCTTGCAGGTTGCAGTAATGGTGCTACACTTTCCTAAGAGTCCTGGTTTCATTTACAGCTTGACCTTGCCTCTCTCTCACCCTCTTTCCCAAAGAAGGGCGGGGTTATGTTCAAATGTTGTTGTTGTTGTTGTTGTTATGTGCCATGGAATCGGTTCCAACTCATAGTGACCCTGTACAGGGTTTCTGAGGCTGCAAATCTTCACGAGAGCAGAAAGCCTCATCTTTCTCCTGCAGAACAGCTGGAGTTTCGAACTGCTGGCCTTGTGGTTCACAGCCAGATTTGTAACCACTATACTACCTAGTTGAAAATGGCTAGGGCTACCTGGCACATTAGAGACCTGCTGGAATCAAGCTCTAAGATAAGCACTGGACTACTAACTATAAGATCAACAGTTCTAACCCACCAGCCTCTCCTTGGAAATCCTATACAGGATCACTGTGAATCAAAAGTAATTCAATGGCACTTAACAGCAACAACAACAAATTACAAAAATTAGAGTTGAGAGGAAGGTTTTGGAGGTGAAAGACAGCCTAGGAACATTGTACCTTGTAACTTTATCAATCTCCCTCTCTCCCTCTTCTTACCCTCTCGAATATGTCCTCAAAAGACACCTTTCATCAAAAGAAGAACATCTCTTCTCACATCAGCCATACTGTTCCCAAATAGTTTGGCGGGGGGTGGGGTGGGGTGGGGGGGGTGGGGGGTGTTTCCTGAAAACCTGAATACTGCACTGAAAATTCCTGGGGATCTATTTCATCCAACTTTGTGTATTTCACATTTGTTCTTTCTGTAGTTGTCCAAGAGCACGTTTGGGATCCTCTCTTGAAAGTTATTCCAGTTTGTTTGTGTATGTGTGTATCAGTGAAAGAGAGGGAGAAAGAGATACACGCAGATTTGCATCAATGTGTGTATGCCTCCATACAACATCCATTTGAAGTGTGAACTCTACCATTAAGGGATTACTTAGGAACTACTAATTCACTTTTTCTCTTCCATTTGTATTTCCTTTCATTTTTGCTTGGTTTTGTTTTTCTTTAAGAACTTTATTTCTGACATAGTATGAATCAGATTGTACTTTTCACTAAAATAAAATCAGTTAATGCTCCAAACTATCTGCTTCAGGTTTCTAAAGGATATCTGAAAGGCCAGAAAGTACATAAAAGTTAGATTTCTTTGGGAACAAAGAAGCAGCCTATGTATACCTCTATGGGTCAATTTCAGCTAAGTTCAATCATTTCATTAACCCCTGGTAGCCATAATGACTTTCTAATACTAGTCAATTAATATATACTGGTTTGCCACCAAAGAGATTCCTGTGGGTGTCTTTGGTGTGGCCCAAAATCAGCTAAAGAGAGTCCTTCCTTTGTTCTTCTCTAGCACATTTCTTGTGAGCTCAGAGTACTTTGAATCTCTAATGAGCTCCTTGATTAAGTCTCACAACTACCCTGTGTCCATTATCTCCATTTACCAGATAGTAACAATTTATAGGACTTGGCTAAGGTCAGAAGAAATTAGCATCCAAGCCAGAATGAAATTCTGAGTTCCTAAACCCCTCTCCTCTTATCCCGTTCCCTAGACAACATCATTTCATCCTCACTATATAAAATTAGTAAGTGCAGGAGAACCTTATTATGTTCTAATGAACTAATGCTCAGTACCAGTGACCTATTGCTACACAGACTTTTTAAAATGCACAGTCTGAAAAGGTACTAGCACATGTTTATTTTTGGAATGTATCTTACAGAATGGCTTTTGAACCACATGCTCAAAACCATTTCCACTAATGAAATGCAATTTACAGAAACCACCTGACATTACCATCTCCAACATTCCTGTGCCAGGACCAGGAGAACACGTGGTTCCTCAGGTGGCTGATGGTTAGTGAAGTGTTTGAGAAGTTTTGTGAATTCCCTTTGTGCTGCTATGATTGGAAATAAGATTACCTCCATGTGCTTTTTCTTTGTATGTGTGTGTGTGTGTTTTATCTTGTTCTCATTGTGGTTAATAGTTAGGTTATGCAAACAGACATCTTTTCCCACATCACAGTGGGAAATATAACTTTGCACGGTCACTTTAGAACTAGATAATCTGACAGCAAAGGAAAATATGCAAGTTTTAGTAATTAAACTTAAACATCATTCATGGAAGCCCATCTAATGGCAAGCCAATGCCAAGATTTGTGAATGGAATCCTAAATTCAGTGATTTTGGGGTGACCTCTTCTGTGAGCTCATGTGGACAATCAAAAGGTCTCTTGAGTTTCTCAAGCTCAAATATTCAGGGATTCTGTGACCACTGCAGATGTATTTGTCTTATGTTTGATGTTCAATGGACACAGACTCTAAAGCTTGGCTCCATACCCTCTTTGTTAACTAGTAAACAACTTCTTAAGCAGATTAAGGGCATTCACTAATGAGTAATTAGATGCTTTTTGTAAAGTCACTGGAATGGAATTTCAGGGTGGATCCCTTGGTAGAGTGAGAGTTCTTTCATAGAGCAAAAACATTCTTTGGATTCCAGTCTCCAGCTGGGTTTCTGGGTGGTAGAGTGAGAGACACCTCCTTTGCAGAGGTGCAGCTGATAGCAGGAGGGCATATTTGACCCCCATTAGCAGTCATCAATCACAGACTAGGTTTCAGCAGGGTAGTTAGAAACACTAACAAAACTCTGATCTTTCCTATTTCTGCTTAAAGAATAAAAATCAGCTTAATATAGACATTGGATTACTGCCTACTTTCAGGTTTATGATCAATCTGCAACACTGAGAAGCTTCACAATTATTATCAACACATCTGAGTTGCTTCTCAAAGAAATAGACAGTCTTCACATTTACAAAATCGCAAACAATAAGAGGGATGCCATTTATTATGCATTTAACTTCTGAGCTATAATAAATAGTTTTACTGATAATTAGCAAAGCTGAATGTTTATGGGAGAAACACCCTCCCCATCAATCGTTAAAAATTGCATATTCTTACGAGACAAACACATCTCAAAATTGTGAAATCATTATAAACATTTATTGACTGTTTCAAGCTGACAAATGGCAAATAGTAATGTCATTCCTTTCATTAGTACTAAGAAGCACAATTTTTCCCAAGTAGGTTGTTCCCTTTGATGAATTGTTGATTATGTCAAGCAATATAGTTGCACAAATAGACATAAAAATGAATGATGATGGCATGTCACTTCTGCAGAATTGCATCCAGGAAATATTTGTATAACAGTCTATGTGTAATCTTCAGGCATGCATTTACGTAACAAGATAATAGACTTTCTTCCATGTACCGCTTCATCACAGGTAACTTACCTGTAAAACATTCTCATGTCAACACTGGCTGACTTTCTTTTGCATTTGTTTTTGCTAAGTGCACTGGAGTCAATTTTGACTTTTAGGGTTGGGATTGGTGTGTTTGAGCTACTGATCTTATAGTGAGTCGCATCATAACTAACCAATATTCCCGTGGGAATAGAAAATAGGACATGATTAATCCTATGAAAACAATTCATTAATTTATTTTTCATGTGAAACTCAAGAATAAGCCCTGAAGTTTAAGTTTTACAGAAGACTACACTTTGATTCCGAGATTTACAGCCTCAGAAACCCTGTACAGGGTCACTATGAGTCGGAACGGACTCCAAGGCACAACCACCACCATACTCTAATTTGAACAGTCAATTTAAACAGCAAGATCTGCATTTCCAACTCACCAGTTAGTCTTTGGAAACCCTATATGGGGTCACCATGAGTTGGAGCCAACTTGACAGCACTTAATAACAACAAATAGGGCATTTGGTGTGGCACTGTAGGATAAGCATTAGACCTCAAGGACAGTGTGAACTGCAAAGTTGGTGCTTCAAATTCACCAGCCATTCCTTGGAAACCCTATACAGGATCACTATGTGTTGGAATCCATTCGATGGCACTTAACAACATAATCCCATAAGAGTCCTGGTGTGGCGTTGTGGGTTAATGCACTGGACTGTGAGGTTGGTTTGTACTGCAAGGTCGGTGGTTCAAGCTCACCAGGCACTCCTTGGAAATCCTATACAGGGTTGTTTTGAGTCGGAACCGACTCTACAGCTCTTTACAACAACAAAACTCTTAGAAGGAGTCCTGGTGTGGCACTGTAGGATAATGCACTGGATTGCAAGGTCTGTGGTTCAAACTCACAGCTACTCCTAGGAAACCATATAAAGGGTTGCTATGAGTTAGAACCAACCTGACACCACTTACAAAAATAAAACACTCTTATAAAGATTTTTCTTAAGAAAGAAATAAAAGAAAGTCAATGGAAACAAAGAGTTAAAGAAAGACTGACATTTCACAAAGAGAACTTTCATTTTACATATAAGGAAACTGAAGTTCACAGGTGATAAACTATGACACAGGTAAACACAAAAAGACTCTTTACTACTTGTTGATGTTGGAGGAAGGCAGGAGGGAGTTTATCACATAGGCATCCCATCTGACATTACTCAGAGAGAACCACCAGCAGTCATAGTCTTGTTTGGATTTGAAGTTCCGGAAAATTTGTCTGCATTCTCATTGCTATTTGGATCCAGAGAAACTTATGTAAATGTCAAAACATTGATTTATAAAAAGAAAAATATTGTGATTTTTTCATTTCTTCTACATAGCACACTCCCATCCTTAAGTCTAATGAATTACTCAGAAGCAGAGTAAGTAAATCCGAAGACTGTCAGGTGAGCATGAAATGTTCTCAGAGGGTATTAAGTTTAGTCATTTCCTATTTCACCACAAACGTTTCCGCTTTAGTGATGAATTAAAGACTAATGACATCGCTGTTTCTCCTCACATTCTGGCCTGATTCTGTCTTTCTGGACTTTGTTTTTCAGTAATCCAGGTTGCTGTGTGCACAGCTTCTGGACCGAATTCAGTAAAATAGATTTGGTTTCATGCCATTGGATTTTATTTATTTTTAAATTATTTCTCTTGAATCAGTAATTAGATTGCAGTTCAGGGTGCTCTGCTGATGAAATTTTCTCCAGGACAATCTCCCTCCTGGGATCACTTCCTACAATAAAAGAGTGTGATGGCTCTTCCTCCTCAAATTCTTGAGGTATCTGTCCTTTCTACCATCACGATACTGCTGGAAAGATCCGAGTCAAGGGCTGTTCCTCTCTCTCTAGTTAAGCGTGAATTCACCTTTCCCAGGCCCCCTGGCCGCTGTGATAACACTAAAACCTTTTCCTATTGTTAGTTTGCACTGCCTAGAGCATGTAACTCTTGCTGTTCTTTTATGCAATCAAGTTGGTTCCAATTCATAGCTACCCTGTATAGGGGTTCTGAGAGTGGCTGGTGGGTATGAACGGCCAATTCTGCCATTACTAGTCCAGTGTTTATCCTACAGAGATACTCTGGATCTCTCCACCCAGCTTTGACTAAGAATGCTTTTCCTTCTACCCCACTGGCTCACAAAAGAACACAGAGCAGAATTAAAGTGCTTCTATTTTTATTCTGACTCTAAATTTGGGACTCTGTTCAAAGAATCATTAGATGAGAAAAAAACATATGAGACGGCTTCAAAAAGTCTATGGAAAATCTACTATCTTTTAATTCCAACATGATTAAGAAAACAACTAAGAGAAGATTCTTATGGGACATGAGATAATAGTTTGGTCTTTCTAGCTATTTTTCTAGCTAGACTGCAATCTCTCTTTGCAGGAGGTGAGTCTTTCAAACCATGTAAAGGAAGACATTCAGTAAATGGTTGTCCGTGATGACAATTTACAAGGACTGTCAAAACATCACTGGAAAACACTGAGATGAAGAGAATGTATTCATTATATTCTCGTAACCTCTCTTGAAGCAGTTATTCTCCATGATTGAAAGTGAACTTGATAAATCCATTGGGCTGAGTATGGCATGGACACCTTCAAAGAGAATGCATGAATATTAATACCTACCAGTCAAACACTTTCCTAACTGAAAGGCTTTTGTGCTGCTAAATAAGCTTAGGAATGTGGGTTTAGATCTCAAGGGCTTGGGTCCACTGTACAAAAGTACAGCTTCTACTCAGTGTGTATTTGACAAATACATTTTGTTTCAGAAAACTAACTGTTCGCCTGACAGGGGTGCTGAAATTTCTTTATATGTACTATACAACCTTTCAAAATTTTTATGCACTAAATGGAGTCCTGGTATGGCGCTGCAGGATAAACATTCAACTGCTAACCACAAGATTCATCGTTCAAACCCACCAGCTGCTCTTCAGAAACCCTATACAGGGTCACTATGAGTTGGAACTAACTCAACAACATTTAGCAACAACAACAATACACTAAATAATATGCAATGGGATATAGTAATAAGGGAGCCCTGTGTGGTACTGTAGGATAGACACTGGGCTGCTAACAGCAAGGTTGGGGGTTCTAACCTAACAACTGCTCCTCGAAAAATCTATACAGGGTCACTATCAGTAGGAACTGACTGAACAGCGCTTAACAACAACAACAATGATACGTAAGAGAGTAAATAACCTGAAATGAATCCTAACTCTATCACTAACCATTAGTATTAGTTGTGTAAAACCAAAAAAGAACCCACACACCAAACCTGTTGCCCTTGAGAGGATTCTGACCCCCAGGGACTCTATAGGGGAGAGTGAACTGCTTCATGGGGTTCCCGAGCCTGTGATCTTCACAGGGGCAGACTGCTACATCTTTCTCCAATATAATGACTGGTAGGTTCAAACCAGGACCCAAGCACCCTGGCAACTGGACCACCAAAGCTTTTCCCAATCGTGTAACCGAGAGCAATTTGACTAGCCTTTTGTGTTCTCCACTAGTTGTTCTTGTTAATGCTGTTCAGTGGGTTCAGACTCAACAGCAACCCTGTATAGGGTTTCCGAGGAGTGGCTGGCAAGCTTAAGCCATTGAAGCTTGTGGTTCAAACAGACGTTGCAGTCCAGGACATTAACCTTCAGAGTCACATCGAGACTCTGCCTACTCATCATTAAAAAGGTGATGGTCATGTTTACTTCATAGGGTTGTGTGAGAATTAAATGAGTTCATACATACAGAATAACAATACCTACCTTACACAGGGTCGCTATGAGTCAGAACTGTCTCAATGGCACTTAACAACAACAACACCACATATAAAGGAGTCCTGGTGTGGCGCTGTCGTTGATGCACCAGACTGCAAAGCCGTTTGAACTGCAAGGTTGGTGGTTCAAGCTCACCAGCTGCTCCTCAGAAACCATATACAGGGTCGCTATGGGTAGGAACCAACTCCATGGCACTTTAACAACAACAACCACATATAAATAGTACAATAATGTTCTCAAATATGTTCATTAAATAATAACTGACCATCTTCACATTCTCCTCCCATCCTCTATCCTCAACGTTATGCATATTGATGTTGTTATTTTTAAGTGCTATCAAGTCGGTTTCAATTCATAATGACCCTAATTGGGGTTTCTGAGGAGCAGCTGCTGAGTTTGAACTGCTGACCTTGATTCTCACTGACCTTGAGGTCTTGTGCTTGTCCTACAGCACCACACTAGCACATCGCATACTGATAGTATTTCATAATTAATTTCCTCCTTCTAATATTTTTAAGAAGTAAGCAAGCCAGGAATCATGATCCTTTTTTCACAATAGATCAAAATAAAAATCATGAAGGTTAAACGATTTGCTCACAGTGCCCTAGTTAATATGGCGTCTAATGAGCCAAGTGATAGTTTTCTCCTTTACATATTTTAAAAGGCCAATGATGAACCTAGGTGAATATCTAATCCACAAAACTTTAGAAAACACAAAATGCCATGTAAAAGTTTAAAGTTAGTTTGTATTTGTTATCCAGTTGAATCCTTACAAAATCTCTATAAAGTAGATATTTTGCCCATTTTTTTTATAAGTGAGGACACTAAGTTTAAGAAGTGTTAAATTGGCAAAGGTCATGTCAGGTAACTAACTAGTGGTTATCCAAATCTGGTTCTTTGTGATCAAAAACCTTGATTCTAAACAAAACAAAATCAAGGGTGTATTAATTTCCCAGGGCTGCCATACAATATAGCTCAACATAACCATCACCACTTTCAACACTGTTATGGTTGTGTGCTGTTGAGTTGGTTCCAACTCAGAGAGGTTCTTCATAATGTTTCTAAGAAGTAGATGTTAGGTTTGAACAGGTGACCTTGCAGTTAGCAGTCCGGTGCTTATCCTACAGCACCACTCCCAAATCATAAAATGTCATGAACTGGTACATTTTAAAAAAACTTGCATCAAGGAACTCTAAGGTCCATCTGCTTCCCTATGACATTTTCTCTAAAAGTTTGTTGTTTTTGCAATAAATGTACATTATGAATTGAATTGTGTCCCTCAAAAAGATATGCTGAACTCCTAATTTTGGTCTTTGAAGATGTTAACAGTGAGATTAACATGAGGCCATTCTGGTGTCCTGGTGTGGCACTGCAAGATAAGTACTGGACCGCTAACCAGAGGGTCAGTAGTTCAAACCCACCAGCCACTCAGGGTCGTGATGAGTTGAAACCGACTCACTGGTACTTAATAATAACAATCTGCTGAGTAGATCAGTTTCAATCCTGTATGACTAGTCTCCTTATAAAAGAGAAGATATAGAGCCAGGGAACAGAGAAGACCGCCTTGTAACAGTATAGCTGTAACCAAGGAACACCTGCAGTTATCAAAAACTAGGAGAAATGCACAAGACAAATACTTCCTTAAATTCTTAGAAGAAATTAACATGATCTCTTCAAGGCAGCTCCTGATTTCTTTAGTCATGATCCCTTATCTTTGTAAGCATCATATTTTTTACAATGATTTGATGTTTTAGACTTATCTTGAATTTTTCTCCTCAACCTAGAAGGATTCAGTTCACGAAGGAGACCCAGTCTATTTTCTGGAAAATAGTATTTAGAGACCATAGTCTTGGTTTGAGGAGTGTTCATTGCTACTAGGTTTGTCACATGTTTGTAGACTATTTCAGTAGACATATCTAAGAAATGGAGTCCTGATGTGTTGTTGTGGGTTAATGGGCCAGACTGCAAAGCCATTTCAACTGCAAAGTTGGTGGTTCAAGCTCACCAGTTGCTCCTTGGAAACCGTATACAGGGTCGCTATGGGTCTGAACTGACTCGATGGCACTTAACAATAACAACAACAACCTAAGAAATGCACACACACACTCGTGAGTATACAAAAGATGCACTACACTGGGAGTATACACTGACAGATTATTTCAAATCAAATTCAGGACTACAGGTTCTTATTCACCTGGTGAAGCTTACATCTGTATTTTCTTTCTTCCATGTTTAAAATCCAGTTCTTAATGACAACAACATAATTGCTCATTTGATTTATTTCACAGTAATAACTGATTATAAATACGAGTCCAGTGACGTAATCTCAGAATAATTATATCAATATTAAAAATTACGATGAAATTATTGAATATAATTTTTTAAATTCTACAGGTATTTTTTTTTAGCACATAATCTACTAGGGATATAATATTTAATAGACTTTAAAACTACTTGGAATAGTTCCTCCCTGTTGTGGATATGCCACCAACTAATTATAGTTTAGATTATTATTTGTGGCACTGTAGTATCAACAACAGGGAGGAAAGACCCCAAATTCAAATTCATTTTATGATGTTGTTGTTAAGGGCCATTGAGTCAGTTCTGACTCACAGTGACCCTGTTTAGGGTTTCCAAGGAGAAGATGGGGGGTTTGAACTTCTGATCTCATGGTTCTCAGTCAAGTGCTTATCCTATAGCACCACACCAGGAGTCCTTAATAAGTCTGAAACAAGACAAATCTGAGTCCTGGTGTGGCACTGTAGGATAAGCACTGAACTGCCAAAAGCAAGGTTGGTGATTCAAATCCACCAGTTGCTCCTTGGAAACCCTGTATAGGATCCCTATGAGTTGAAACCTACATGAAGGCACATCACAACAATTACAAACAGGACAAAGACAAGAAAAAGACACAAATGAATCATCAAGATGAGGGAGATTATCTGCCTGAGGCCATGTTGTGTCTCTTGTATCCCATCACTTCAAATGCAACTCATAGCAAACCTATTGTTGTTGTTGTGAGGTGCCGGTCGAATTGACACCCATAGCGACTCTGTATAATAGGGTTTCCAATGAGCAGCTGGTGAGCTTGAACCGCCAACCTTGCAATTCAAATGGCTTTGCAGTCTAGTGCATTAACCCACATCGCCACACCTATACACAGCAAAAAAAAAGCACTGCCCACTCCTATGCCAGCCTCACAACTGTTGTTACATGTGAACTCACTGTGTCAATTCATCTCATTGGGGATATTTGTTTTATTCACTGACACTCCACTTTACCAATCATGATGGCTTTTTCCAGGGACTTTGCCCTCCAGATAACATGTCAGAACTATGAGTGATAGCATCTTAGCATTCGGACTTCTAAGGAGCATTGTGTCTGTACTTATTCCAAGACACATGTGCTTGTTCCTAAAGTCCATGGTACTTTCAACATTCTTCCCCAACACCATAAATGAAATGCATTGATGCTTCTATGGTCTTCCTTATTCACTGGCCAACTTTCACATGCTTATAAGGTGACAGAAAACACCCTGGAACAACAGTCCTCAAACTGACACTTTTGGTCTTGAACACTTTAAAGAGATCTTGTACAGTAAATTTGCCTAACACAATACATCCTTTGATTTCTTGACTGCTGCTTCCATGAGTGTTGAGAGTGGATCGAAGCTAAATAAAGTCTTTGAAAACTTCAATCTTTTCTGTATTCCTTATGATGTTGTTTACTGGTCGAGTTGTGAGGGGTTTTGTTTTCTTTACTTTGAGGTGCAATCCATATTGAAGGAAGTAGTCTCTGATTTCCATTAATAAGTATTGTAAATTCTTTTCACTTCCAACAAGCAAGGTCATATCATCTGTGTATCACAGGTTGTAAATGAGTCTCCTCCAATTTTGATGCCACATTTTTCTTCATATAATCCAGCTGCTCAAATTATTTGCTCAGCATGCAGATTTAATAAATATGGTGAAAGGATACAACTATTACAAACACCTTTTCTGATTTTAAAACATCCAGCGTCCCCTTGTTCTGTTCTAAGACCAGTCTCTTGGCCTATGTACTGGTTCTTCTTGAGCAGAATTGTTTTGGAATATCCATTCTTCCTAATGTTATCCCGAGTTTGTCATGACCCACACAGTTGAAAGATTTTGCATAGTTAATAAAACACAAGTAAACATCTTTCTAATATTTTCTGCTTTCAGCCAAGACCATGTGACTTCAGCAATGATATCTCTAGTTCCATGTGATCTTCTGAATCCAGCTTGAATTTTTGGTAGCTCTATGTGAATGTATTGTTATAATCATTTTAAAATTATTTTAAGCAAAAATTTACCTGTAAATGATATTAATGGTAATATTTGATGATTTATACAATGCCTTCAGCCACTTCTCTTTAGAATGGGAGTGAATATGGATCTCTTCCAATCAGCTGGTCAGGTAACTGTCTTCCTAATTCCTTTGTATAAATGAGCAAGCACGTTGGGTGCTGCATTGGTTTGCTCAAGCATTTTAATTGGTATTCTGACAGTTCCTTGAGCTTTGTTTTTGTGAATGTGTTCAGTGCACCTTGGACTTCTTCCTTTAGTGCCTTCAGTTCTTGATCATATGCTACCTCTTGAAATGGTTGAACATTATTTATTTTTGGTACAATCTGTGTATCACCTTCTTTTGATGATACTGATATCTCAATATTTGAAATGATCATTCAATATTGTGTCCATAGTATCCTTCCATTTGCTTTAGCTTCTCTATGATCATGAGCAAGTTTAAGATTCTTTTCTGACACCCATTTTGGTCTTTTCTTTCTTTCTTGTCTTTTTAATGACTTTTTGCTTTCTTCATGTCTGATGTTCTTAATGTTGTCCCACAACTCTTCTGGTCTTTGATTAGTAGTGTTTAATGCATCTAATCTGTTCTTGAGATGGTCTCTAAATTCAGGTAGCATATATTCAAGGTCATCTTTTGTTTCTTGTAGACTTGTTTGAATTTTCTTCATCTTCAGTCACACTTGCATAGAAGCAATTGATACCCTGCTCCCTAGGTCATCTCTGGTCTTATTTTGGCTGCTGATATTGAGCGTTTCCACTGTCTCTTCCCACCGATTTGATTCTTGTGTATCTGGTGAGTTTTAGATGTACAATTGCCATTTATGCTGTTCAAAAAATATATTTACAATGTAGAAATTATTGGTCCTTAAAAATTCTATAACATGATCTCTAGCTTCAGGCCTAGGTGTCCAAAAAATTCAGTCATGTGACTATTTATAGAAGACGTAAAACAAAAGAAATTCATTACAAAATTATGACTGGAAGGCAGATCATTTTATCACAGTCATAAAGAGGACTGTGGTAGAGGGAAAGAGACAATGATAGGGATCCATCCACTATTGCAGATTAGAAAGCTTTACAGTTTGCTTGTGGGCCCTCGTACCACCTTGGTTGGGGTATGACTCATGACCACGTAAGCCTGGTACTCTGACTTCTATTAAGGACACACCTGAAGGCAAGTCTGCCCTTTCTGGAGATGGCAAGGGGAGCATAGTAGTCTAATTTCAAATACACTGAGTTGAAGGGCAAAGGTTTTTACATTGTAATGTTAATGGTCATACAGTCCTAAGAGAAGGCTGAATTTATGTTAAGACTCCAAATGGATTTTGTGTTGCCATTGCAAACCTCAACCTTCCACAGACCAAGTAGTCTGAATGCAATTGCTCTTATAAAACTATTGATTTTTAAGAATGATCTTTCTAAATTTAGTTTGGTTTATTAGTCTATAAAGTATTTATACAGGTTTTGATCCAAATACACAAACCAAGACATATTCAAGAAAGACACTTCTACCTATTCACTCTAGTCCTCTATAGGAGCTCTTTTTTAAAAGTTATAATAAGCAAGCACATTTGT
>NW_006408547.1:16299590-16300929 GCF_000296735.1 Chrysochloris asiatica | reverse complement strand
ACATTAAGAACATCATAGAGGAAGAAAGTAAAAGGTCATTAAAAAGACAAGGAAAATGAAGAGACCAAAATGGATGTCAGAAGAGACTATGAAACTTGCTCTTGCGCATAGAGAAGTTAAAGCGACTGGAAGATATGATGAAGTAAATGAACTGAAGAGAAAATTCCAAAGGGCAACTCCAGAAGACCAAGGCAAGTAGTATAATGAAATGTACAAAGACAGGCATCAGAAAATCAAAAGGGAAGAACAAGTTCAGCATTTCTCAAGCTGAAAGAATTGAAAGAAATACTTAAACCTCAATTTGAAATATTGAAGGATTTTGTGATTTCTGGTGTGGCACTGTAGGATACACACTGGACTGCTAACCACAAGGTTAATGGTTCAAACCCACCTGCTATTCCTTGGAATCCCTACAGAGGGTTTCTATGAGTCATAACTGACTTGATGGCGCTTAACATCAACAACATGGACTAATTATTGAATGATGCATGGAAACATCAGAAAAAGATGGAAGTTTGATTGCTCTTGAGTACTTTCCTGACTTCCTCCTTATTTTCCTCCACCCCTTTTCGGAGCATTTGAATTTGTTTGTATATCTGTCTTCTGAATTCTTTCTCAGGCAAATCCAAATCTTGCTCTTCCTCCTCTAGAAAGCCTTTATCTGTCTCCAGCTCATTTGTCTCAGTTACTCTTTTCTGGTTTTGGACATGTTTTGAGAACTTTAATTTTGTTTTGTTGATCATTTCCAGTAGTTATGTGGGTTTTAAATGCTTAAATGGATGTTTGTTGTTGTGTTATTAAGCTTACTGTGTGTCTCCTGGTGAATATGATCAGGGGATAGGTTTTCCTTTTCACACGTAATGCTTAGCAGCTGTTATTGGCTCTTGGTTCAATGGTGGAATATTATGGAATATACTTGTAGCTTTGCTATATGGCATGAATGCTGACTCTTCTTGGGTAACATAGTGTTAAAAAACTCCTACCGCCAGGAAAAATGTGTGATCAATAGGCCCAAAAGCAGAGACAAAAGCTACCACTCTGAAACAACAATAAAACTGTGGCTAACTGGCCAGTCACATTGCTACACAGGCAGTGTGCGTGCACTGTAGAAGCCTCCAGTAGTGAGTAGGGGTGTCCACTTGTTCAGGTCCGATCTCTAGTCACCACTGTAGATATGCACAGATAGATATTGAGAAATTCATGGGAGAAAGATTGTTTGCTCTTTTTGTCTCTGAAGATCAGATAGATATCTGCAGGGGCACAGCATAATTCTTGAAATAGTTGCCTCTTTTTATGTTGGGGTTTTACAGATTGTTCTTAAGGTTTGTCTGTCAGGCCA
>NW_006408547.1:16296678-16297839 GCF_000296735.1 Chrysochloris asiatica | reverse complement strand
CCCAAGCCATGGTATTTTCAATTGCCTCATCTGCATGTGAAAATTGGACAATGAATAAGGAAATAAGGATGACTATTCATTGGAAGTGAGGATAGTGAGACTATCTTATACTTTGGACATATTGTCAAGAGGGGCAAGTCTCTGGGGAAGTTCCTTATGTATGTAATGTTGAAGGGTCAGAGAAAAGGAGGAGGACCCACAGCAAGATGAAATATCTCAGTGGCAGCAAGAATCGGGTCAAACATTACAATTGTCAAAATGGTGAGGAACCAGACAATTTCTTTCCATTGTGCATACGGTCATGAAGGACAGTTAATTATTTATTATGTCTCTTCTAGCCATGAAGCCCTGGTGTGGCACTGTGGGTTAATGTGCTGTACTGCAAGGTCAGATAGAACCAGAAAATCGTCATTTCGGACTCATCAGCTACTCTTCAGAAACCCTATACAGGGTCGCTGTGGGTCAGAACTGACTCCACAGCACTTAACACAAACAGTAACAACTTCTAATCATATTCTTCCATTCTCTGATGTATTGTAGATTCTAGCCTTTATGGCTGTGATTATAAACAAATTTTGAAGTAAACTGTTAATGAGCTGGCATTAAGGTGGGAGTAAGGATTACAGTCCACCACTCGCCTGTCAATTTGTCGTACTGTGGTGGCTTGTGAGTTGCTGTTCTTCTGAAAGCTATGCCACCGGTATTTTAAACATCAGCAGGATCAATCATGATGGAGAGGTTTCACATGAGCTTCCAGATAAAGAAAGACTAGGAAGAAGGACTGACAAACTACTTCCTTATATTTAGTCAATAAAAACCTCATGAAAAGCAGAGAAACACTGTCAGATATAATGCCAGAAAATGAGCCCCTCAGGTTGGAAGGCACTCAAAATGCAACTGGGGAAGAGCTGCCTCTTCAAAGTAGACTTGACCATGATGATGTCAATGGAGAAAAGCTCGTGGGAGAAAAGCCCGTGGGACCCTCATTTGATGTTGGGGCACAACTCAAAATGAAGAGAAACAGCTGTAAACGTCCATTGAAAATCAGAACATGGAATGTATGAAGTATGAATCTGGGAAAATTGGAAGTTGTCAAAAATGAAATGGAACGCATCAACATTGATATCTTAGGCATTAGTGAGCTGAAATGGACTGGTATTG
>NW_006408547.1:16286548-16294153 GCF_000296735.1 Chrysochloris asiatica | reverse complement strand
CCTAACAACAACAACAACAAAGGATTACAGTGAAGGTAAAGATTAAGGCGCTTTGGTAGCATAGTGGTTATGAGTCAGGCTGCTAACTTCATAGTCAGCAGTTCGAAATTCCCATCATCAGTAGGAGAAAGATGAGACTTCTGCTCCTGTAAAGATTTATAGTCTCAGAATGTACAGTCTCAATATGAGTCAATACCAATGCCATGGAATACCACCACCATCACGACTGACTAAGGCTGCCTCCACCTTAGTAGATAGTGTGACTCAAGTCACCACTCTTAACTTTCTTTGGGGACATGATCTGAGTCCACTATATAGGGATCTTTTGACAAAGTTAGCTTTCTTGTTCTGGACCCCATGTCTGGCCCATCTCTGTCTGACCTCCAGGTTGTAGAACTATTGTCCTATTACTTGATCGAATTGATCAGTTTCTGAAGTCTTGTGCATCAGCAGCCTTCTTGTGGCCCAGCCAATTTGGGTTCCTTGGCTCCTGAAACTCCATGGGGAAGGAGGGAATCAGTCTCTGGGCCAGAAGATTTTGGAATATAACCTCAGGGGGCATGACGGTCAACTGGCATAGCATAGTCCATAAAGACAATGTTCTACATCCTCTTCTGATGAGAGATGACTGGGCTCTTAAAAGCCCCTAAGAAGGTCTCTAAGGTGCACCTCTTCTCTTCCTGTCCAGAGGAAAGAAGGGCAATAAAAACTGAAGGCCCATGGGAACAATTAGTCTAACATACTAATGCATCACAGAAACTTCAGTCTCCATGACCCTTTGACCGGAAGAACCAAAACTTAGCTGGCTTCTACTACCAACTGCTCTGAAATGGAGCACGTTAGAAGGTCCAGATTAGAGTGGGAGAAAATGTGGAACAAAACGCAACATTGTAAAAAAAAAAAAAAAAAAAAAAAAACTAGACTGACTGCTCAGGTAGAGACTGGTGGAACCTGGAGACAATGATCGCTGATCACCCTTCAGGTCTGGACTAAAACTCACTCTTATGGCTCAATTTTTATGCACGCAATTGATAGGTATATGGGGGGACAACACTAGTTAGCTACACACACCATTTCAGATCAAAAGGGAAGCATTTTCCCAAAAACAAAATTCAGAAGGCGAAACGGAACCCTTAAGAGGAAGTTGGTAAGTGATGTTACCCTGAATTACAATCAGTAAGATGAACCAATGTGTGTATGATTTTATGAATGTAAAACTGATCCTCTGCTCTGTTTGATTTTTATGAATGTGCGTATGATTTTATGAATGTAAAACTGACCCAATTCACCATTTTATGAATGTGCGTATGATTTTATGAATGTAAAACTGACCCAATTCACCATATAAAGTTTTAACAGTGCACTGGAAGTTTTGCTTAATATTTTCACATTTTCTTTTCATTTTCAAAGCTTTTATTGTGAATTGAGTGATTGTTTATATGGGAGAACATCAGTTTTGCACTCATCGTATTGTATTTTGTCTCATTGCAATGATTACAATCCTTTCCATGCATCATCATTAAAAGTATTTGCTTTTTTTATTTTTTTTTAATTCCCTTTGTTTTTTGTGGTTGTTTTTTTTTTTGATGTACACAAAAATAGTCAGGAATATATAATCATTTAAACAATAAAAGGGCACATTCTGCAAACCTGCCTCCTGGGTGTCAGCACATAGCATTTCTCTTTCCATGACTCTAGAGCCCTCAGCTGCTCAATCTCTACATGCCATCAACTCTGCCTCCATCTCTGGTGTGGCTGCTCCTCTGGTTAAGGTCTCACATTCCGCTCATGCTCTTTATTCTTGATGATCCTATCACATTTTCTTTTGTTAGACTAATGCCATCCTGTGTTTCTATCAATGTATGAAATTTTCTGTTTACCTCAGCCTCACTAGTGAGACTGTTTTCCACAATTCTCCAAAATAACTAGTGCGTTTTATTTTTGTATTATTATGAGCAAGGATAGTTCTTTAAAAATCAAGCAAAAAAAATGTCTTTTCATGCAGAATCTGGTATTCTTAACTGCCACATAAAGGTGGTTACGTTATCCTTAACTTCTCAGTAAGTTCAGGTTAAATGAACAACCAGAGATGTTTTGCAATAAAGAGCAATTTCACTTATAAACCAACCTGTTTCCTTGTTAAACACAGATTGAGGATAAAGATGTATAAAATTTCAAATGTGGGACACAAGTAAAAAGGTATCACTCCACTAACGAAATAGGCATTCCCCATTGCTACCTTAAGTTGAATGCTTCGTTTTCCTCTTATTTTGCTGAGTCAGAGGACAGTTATGTTGTTGGGTACTAGTGTCATTTCTGACTCATAGTTAGCCCATGTAATGGAGTAGAATGTCCTTATAGGGCTTTCTAAGGCTGTCTTTTTTTTAAGGCTGTTTTTTTTTAGAAGACACAATTTTTTTCCTATGGAGTCACTGGTGGGTTCAAACTGCAAAACTTTCGTTTAGCAGCTGTGTGCTTAACCACTGTACTACCAGAGCTTCTTTGGGGCAGGGGAAGGATAGCAGAAAATAATTGGATGGTCAGGGTCTGCGTTAACTTGACTAGGCCAGGATTTCCAGAGGGTTAGCAGTTGAGATGTGTTTATTCCCACAGTGATGAAACCTAACACAGGCAGAGTTAACTCTATGATGAGTGGCTGTGAGCAGCCTATCAATTGAAGGGATGCTTCCTTGGGGGGTGTGGCCTGTTCCCATTATAATGGACACATGGGAAAGGTTCTCTGTCTTCTGCTTGGGACCTGGGACTCTACAGCTATAAATCATTTCCTTGATAATAAATGTCTCTTTATATATGTACGCATATATATTTCACTGGTTTTGCTTTATAGAAAACCTGGCCTAAGACATAATATATGCAACCTGAAAGCTTTTAAATTGAAGGAACAAATTTTCATTGCAATAAAGACTGTTCTTAGTTACTTTTATGCAGACTTCAACTCATGGTACCTGATGTGTGCCGAGTAGAACTGCTCCATTGGGTTTTCAAGACTATGACCTCTCAGAAGCACATATTCAGGCTTGGGTGGTGTTTCTGAAGGGATCTGCCATCATTTTTAGACTAGTAGTTGAACACTTGAATATTTGCACCACTCATAGACTCCAACAACATCCAGAACATTTCAATTAACTGTTGGCAAGAAAACCACATTGCAGAAGGCATCATTCAAGGTTTTAACATTTCCATTCATCATAGTCTGAAAATCATTTTTCTGAAGGTTGAAGTAGTAATGTCTCACATATGATCAAATAAATAACCTAGTATCATTTAGTAGAAGCAGAAACTATCTGCCTTAACCTTCAAAATATATTTTTTAGCTAAGAAGACCATTCCAGTGTTTGGTGATGAGTTTAAAGTCATCATTTCCTATGTATGCAGTTAATATGTTTAGATAAACCTTTTGCTGTGGTGATATTTACCTGAGTGGAGCTGTTTGCTCATTTCTTTTAAGTCCAGTTTCTGAAGTAAATTTGCCAAATAACTGGCATATCTATTCAAATTTCTCATGATGTAAACTGTTCATTCCCGGTTTGTGTTTTCCTCACAGTTCACAGCATGACAAACGATTTCTCAAAGGAATTATGTTCCAGAGGCAGGACTCAATCCAATAGGAGACAAATAAAATGACTTGAAAATGAGATTTGACATAGAAATTAGATTTCTATGTCATTTGACAGACAAATGTTATATCCACGTTATCTGATAAGATTGTTTTTTAGCATACGTATGGTCGAGTGTGCTCTATTATTTTCATTCATTCATTCGCTCAGGAAGTATTTTTTGAGTTCTCATTATAGACCAGGCTTTATTATAATGGAAGGATATGCAGGGGTGAACACGGTAGGCACGGTTTTTACCCACATAGTCTGAGAGAAGAGAGAATTATTCACCAAAAAATATACACTATATTTATTAGTATTATGAATCTTCTTGTTTTCTGTACTCAGCATTTATTGAAAAAATATATGCTAACAATTAACTATGAGTCAGGTACTGTTATACTTTACAAACTCTAAGAAATGCTGGGAAAATGAAGTGATACATAACCAGACAGCAAAAAGTGGGACTAAGCTGTCTGTCCAAGTCATTATTCTATCTTTCCCTTTGTCAAAGTCTACCTTAGACATGCTGAGTCATTGCTTTCTACTGTTCATGTCCAAAACTACTGCAAACTCATTTCTGCTTCCTCTGTTATGTCTGCAAATGCTTTTCCTAAGATCCCTAATGGAACTTCTAATTCCAGCCAAAATATAGTAACTGGTACTCTTCAGCCATAAACAGAAAAACTAGACAAAATAATATGCATCCAGAAATCCGAACAAAATCAGCAACAGGCTCCAGGCTCCAATCATGGCAGGGCCAAAATGAATGAGGTACCCTTGACTCTGTGCCTAGATGATTGTTAGGGACCCTGGCCCAGGAAGGGGGAGCTCAAGCAGAACATGGGGTTCACTGAGATGAGCTGACAGAAATCAAAATTTAGGAAGACTGAAATTGCTGCTTCAAAGGTAACTGCACAGGTAACGTACAGCTGGAATTTGTGGGAAACAGTACAGGTGTGGTACCTTGACTTTACCTGCTATGACTGTTCTATTCAAAGTCTTAATTCCCACCAAGTGATTGGGTGGGACCCCAAAATAAGGCATGTAGGCCTCTACTGCTGGGATTGGTTTGTTTTGTCATCCCGCTAGGTTTAAAAGGAACCATCTCAGAAGTATAGCTGGATGATTCCAGAACCATCAAGAAAGAAGAGCCTGAGTGGAGCGTGAGAGCCCTACCTGGAAAAGCAGCATGGCAGAACAGTAGCAGGGAGACCCATAGCAGCTGCAGACTTTTAGGCCAATGGACCAAGTCAGCCTGAGTGACGGTAGGCAGGAGCCTGGCTCAGAGAATGTGCACTTTAGGCATTTACAGGCTGGCGACAGGAGCTTTGTAACATTTGCTGGATGAAAACAGAGGCCAAGGGGCCACATGGCTGGGAAGTCATGTGAGGCGTGCCTGCAGTTTGACTGACAAGGGGCATTCCTGCCTGGAGACCTGCTATATCATGAGTTGATTCTGATCCTGAACTGTATGTACCCTATTCACTTCCCTAATAAACCTCATAGTCACAAGTATTGTGATGAGTTATGTGTAGCCTATACCATGGATTATAGAACCCAAATGTCAAGCAGCATGCTGTGGGAGGAATGGTTGGTGTCAAAATAGGGTAAAGAAGGTTGTAGGGTAGAGGTCATAGGATTTGGCCTTGGAATGATTCTGAGTTTGATTCTCCTTCCCCCGATGAAGGCCAAGGAAGTCAGACATAGGCTCAGTGTTGGTTTTGCAAGCAAAGACCAAGAAGCTAGGCAAGGAAAAAGATCCAGAAATCAAACTTGAATTTCCCTTAGGTTTTTGGCTGAATACCAATGTTAACTTATTGAAACAACTTACAAAAAGGCATTATGCTGAGTGAAATAAGTTAATCACAAAAGGACAAATATTGTATGAGACCACTATTGTAAACAGTCAAACAAAGGTTTCCCACTAAAAGAAACATTCTTTGATGATCACCAGGGGTGGGAGAGAAAGGGAGCATAACCAAACAAAGAATAATTAAGGAAATATTAACTCTCAGGGAACTAAACATTGGATCAATGCTGGCTATCACATGGTGGGGGTAGGGGGAGGGCAGGGATTAGACATGTGGAGAAGCAGGGAAAGCAACCCATTATAAAAAATGAAAATAAGAAATCAGTAGGAAGAGAGAAGTGACATCTTGCAAAAATAGCATGGAGGTGGGGCCTCCTTTGACTACACGAGAAAGAAGGAGAATTAAACTCCATCCACATCAACCCCAGACTGATTCCTATGAGGTAGAGGTCAGGCATGCCTCCATCTTCCAACTTTCTTTATCTTATTCTGACACCAACCATTCCAGGATGCTGCATTTCCACTGGATTGGATAATACACTGCAATAGCCACACAGAACTCACAGGTAGTGCTCTTGATTATGGAATTAATCAGGGATGTTAACAGTTTGCAATTCAGGATCAGAAGCAACTCAGGATACAGCTGTTCTCAACTGTATCAAAAGTGTGCCTTGCTCTGGTCTTTGGCCTCTCAGCCATGTGAGCACTTAGCCTCTACCCAAGTCAGGCCAAGGTTGCAACATTCCTTTAGAGCTGTCGGTAAATACCCAAAACAAACGCACTCATCTTTACTCATTCCATGGACCAGGAAGACCACCTATCTTATCTGTTGCATGCTTTCACTACCAATACCTCTGCTGCTGCCTCTGCCCCTGCCACTTCTCCACACAGGGATCTTGGGGTCCCAAGGAAGTACTCTGTTTGTGGCTCTTCCTTCTTGATGGTTGTCACATCCGTGTTCCTGCTTCTGAGATGATTCATTTTACACCCAGCAGGATGATCCAACTGGCTAATCTCTACATGGAAGTCCCATACACTCTGTCTTCATGACCCCACCCAATCATTTGGTGACAGTTACAAAGACCATGACTAGAAGAGGCATATTAAATGATTCCTAGTACCACACTCCCTAATTAGCAATCCGAATGATCCCAGTTTAGGTATGATCTTCCAACTTAACTCATCTGTGTAATGTATCATGACTCTGACAGCTCTTCGTCTCCTTCCTCGGCACTTGTATTACTTGCTAGCCTCCTCCTTTCTCCTCTCTGGTTATTAGTTCTGCTGGATGTCTTTCTTTCTTTCTTGGTGTTCTTCAGGGCTTTTGTGGTTTTGCTTTATACAACAATTTCTCTTGGACAATTTCAATACTTTTTACCAATTCAACTAGAAATTTACTTTTCAGAAACTTCTGCTCCTATTGTTGTTGTTAAGTGCTGTGGAGTTGCTTCTGACTCATAGCCACCCTGTATAGGGTTTTGGTTCTGCATAGGAGTAGTTAGTGAGCTTGAACTGCTGACCTTGTAGTTCAAACCAACCTTGCAGTCCAGTGTATTAGCCTACAGTGTCACACCAGGAATAAGATTTATCATTATTAAGTGTTGTTGAGTAGGTTCTGACTCATAGGGACTCTGCAAAGGGTTTCTGAAGAACAGCTAGTGGGTTTGAACCACTGATCATTTGATTAGCAGTCCAGTATTTATCCAAGACTGCCACACCAGGAGTCCAAAAAACATTTTTTTTTAAAGATAGTTACTGTTAAAATCATAATGACAACATGCATTAAACTTTATCAAGTATTTTTATATACTGTATTCCCTTTGATTCTTACATAAATTCTTTGCAATTAAAAACAAAAGCCCAGGGAGGAACAAACAAGATGGCGGATCAGATGGAAGTGCAGTAAGAGCTCCGCCAACAATAACACAGAATACCTGACCATGCAGGCTCAGGGGATGGTCCCAGAACTCTAAACCACTTTTAAAGTAATATTTAGAAGGTTGGAAGGCTCACAACTGGGGAATTTGTGGCAGAAGCAAGAAATCCATTGCTTTCTAGTTCGGGATGCTCAGCTTCTCCAGGAGCCACCATCTTGAGTGAGAGCAAGCTTAGGAAGGATCAGAGCAGTCACAGACCCTGGCAGAACTGCAGAGATCAAGGTGTGGACATTCTTTT
>NW_006408547.1:16275072-16283654 GCF_000296735.1 Chrysochloris asiatica | reverse complement strand
TATAAAATAAGGTACTTACCTGAACAAGTCACCTGTAAGGGAAATGCTTTGGCACAGGATAGACTAGAGGATATCTGACTCTTGGTACCATACTCTTTCCAAGTTAATGGTTAATTGTGTTGTTGTAGAGTGTGCCATGGAGTTGATTTTGACTCATCTGCTTTACTTTGAGTATTGTGCATTGTTGTTGTTAAATGCCATAGAGTAGGTTCCAACTCAAAGCAATCCTGTACAGGGTTTCTGAGGAGTGGCTGGTGGATTTGAATCACTGTCCTGTGGTTCACAGACCAATGCTTACTCTACAGTGCCATGCCAGGCATCCTTTATAAGGCACAAGGACTGAACACATTATGGATTAGCATATATTCACCAGTGATGACACCTGCTGCTAAGGAATTGGCTTAGGAGTTCATTTCATTTTAAGAGAGTAAACTCTCCTTTTGGGGCAGTATTTTGTAGACAGACTCTCTTTGAATAATGTCTTTAAATGGACTGAGGCAAAACTTGTCAGGTGATTCAAGTATCCCACTGACATTCCAAAGAGTCAGATTGTACAACGTGCTTTTCACTTTCTCCCTCTGAGCAATTTCAACTATTTGTACTTGCATGTTCTATCACGGAAGTCTGTGCCAATGTGGATATTCAATTTAGTTATAAACCAGGATTCTTACCAGTGTGGAAACAGGCAGAGAAGTCTAGCATCAGGCCTGGGGTTGCAGACATTTTTAATTCATTGGTGATGGTGGCTTTCTGATGTAGTTCATGCCCCACCTCTGCAGACAGAAGTGTTACACTCATCTTCATCCCTTAACCCAGGAATATCTAATGTGATTTTTGACATAAACTAAGAGGGTTTATTTTGGTATCTGACTTGTAGGCAATTTTATCTTTTTTCAGTTTGTATTGTTGTTGTTGTTGTTAAGTGCCATTGAGTCAGTTCTGACCCATAGCAACTTTGTGTAAGATTTCCAAGGAGTGACTGTTGAGTTTGAACTGCCAACCTTGTGGTTCAAACCAATGATGCAATCCAGCGCATTAACCTAAGAAGCCACACCAGAACTCCCAATTTGTCTTGAGAACCACTGAGTTTTCCTGATCCCATTTATGAATGTGCTGATACAAACTGCACATCAGCACATTCATATATGGGGTCAGGAAAACTCAGTAGTCCTCAAGAAATAAGTATTTTCCCACTCATACCCATATACTATCAACAACAAAAACAAAGAAACCAACAAGCAAAAAACACCTTGAGAAAATTAAGTTTTCATTGAAGCCATTTTCTGTAAAGATCTGTTTTATCACTCATAATTTAAAACATTAAAGTAACACTTACTTTAAAGTAGTCTAATAACAGTTTCTTCACACATTTTCTGTCATATTTGTGATGCTTAAATGCACATGTTTTACACTTTTCATTGTAACCCACATGATAGTTTGACTAACTTCTACTATATAATCACCAAATTAAGCTTGCATTACTTTCAAAGGAAAAATAAACTATATATTTACAGCTATTAGCATTTTTAAAATGCGCTATAATATATGTATTGGTGCCTTTCTATATAGTGTTTATTTTGTTGTTGTTGTTAAGTGACACTGAGTTGGCTCTGAATCATAGCAACTCTGTGTAGGGTTTCTGAGGAGTGGATGTTGAGTTTCAACAGCCAACCGTGCAACTGAAATTGATCGTGCAGTCCAGTGCTTATCCTATAGCACCACCTTTTAGTGAGGATAATTAGAATTTTATAAGTTTATCCATTTCTTTCTATGTAAAATTAATGTAAGACTCATCAACAACCTGCAATGCTCAGATGATACAACCTTGCTTACTGGACATGAAGAGGACTTAAATATATACTAGTTGATGAACATCAAAAACTATGCCTTCTGTATGGATATACCTCAATGTAAAGAACACGAAAATCCTCACGAATAAGTACAAATAAATAAGGTTGAGAAAGCAGTCCTGGTCTGGCTCTGTAGGATGAGCTTTGGACAGCTAACCAAAAGGCAGTGGTTCAAACCCAACAGACGCTCCTTGGAAACCCTATACAAGGTTTCTATGAGTTGGAACTGATTGGACAGCATTTAACAGCATAAATAAATGGAGAAAAGATTGAAGTGGTCACAGACATCATTTTGCTTGGGCCCACAATCAACACTCATAGAAGCAGCAGACAAAAATTCAAAGGATGGATTGCGTTAGCCAAATCTGCTGCAAAAGATCTTTTTGAAGTGTCAGAGAGCAAAAATTGAAATATACACATACATACATATAGCTATCACTGTAACCCATACCTCCACTTTATAATGACAAGCTTATTACTAGATAGTGAATGTAGGGGCTACATGAGTAAAGATATCAGACAAAATAATTCTATGGAGTCTCTCATGTCTGAATTCCTCTTGTCAGTGGCCATGTATCATACAGATGTCTCACTGCAATAAAAAATGTCAATTTGTACTATTTTTTAAGACCTTTACTAACTTTGGTGTGCACTCAGTCCTACCAGGGATACGCTCAGTGCAATAACATTTTAACTATTTCTATTTTCCTAGGGTACCACTACATACTCAGGTGATCTTCTTTAGAATATGCTTCTTGACATGTTATATTAACTTTTGCAAATAGCAATAAACAAACATATTTCTCAATGCTTTTCACTACATTGGATCAATTAGACTTATAATGGAGTCTTAGGGTTAGTTTTGGCATTTAAGCTACATTAAAGGGAGGTAAGTTCTTATTGACTAAGGTTTCTTGAAAATGAATAGTGTTGATTTCACTAGGAAACAAATATTTACACCAGTAATTTACTAAGTGAATTACTGTGGGTTTCCTAGGCAGTATATCCAGAATTAAAAGTGACCAAAAATGTTGCCAATGATTTAAAATTTAGATTTTCCAAGACCTTTGATAGAACAAAGGATTCACTAGAACCTTTTCATTTTCAAACACAATAAGAACGCTGGTGGTCTTTAAGTGGAGTACCCAGGTGGTGCAAAAGACTGATGTGCTCATTTATTAACTGAAAGGCTGATGCCATAGAATAAGCACAAAGTCAGTTTGAATTGCAAGGTCGACGATTCAAACTCACCAGCTGCTCCTCGGAAACCCTATACAGGGTTGCTGTGAGTCTAAACCAACTCGACAGCACTTAGCAATAACAAAGGTGCATGGGAAGAAAGGCTTTGTGATCAACTTCTATAAAATCCTACTCTGCTACACATGGGATCGCCATCCCTCGGAATCACCTTGACAGCAACTGGTACCTGGTTTACTAACAGGCAGCACTGGACTTGTTGTTAGATGTTGTCCACTCAGTTATGACTCTTATAGATCCTATATACAACAGGAAGGACCATTGATCTGTCATGTGACACCCTCACAAGTGTCTAACCCACTGTTGTTGCCACTGTGTCAATCCATTGCATGGAAGGTCGTCTTCTTTTTTGCTGACCCTCCAGAGTACCTAGCATGAGGGCCTTCTTCAAGGACAAGTCAACATGCAAGAGTGTCTGCTTTCAAGGGGATCAAAACTAAAAGGTAGCATGAAGTACAGATGTTAGTTTTTGCTGATGCATTCATCCCAGAGTAATCATCGTGAGGTTTTACATGTATATCTCTGTAGATATACATGCTAATCTCACAGATATTTAACAATGATCACTTTCTTTAAAGATTTAAAATATGCCACTTCTTTAACAGTTCCAGTTTTAACTGAAAAGAAAAGGTTATTAACCAGAACCCAATTCTAGGTGCCCGAGTTACTTGTGAAGGCAAGTAGCTCTGGGTGCTTCTCAAGACAGGATAAACTTTGTTTATGTGGGATTATCCCAGATACTGCAGGACATTTTAGATCCCTAGATTACTTCTAGCATAGACTGTAGGATCAGCACTAGACTGCGGACCACAAGGTTGGCAGTTCAAATCTACCAACTGCTCCTTGGAAACCCTATACAGGGCCGGTCCTAAGAATCGGAACTGATTGAATGGAACTTGTTACAACAACTATATTACTCAATGAAAACGAACAGTCTTCGAGGTAAATATGACAATCAAAAACATTTCAGCTGTCCTTGATGAGAACCAATAAATTAGAAGATTTAAGATTAATATCTGTTAACTTCATGACTTCCACAAAAAGTAACGGCTTCATTACCTTCAGTAACAATGAGGTAAACTTTGTTTATTAGATGTTATTTTACAAAGAGAAGCTGATCTGCCAAAAGGTGTCCCGCCAGCTTCAGCCTTATCCTGACCTCCTCTGGATGCATCACCAACAGAGTCAGCTGCTAGGCTGTGGGTGGCACCTACCTGGGCGTGGGCTGGAACAGGGCCAAAGGCCGCAGTGTCTGAGAGCAGGTGCAGTTAAGGGCACCCAGCTAGGGCCCCTCATGGACATCCTGAACTTCCATACTGCTGAGACTTAGCCAGGGTCGCCGGCCCCTGTTTCTTCAGTGCCTGCCTGGTTCAACCAAAAAATGAAGTCTTTGAAAATGTCTATATTTTCTCCATTATTCATAATGTTATTTATTGGGTCAGTTGTGAGGATTTTCATTTTCTTTACATTGAGGAGTAATCCATACTTAAGTCTTTGACCTTCTTCAGTAAGTATTTCAAGTCATCTTCTCTTCCTGCAAGCAAGGTTGTATCATCTGCATCACAGATTGCTATTAAATCCTCCTCCAATCCTGATGGGACAATCTTCTTCATCTAACCCAGTTTCTCAGATGATGTGCTCAACATACGGATTGAAAAAATATGGTGAAAGGATACAATGCGGACAGATACCTTTCCATATTTTAAATGATTCAATATTCCCTTGTTCTGTTTGAACAACTGCCCGTGTATGTATAGGTTCCTCATGAGCACAGTGGAGTGTTCTGGAATTCCCATTCTTTTCAATGTTACCATAGTTTGCTATTATTAACAGAGTTGAGTGCCTTTACATAGTCAATAAAGAAAAGTAATAATTTTTCTCATATCCTCTGTGTTCAGCCAAAATACATCTGGTGTCAGCAATATGGTCACTAGTTTCACATCCTCTTCTGAATCTGGCTTGAACTTCTGGCAGTTCTCTGTTACTGTATTGCTAAAAAGATTTTTGAATTATCTTCAGCAGAATTTCACTTGCATATGATATGAATGATATTGTTTGCTGGTTTCTATTTTCCATTGAATTGCTGCTTTTTTTTTGGAATGGGAACAAATATTGACCTCTTCAAATCGGTTGGCCATCATTCAATGTTTTGATCAATATTACAAGTCAAGATTTGAACCTTTTCTTCAGTGCTCTCATCTTGAGAAATGCTAAGCATGCTCTTCCCTTTTGGTTTTCTAACTTTGGGACTTCACACATTTAATTATAATACTTTACTTTGTTTTCTTGAGCTGCTCTTTGAAATGATCGGTTCATCTCTTTTATTTCTTATTTCTTCCAGTTTTCTTAGTTTTTCAATAGTGGAGTCTTGATGTGGTGCTGTGGGATAACGCACCAGATCGCGAGGCTGATGTGAACTGCGAGGTTGGTGGTTCAAACTCACCAACTGCTCCTCAGAAACTCTACACAGGGTTGCTATGGGTAGGAACCAACTTGATAACAATTAACAACAACAACAAGTTTCAGAGTTTCTTCTAATGTCCCATTGAGTCTTTCCTTTCTTCCCCGTCTTTTAAATAAGCTTTTGCTTTCTGCATGGATGATGTTCTTGGAGTTATTCCACAACTCTTCTAATCTACAGCCATTAGGATCTTAAGCATCCAATCTGTTCTTGATGTGTTCTCTAAATTCAGGTGCGATACATTCAAAACTGTATTTTGACTTTCGTGGGCTTGTTTTAATTTCCTTCAGTTTCAACCTTATCTTGCATATGAGCAGCTGATTGTCTATTTCACAGTCACTTCCTGTTGGCTGATAATCTTGAGCTTCTCCATGATTTCATCCCACAATTGTAGTCAATTTGATTCCTAAATGCTACATGGCAAGAACCATGTGATAGTTACCATCTATGTTGCTGAAAGAAGGCATTTGCAATGATTATGTCATTGGTCTTGCAAATTTCCATCATGTAATCTCTGAGATCATTTCTGTAACAAAAATCTTATTTTGCAATTATCAATCTTTTTTCTAGCTTCCAACTTTGCATTCCAGTCACCAGTAATTATCATTGCATCTTGAGTGCACGCTTGATCAATTTCAGATTGAAGAAGTTGGTGGAATTCTTTAAATTGTCACCACTGACTTCAGTGCTTTGTGTATAAATTTGAGTAATAGTTGTATTAACTGGTTTTCCTTGAGGGCTTCTGGAGATTATCCTATCACAAACAGCATTGTACTTCAAGATAGATCTTGAAATGCTCTTTTTGACAATGACAATGATACTCTTCAATGTGTCCTTTCTGGCAGAGTAAACCATATGATTGTCCAATTTAAAAAGGCCCTTAACAGTCCAGTTTAGCTCACTAATACCTAGGATATCAATCTTTATGCATTCCATTTTTTCATGACTTCCAATTTTCATAGATTCATACGTTGTGCATTCTACATTGTGATTATCACTAGATATTTGCAGCTGTTTCTTTTCACTTTAAGTTATGCCCCAGCAGCAACTGAAGAGTCCTCGTGGCTTTGCTCTATTCACATCATTAAGGTCAACTCTACTTTATGGAGATACTGCTTTCCCACTTGCACTTTGAATGCCTTTCAACCTGATGGGCTCATTTGTCAGCATTTCTCCCAGAAGGAGCCTGCCCCTGCTTATTACTCTGTCTTAGTCTGAAAGTTCTGCTGAAACCTGTTCACCATTGGTGACTCTATTATGACATAGCTTATAGCATCATAGCAGCACACAAATCACCACAGCACGACACTAAGAGACGAGTGGTGGAACTTGGGATTTAGGCCTTGAAAACTGGCACACTGATTCTTTATGGGGTTATTATTATTATTATTCATTTCACAAAATGGAAAAATTATGTTATTGACCAAGGTTACTATAAGCAGTACACCAGGTTTGAACTGAACCTTCAAACCCATTCTCTTTCTGTTTCATTTAGCGTCTTTATTAAGGTCACTGTGCATTTTAAAAAAGATTTCCTGTGTCCATTAATGAAAATAATGATATTCTAACACTCTTTAGACAAATCTCATGCAAAAGACCTCTATAAGCTTTTAAAGATCAAAGAAGTCATTTGGAGGACTAAAGTGCTCTTGACCCAAGTCACGTGTTTTCAATTGCCTCATCTGTATGTGAGAGCTGGACAGTGACTAAGGAAGACTGCATAAGAATCAATGTATTTTAATGATGTTGTTGGCAAAGGGAATTGAATACACCATGAACTGCCAGAAGAATGGATAAATTGGTTTTGGCAGAAGTATGGCAAGATTGCTAATTGGAAGCAAAGATAGAGAGACTTCTCTCTCATATTTTGGACATTTTGTCCAGAAGGACAAATCCTTGGAGACAAACATTATGCTTGGTAAAGTGGAGGGCCAGTGACAACTAGCAAGGCCATCAATGAGATGAACTGGCATTGTATCAACAACGGTGGGATCAAACATAATAACAATTGTGAGGATGGCACAGGACCAGGCAATGGAATAGTGTTTCCTTCTGTTGTACACAGGGTCACTAGGAGTTGGAACCCACTTGTGATAGTTAAGGTTCTGTGTCAACATGACCAGTTCCCAGTTGTTTGGCAGTTGATAGCTAACTTGATGATGTTTATCTATGAACAGGCATATAATTCTATGATGACTAGCAATCAATTGATTGAAAGGATGTTTCCTTGGGGATGTGGCCTGCTCCAAATATCATGGACATGCAGGAAAAACTCACTCTCTTCCCTACTGGATCCAGATCTCACATCTGAGTTATCCTCCAACCTCTGGTTCTTTGAACTTGAGCCAGTGGCCTGTTCTGTTGTGTGTATGCCTGTTGGGCCTGCCTGCTGAAAATGCCTGGAAAACCAGACATCCTCTGGAGGGACCTGCTCACCTATTCCTGTCCCCCAGCTCACGTGTTCCATACCAACAGTTCTGCAGTGCACCTGTCCAGGCTTTGGTCACCTGTCACCCTGCTGAAGCCCCTGCTTCAGCACTGAGGTCCTGCTCTGTGCCCCAACTTGGGATTCCTGCCTTTCAGGCCTATTGATCTGGATTCACCTGACCTATACTTGGGTCTCTCCTACATCTACAACCACGTGTCATTTCCTTGATATAAACATCTCATTTTATATATATCTTGAAATTTGCTTATTGGCATAAATATACATATTTTATATATATGAGCTGGTACAGTACTGTGGGTTAATGCATTGTGCTGCAAGATCTATATGAACTGCAAGGTCAGCAGTTCAAGTTTACCAGCTGCTCCTTGGAAACCCTATACAAGGTTGCTATGACTTAGAACTGACTTGATGGCACTTAACAACTTAACAACATATATAAATAAATGGTGGTTGTGGTGGTGGTGTGCCGTAAAGTTGGTTCTGACTCATAGTGACCCTGCATAGGGTTTCTAAGGCTGTAAATCTTTACGGGAGCAGAAAGCCTCATATTTCTCCCATGGAACTG
>NW_006408547.1:16273085-16274367 GCF_000296735.1 Chrysochloris asiatica | reverse complement strand
GGCTACTGTGCTGGACCACAAAATCAGTTTGAACTGCGAAATTGGTAGTTCAAGCTCACCAGTTGCTCCTTGGTAACCCTATACAGGGTCGCTATGGGTTGGTACCGACTCAACAACACTTAACAACAACAATGCCAGTTAGAGTTGTTTGTGACATAGTTTCTTTATCTGTACAATTAAGTATTTATGAAAATCTCTGAAATTCTCTATTGTGAAATTTTTGTGATTATGTGTTTTATCATTAGCACAAATGCTATTCTCTTTCCATCTACATTGCTTGTCTTCATGACATTCACCAGGATAGACTAGGCACAGATTTTGGTGTGATAGTATAGGTGACCTATGGGCACTGACTCCTGTTGAACACAAAAACTGATTTTTAAAGGCTGGGCCCAGAGGGAATTTCAAATGTCTCAGAGGACCCCCATCAGGGATAACAAAGTTGCACTGATCAACAAGGGTGTCTTCTTTTTGCTTCTAGAATTATTTCATATCAGACATTTCCCACACCTTATCTTATTTCTTAAAGAACTCAGAGAATTTAAAAAAAAAAAATAGCTTTTTGGCTTCCTATTCCAAAGTATTAGAGTTTTTGGGTGAAATCTCACTTCAATGCAGACAAATAAGTTTCTAAATCAAACATTTAGATAAAGTGCTTTCTTCTACACTAATTTGATGTCTTCTTTATGAATCTGTAGCTCTTATTTCCAGTATTCATCTTATTAATTCCAAAATATCTTTGCCAAGAAGCATGCAAATTTTAAAACAACTCTGGTGAAAAGGTTCAAATATTAATTATTTTCTAAGAAAAATACTAACTCTAAGATCTGTATGTTTTATCTAATTTCAAAATCCATTTTGATTCATTTTGAAGCAAAAATGAGACTCTCGCTCAAATGGAATTTTTTCTACCAGACTTCACCTGCCAGTTTGTGGTACTGTGGTGGCTTCAGTGTTGCTGTAATTTTAAAAACCACTGGTATTTTAAATACCAGCATGGTCACTCATTGTGGACAGGTTTCAATTGCACTTCCAGACTATGTCAGACTAGGAAGATGATGAGGCAGACCAATTCTGAATGTTTACCTTCTGAAAACCTTATGAATACCAGTGAAAGAAACATGGTCAGATATTTCCAGAATATTGAATATTGAAACATGACAAAGAGCACCATAATATTATAAACTATAGTGCCAAAAGATGAGCCACTCAAGTTGGAAGTCACTCAAAATACAACTGGGGAAGAGTTGCCTCCTCAAAATAGAGTTGGCTGTGCCCCATC
>NW_006408547.1:16271893-16272985 GCF_000296735.1 Chrysochloris asiatica | reverse complement strand
AATGGAGTTGAGAAAAATAAGGAAGAAGTCAGGAAAGTGCTAAAGGAACAATTAAATAAGATACATATAGCATTGGAAACAATTCAAAACCTACAGAAAGAGGTCCAAATGATTAATAATAGAATATCAGAAATGGGCAATACACTGAAAGTGCAAAGAAGTAGAATTGAAGAGATGGAAGCCAGAATTAGTGAGCTGAAAGACAAATCTCTCAATACTACTAAGATGGAAAAGCAAGCTGAAAAAAAAGGATAAAAATCATCTTAAGAAGGTCTAAGATTCATGTTGGAAAACATTAAGAGGAATAACTTAAGAATTATCAGCATACCAGAACAGAAAGAATCACACAAGTCCACAGAGGAGATAGTTGAAGAGTTACTGGAAGAAAATTTCCCTAACATCATGAAAACTGAAAAAATAAGCATTCAAGAAGCTCAACAAACACCAGAAAGGATAGATCTCAGAAGAAAATCATGAAGACAAATAATAATCAAGCTCTCCAAGATCAAAGATACGGAGAGACTCCTGAAAGAAGCTAGGGAAAAGAGAAGCTTAACATACAAACGCATGCAAATCAGATGAAGTTTGGCTCTCTCTTCAGAAATCATGCAGGCAAGAAGGCAATGGGGAGACATACATAAAACACCGAAAGAAAAAAAAGAAAAAATTGCCGACAGAGTATCTTCTACCCAGCAAAGCTGTCAATCAAATACGATGGTGTTTTCAAAACATTCCAGGATAAACAGAATCTAAGGGATTTTGCCAAAGCCAACTCTGAGCAGCAAGACATCCTAAAAGGAAGTCTGTGAACTGAGAACCTAAAAGAACAGACAACAACCAGAGATTAACATACAGGGCAGCATCACCCAGAACTCAACCGACAAATGGAAGAGTCAAGAACAGAACAAAACTACAGTAACAAATTCAGAGGATCTGGGAGGTCAGTCTAAGATCAAAACAATTACAATGTGAAAAAAGGTAAAAACATAGGAACAGAGAGCCAGGTGGTGAGGTCAGGTAGATTAAAGGATTAAATTGTTGTTGTTGTTGTTAAGTACCATGGAGTCAGTTCTGACTCATAGTGACCCTGCA
>NW_006408547.1:16267745-16270303 GCF_000296735.1 Chrysochloris asiatica | reverse complement strand
AAAATCAACACATTAACATAACATCTCCAATAACTAGAAACATAACAGCACAGTACACCTACAGTGAACAGAAGCAAGAAAATAATAATGATTAGAGCAGAAATAAATGAGGTATAAAACAGAAAAACCACAGAAAGAATCCACAGGACAAGAAGCTGGTTCTTTGAAAGGATTAATAAAATGGACAATCCATTGGAAAAACCAACAAAAGAAAAGAGGGAGAAGACACATATAACACTCATAAGAAATTACCTGGGTGATGTCACAATAGAACCAACATAAATAAATAGGATAGTAACAGAATATTATGAAGAGGGGTACTTCAGTAAATTTGAAAACCTAGGGGAGATGGATTCATTTTTAGAAAAGTACAGTCTAGAAAATTTGAACAGACCTATATAAAAGGAAGAAATTGACCAGGTCATCAAAAACTCCCAACCAAAAAAAATTCCAGGACCAAATGGCTTCACTGGTGAGTTTTACCAAACATTCAGGGAACACCTGTCACCAATTCTACTCAAATTGTTCCAGAATATAGAAGAGGATTGAAACCTTCCTAATACATTCTATGAAGCAAGCGTAACTCTCATACCAAAACCAGGTAAGGACATCACTAAGAAAAAATTATAGACCAATATCCATCATGAACATAGATGCAAACATTCTCAACAAAATCCTAGCCAACAGAATTCAACACCAGCCTCCCAAAATAATACATCATGACTAAGTGGGATTCATACCAGGGATGCAAGGATGGTTCAATATCAGAAAAACAATCAATGTAATCCACCAAATAAATAAGAAAAAGAAAAAGAACCACATGATCATATCGATTGATGCAGAAAAGGCATTTGACAAAATACAACATACATTCCTGATAAAAATACTCACCAAAGTAAGAATTGAAGGGAAATTCCTCAACATAATTAAGAGCATATATATAAAACCAACAGCCTACATTACTCTCAATGGAGAGAAACTGAAAGCCTTTGCCTTGAGAACAGGAACCAGACAAGGATGCCCTTTATCACTGCTCCTATCCAATATTGCTTTGGAAGTCTTAGCCAGAACTATAATTGCAACTGTCACAATTGTGAAGGTATAAGTCTTGCAACAAAAACAGGGGAGTAGTTCATCTTACATTCAGAGGACCCTAGGACCATCAAGGGAGAAGAACACAAGTGGAATGTGGGACCTGATCCAGAGAAGCAGCGACACCAGATATGGAGGCAGAGGTGGGGACATGGAGAGAGGGAGCTGAGGACACCCTCTTTGGTTGAACATAAAACTGATGCCCTGTAAATTTGTACTCAATTCACAATCAAAACTTAAAAAAAGAAGAGATTAAATAAGCAAATGCACAAGCAGAGATGGGGTAACATAGAAACATACATGCAAAGACACACAGAGAGATCCAAGGAACGCAGAAGTAGAATCTGAAGTGACATGGACCTTCCCCCAGAGCCGACAAAGAGTGAAAGTCTTCACCTAGAGCTGTGAAACGGAATTCAGAAATCTAGTCTTCTTAACTGAGAGAAAATACACTTCTGTTTATTAAAACAAAACAAAAAGTACCATGGACTGCCAGAAGAACAAACTAATCTGCGCTGGAAGTAATACAGCCAGAATGTTCCTTAGAAGCCACGATATTGAGACTGTCTCTCATACATACTTCCAACATATTATCAGGAGGGACCAGTCCTTAGAGAAGGACATCATGCTTGGTAAAATGGGGGGAATCAATGAAAAAGAGGAAGATCACCAATGAAATAGACTGACACAGTGCCAGCAGCAATTGTTCCAATACGACAAGGATTGTGAGGATAGCACAGACCTGTACTTCGCTTTGTTGTATAGAATGCCACTTGTGGCGCTGTGGGCTACTGCGTCAGACTGCAAGTCATTGGAACTGCAAGGTCAGTGGTTCAAGCTCACCAGCTGCTCCTTGGAAACCCTACACAGGGTCACTATGGGTTGGAATTGACTCGACAGCACTTAACAACAACAACAACAACGCCACTATGATTGGGAACTGACTTGATGGTACCTAACAACAGACTTGAAAAAATATACTTACTTTTCAATCTAAAGATCTCCGGAACGACCAGAATGGATTAGGATAGACTTTGGTGTGATGAAAAACACCAAAGTATCAGTTGTTGTAACACAAAGGTATGTTTCTCACTTGTAGATTAGTTCGATGTGGGTCAGAGCACTATCTTCTTAGCATGTATGTTAGGGATATAGCATCCTGCTCTCTTATACTGGTGGGAAAGAGACAGCACACAAAAATGTATTGGGTTTTTAAAACCATGCTATGAAGTGACATCATGATCTCTGCTTAGTTTCTTCATTCAGAGTCTAGCCATATGACCTCACACTAAAAGGGTTTGGGTGTGATGGTCAAGGTTATGTGTCAACCTGACTATGCCATGTTTTTCAATGGTTTGACAGATACTATGTAATCTTCCTTCATTTCATGATTGGATGTAAGCAACCAATCAATCAAAAGTAAGAATTCCATTAGGGGTATTGCTGTTGTTAGGTGCCATCAAGTC
>NW_006408547.1:16256125-16266995 GCF_000296735.1 Chrysochloris asiatica | reverse complement strand
GGAAATAGTTTGTCACTCTTTTTTCCTAGTCTGTCTTCATCTGGAAGCTCATCTGAAACCTGTCCACCATGGGTGACCCTGCTGGTATTTAAAATACAGGTGGCATAGCTTTCAGAATCACAGCAACTCACAAGCCACCACAGTACGACAAACTGACAGATAAGTGGTGGCCATTTGGTTTTAAGTGGAAACTGTCACTTTAAATTTTGAGATCTGTGCACATGCGTAGTAGAACCCTCCATAGGTGGGGGTGTGGTGTCCATTCGCTCAGTCATCCCCTCTAGTCATCAGCATGGAGGTGCACAGAAAGCAAGAAACTAATGAACAGACACCAAAAAAAGAATGTCCACACCGGTGTCTCTGCGGTTCTGCCAGGCATTCGTGGCTGTTCTGATACTTCCCCTGCTTCTTCTCTCCCAAGATGGCGGCTCCAGGAGCAGCTGAGCATCTTGAATAAGAAAGCAATGGATTTCTTGATTCTGCTACAAAATCCTCTAGCTGTAAGCCTTCCAAGCTTCTAAATATTCCTTTATATGTGGTTCCGAATTCTAGCACCATCCCCTGAGCCTGCTTGGTCCAGTATTCTGTGTTGTTGCTGAGGGAGCTCCTCACTGTACATCTGCCCAATCAGCCATAGGGGTACGGTATTCATCTAATCTATATGGATACTCTGGCTAAGCCCACCCTCTATCCTCTGACCTCCACTTCTTTGAATGTAAGCCGTGGGCCTGCCATCTGATCTACAGATTTTGGGGCCTTCAACTGTAACAAATATGCAAATCAGACAGCATGCTTCCTGACCTACAGATAGGGATTGTGAGCGTCCGCAACTGTGTGAACCATTTTACTGAGATACAGCTCTGTACATATACAAGGGGGCTTCAAAAAATTTGTGGACAAATGGATATATAAGATAATGGAATTTTTCCACCAAATTTTACAAATATAGACATCTTACTGGTTTTGTTGCTCTAGAGCAGGGATGGGGACCTTGTTCTGCCAGGGGCCATTTGGATATTTATAACATCATTTACAAGCCATACAAAATTATCAATTTAAAAATTAGCCTGTTATACTTGGTAAAAATGTAATTAACTGACTCATACAAAGTCAGCTTAAACCAACAGGGTGGCAGTTCAAGCACACCAGCCGCTCCTTAGAAACCCTATACAGGACTGCTATGAGTCAGAACCGACTCGACAGTACTTACCAACAGCAACAATGTGATGGCAGAGTGTGTCATGGTGCTACAGGATAAGCTCAGGACCACAGATTGGTTTGAACCACAAGGTTGGCAGTTCAAACTCACCAGTTGCTCCTCTCAGTGTGGCGCTATGGTTTAATGCACCAGACTTCAAAGCCGTTTGAACTGCAAGGTTGGCAGTTCAAGCTCACCAGCTGCTCCTTGGAAACCCTATACAGGGTCGCTATGGGACAGAATCAACTCTATGGCACTTAACAACAACAACAACAGCTGTTCCTCAGAAACCATATACTGGGTCGCTATGAATTAGAACTGACTCAATGGCACTTAACAACAACAACAACAGCTGTTCCTCAGAAACCATATACTGGGTCGCTATGAATTAGAACTGACTCAATGGCACTTAACAACAACAACAACAGCTGTTCCTCAGAAACCATATACTGGGTCGCTATGAATTAGAACTGACTCAATGGCACTTAACAACAACAACAATACGATGGCTGAAACTGTGGTTGCCTTGGCAGGGTCAGATTAAATGATTTCCTCACCACGGCTCTAGAGAAAATAGCCTAAGACACTGGGTGATTTGGATTTTCAGTTTCTTTCACTTTGTTTTATTTTGTATCATCAGGGAGTGAACAAAGAAATGGGACTTGATGAACACATGGCATTATCTCTGCCACAATTCCTTACTTAAGTTTAGTATAATACTCCTTGCCAATGACTCTCAAGAGGAAATAGAAACTATAGGATCTTTTCCATGAGCAACAAAGCAAACAAACACAAAATAATTAACGTTGGATAACAAGATGTCAAGAGTGTTGCAAAATACATTTGTTGAATGGAAATTGCTCTTAAATATTTGCATTTAGCAAATTCAAACATAACTGGCACCTATAATTGAACAGTGCACACTAACATCTAACATTCATTCGTCTCTGGGTGTACTACATTCTAAATAAACAACACTGCTATTTGTTTTCAATATATATATTTTTTTTTACCCAAAAGAGTAAGGTTTACTTTTGGAATTTCAGGAGAAGGAGATTTATAAAGTTACAGTTCATAGTTTTTAACAGATCAAATGTTTTCCTTTCAAAGCTTAATTGGCCTCTCTCCTTTTCCTCTTTTCTACAAATATCTGCTTAGATTCCTAATAGGTAGCACCTGGTCACTGTCTTACAGTGCGGCCCTTAATTGAATCACACGTTTTATTTTTAACACAAGGAAGACATTTCATAGAAATGGACATTTCTGTCAATATCCTATGATCCTTTCATACTGGATTTTCATTGTGTCTTCAGTATTATTTGGTTTTCCTTATGAGCCTGCAGAGAAGAAAAACATTCTTCATGATGTGGTTGTTCTGAGTTTCAAACTTTTCTTGTAATATCTGTCCCCTTAATTAAATTACCTCTAATGTACGGCACTTATTTGATGTCTTGTAATGAGCTTAAAAAATGCCCTTGTGAACTATTAAAGTTGAAGTTTCCCTAGGAAAGTAATACTGGTATTAACTCACAGAACTTGGAAGAAACAAATTAACTTCCTCAAATCAACAACTCAGATATACTTGTGTTGTTTAGGGGATTCTTCATAATGACCACTTAGCAATATTGATCTTAAAAAAAAAAAGCCTGATATTACTTTGAATAAATCCCACTGGCTCCATATAGATTGGAATCAAACTAAATTTGTCATCTGCTCAAACAATTGGAAATGACTTTGCTCTCTCAACCCAATAGACTCTTCAGAGTTGTTAGCCAATAGGTCAAGCAAACTGTTTTTACCGAGCTTTCACTTTCTAAATAAATAGCCCAAAGAAAAAGCATGACTCTCATGCCATGAAACTATAAGCATCACTATATGACATATAGGGAGCTCTGGTAGTGTAGTGGTTATGAATTGGGCTGCGAACCTTAAGGTCACCAGTTCGAAACTACCAGCTGTTCCACAGGAGAAAGATGAGGCATTCTGCTCCTTGAAGATTTACAGCCTCGAAAACCCTATATAGGGTCACTATGACTCAGAACCAACTCCACAGCACGTAACAACAATATGACATATAGAGGATCCTTGGTAGTGCAATGGTTAAGAACTAGGATGTTAAACAAAAGGTCAGAGCTTCAAACCCACCAGCTTTTAGGTAGCAGGAAAATGTGACCATCCATTTCCATGAAGATTTATGCCTTTGAAATAGTTCTCTGTCGTATAGGGTTACTGTATGTTGAAATCAGCTTGATGGCACACAACATAACATTTTGTTGTTTAGTCCCATCCACGTTGTCTCCACTTAGAACTGACCAAAACACTGCCCAGTCCTGTGCTATCCTGGCAGTTGTTATGGGTCAGCCCAGCATTGCTGCATTGTGCCAATACTTCCGTTGGGGATCTTCCTTCTTTTTCAGTGACATTCTACTTTACCGAGCATGATGTCCTTCTCCAGGGACTGGGTCCTTCGGACAACATGTCCAAAACACAAGAGATGAAGTCTCATCATCCTGGTTTATCTGGAACATTCTGGCAGTACTTTTTCCAACACAGATTTGTTTGTTCTTCTGGCAGTCTGTGGTACTTTCACTATTCTTTGCCATTGCTACAATTCAAACACATCTATTACTCTGCATCTTTCCTATTCATTGTCCAGTTTTCACATGCCTATGGGGAGAACTGGTATGGTGCTGTGGGTTAATGCACCAGACTGCAAAGCCGTTTGAACTGCAAGCTCAGTGGTTCAAGCTCACCAGCTGCTCCTCGGAAACCCTACACAGTGTCTCTATGGGTCGGAACTGACCCGAAGGCACTTAATAACAACAAATGGGGAGAACCATGGCTTGGGTCAGGAGCACCTTAGTCCTAAAACTGATATGTTGCTCTTAAACACTTTAAAGAGGTCTGTTGCAGCAGATTTGCATAATGCAAGAAGTTTAGTTTCTTGACTGCTGCTTCCAAGTGTGTTGATTGCAGAGCTAAGCAAAATGAAGTCTTTAACAATTTCAATCTTTTCTCCATTAATTATGATTATTTATTGCTCCAGTTGTGAGGATTTTTTTTTTTTTAATGTTGAGATGCAATCCATAATGATGACTGTAGACTTTGATCTTCACCAGTAAGTTTTCAAGTCCTCTTATCTTTCAGCGAGCAAAGTTGCATGATCTGCACGTCACAAATCGTTAAAAAGCCTTCCTCCAATCCTAATGTTATGTTCTTCTTCCCATAATCCATCTTCTCAGATTATTTACTGAGCATACAGATTGAATATATCTGGTCAAAGAATACAACCCTGGCACACACCTTTCAAGATTTTAACCATTCAACATCCCCTTGTTCAGTTCTAACTGCTTCTTTACTCACAAATTTCATATGAGTACAATTAAGCACTCTGCATTACCCATTTTTATGTTAACCTGAGTTTTTCATGATGCACACAGTCAAAAGCCTTTGCACAGCCAACGAACCACAAATAAGCATCTTTCTGGTATTCCTTGCTTTCAGCCAAGATCCACCTGATGTCAGCAAAGCCAGTCCTCATTACAGATTCTCTTTTGAGTCTGGCTTGACTATCTGGCAGTTTTTTGCAGTGGTATTGTTGCAACCATGTTTTGTCTTCAGAAAAATTTTGGTTGCATGCAATACTAATGCTATTGTTCCCTGATTTTCAGTCTATTGGGTCACTTCTCTTTGGAATGGGCAAAACTAAGAATCTCTTCTAATTGGTTGATCAAGTAACTGTCTTCCAAATATTTTGGCCTAGATAAGTAAGCACCTCCAGCAGTGCATCACTTTGTTGAAAGATTTCAATTTGTATTGTCACTTCCTAGAGTCCCGGTTTTTTGCCAGTGTCTTCAGTGCAGCTTGAACTTCATCCTTAGTGGTACTGTTTCTTGATCATATACTACTTCTTCAAATGATTGCACACTGACCATTTCTTTTTGGTACAGTGACTTGGTATATTCCTTCCATCTTCTTTGGTTGCTTTCTGCATCATTCAGTATTTGTCCAGGTTGTTGCTGTTGCTAACTGCCACAGACTATGTTCTAAGTCACAGTGATCCAGTATAGGATTTCCATGTAACAGGTGAAGTTAGCAGTTCAGTGTCATGTTTTATTTTTGTTAGTTAGGTGTCATTGTGTCCATTCTGGCTCATACTGACCCCATGAACAGCAGAATGAAACACTCTCCAGCCCTGTGCTATCTTCACAATTGTTGTTATGATTCACACACACGGAATGCTTCAATGTTGCAACACAAGGCTTGAATTTTTCCATCAGTTCTTTCAGTTTGAAAATTGCTGAGCATGATCTTCCCTTAGCTTCCTAACTCCAGGTTTTTACACATTTTAGTATAACACTTGATTTTGTCTTCTCTAGCTGCCCTTTGAGATTTTCTGTTCAGCTTTTACTTCCTCACTTTTTTGTCCTATTCACTTTAGCTTCTCTAAGCTCAAGAGCAAGTTTGACAGTCTCTTCTGACATCCATTTTTGTCTTTTCTTTCTTTCCTGTCTTTTTAATAACCTGCTTTCCTCATGGATGATGCTTTTGATGTCATGCCACAGCTCTTCAATATAATGAATTCTGATGTGTTTCGTAATCATTTTTCATGTTTCCTTTGAGTATACATGCCTCTTGTACCTGTGGGTGCTTCATGTCCACCAAATTTAGAGAATTTTCAACAATTACATCTTCAAATATTTTTTCTTTCCTCTCCTCTCCTCAAGGAGTATAATTGCATGTTTTAGGTTGCTTGAAGTTACTCAAAGCTCATGGATACTCTTTATTTTGCGACTTATTTTGGGTGGTTTTTATTATGTCTTAAAATTTATAACATTTTCTTCTAAAAGGTGTATTTGACATTAGTTCCAGCTAGTACATTATTTATCTTACATGTTTTTGTTTCATCTCTCAAACCTGGATTTGGTTCTTTTTTCTGTCTCCTATATCTCTACTCAGTTTTCAAAACACATATATAATAGTGTTGCAATAGTTGTATTAATGCTCCTATCTCCTAATTCTTATATTAGCGTCATTTCTGGGTAAGCTTGAGTTGACTGATTTTTCTCCTTATTAGGGATCATATATATTTTTTTTGACTAGCAATTTTTGATGGGATGCCACATGGTATGAGTTTTATCCTGTTGGAAACTGTACATTTGGAATTCCTATAAATTTTCTTAAACATAGTTCTGGAATGCAGTTATGTTTTTGTTAGATAGTTTGATCTTTCCTTTTAAAATTTATTACAGAGGATTTGAATAATGCTCAGTCTAGGCAGGCTAATGGAGTCCTGGTGTGGCAATGTGGGCTAATGTGTCAGACTGCAAAGTCATTTGAACTGCAAAGTCAGTGAGTGGTTCAAGCTCACCAGCTCGGAAACCCTCTACCGGGTCTCTACGGGTAGGAATCGACTTGATCGTACTTCACAACAACTATGCAGAGAAGATCCTTCTATGCAGTCTACCCACATACAGGAAATCATGAGGTTTTCTAACCTATTTGATGAGTAAAGGAATCATTTTTGGTCTTTTGTGAATGACAAGCACTGTTACCTTTAATCTTTTTCGTCAGTTTTTCCCTAGGATTCAGTAGTCTTCTCACATGCCTGCAATTAATATTCAGATGAACAACTGAGGGTCCTCTTCAGAGCGCCAGTGTTTTTCTCTGTGTACAGCTCTTCTTGCTAATACTCTGTCCTATTAATTGTAGTATCTTTGGTTTCCTAGACTCATCTCCTCAACTCAGAGAGGACACTGGGATCTACGTCAGCTCCCTGTTCCCCGCTGTGGTTTGGAAACTATTACTGATGGGGCTGTTTTAGGGATTACCTCATCTGTTTCCCATCTTTGGGGAATCACTGCCTTTAATAGACTGATAACTCTATATCTTGGAAACTATTGTTTATATACTTGCTTTCCTGTATGTTAGTTGTTATAGGCAATGGGTTTATTTACTACATCTTGGAACAAATCAGAGGCCCTTTTCATGTATCTAGATCTGTATTACTAATTTTGTATTCATTTTCATTAAAATTTCCCTTCAATTAAATTGCATAAAACTCCAGACCCACAATCCCTTTTCCCAAAGTAAAGTAAAATAAAATAAAATAGATGGGTGGGTTATAATCTTTCTGATGAGTGCAATATTAGATGTACATTTTGCGAGCACATAGAAGACCAGCTTATGTACTCTGTAAGTAAATGATGGAAGCATGCTGTTGGAAAACTGTTCCGAAGGAAGGTAATACTTGAATTGGCTCAAGAAGGAAACTAAGAATAAGATGAGAAAGGAAGAGAAAACTAGAGGTAGATGGGACGTCTAAGGAAAGACTATCGTTGCTGTTATAGAACTTATGTTTGAATCCGGAAGCACACCGAGTTTAATGCACAGTAAAACATATGTCAATAAGCACAGTCGTGTATGGTCTGGTATCTTTGTCAAGTAAAAAGGAAGAGTTGGCTCAACGAACTTTCCAATTCTTGAAATTCGAAAGGTCTTTTTGATTAAATATGTTGCGGAAGACATAACCACTTGACTCCTTAGTTTACACAACAGAAAGAATAAGACAGAAGGAAAAAGAGTAGAAGGAGAAATAGGAGAAACAGAGGAACTGCAGCTTAATTTACATAAAGCCAATGAAATGATTTCTTACATATGTGAACTATTTTCCATAAGATACAGGTTTCCCCTAGAATCTTCACTTGTTGTCGTTGTTAAGTGCTGTTGAGGCTATTCTGACCTATAGCAACCCTGTATAGGGTTTCCAAAGAGCAACTGGTGAGCTTGAACCACCAATCTTACAGTTCAAATGACTTTGCAGTCTGATGCATTAGCCCACAGCACCACACTGGTTCTCCTTAGAATCTTCATTGGTGGTGGTGGTGGTTATGTGCTGTGGAGTCAATTCTGACCCATAGAGACCCTGTACAGGGTTTCTGAAGCTGTAAATCTTTACGGGAGCAGAATGCCTCATCTTTCACCCACAGAACAGTTGGTAATTTTGAACTGCTGACCTTAAGGTTCACAGCCCAATTCATAAGCACTACGCTACCAGAGCTCCTAGAATCTTAATTAAGTAGTGTAAATACAAGAGTTTATTTCCTTCCACTTTGATGTCTACAGGATTATTTTATCTCTAAAATGCCACCTGAGTTACTCATCAAAGTAAGTGTTTTGTGTTCTTCCCAATTTGATTCAGCTTCTTAAAGATTGCAACATTTCCCTGAACACAGGTTGTTGTTGTTGTTAAGTGCTGTGGAGTCAGTTCTGATTCATAGTGACCCTATATAGGGTTTCCATGAAGCGGGTGATGAGATTGAACCAACAACCTTGCATTTCAAACTGATATTGCAGTCCTGAGCATTAACCGGCAGCGCCACACAAGGACTCCTTAGCACAGGTGTGTTGTTAAGTGCTACTGAGTCAGTTTCCTCTGAAATAAAATGAGTTCTCATTTACTGTGTGCATCCTGTTCTGTATTTCCCTTGTGAAGTATGATCTTTGAGTAACTGTAACAGATGATCTGTTTCCTCTTAAATGATTTCTTGCAGCTTTCCTGATGCTAGTTTATATACCTACGATGCACTGAACTCCTTTTTTATAGAAGCAGAAAAAGAAGTAAGGGGAAAGTTGCAGGAAAGAAACCCCAACAGGTATTAAGATGATTTGTTACCCTTTTTTATGCTGCCCTATATCCATTTAGTGCTCATTTCCTAGTATCTAAGGTACAGAGGTAAAGGTAAACTCATGATACTGAGTCTTAACTTAGTTAAAAATACTAAACCAGAAAGCAAGTCCTCAGGGGGCCACAGTGCATTAATAGACCTAGTTAAAAATACTAAACCAGAAAGCAAGTCCTCAGGGGGCCACAATGCATTAATAGACCTTATGCTTTCTTATGATTTAACCAATCATTTAATAAAAGCTGAACACAAAGCGAGCAGGTACGGCATTCACTTTTTAAAACGTCAAATATGGAAAGCCAAAACATAATCCTTGAAAAACAGAGGGAGGAAAGCGACCAGACAAATGTCTGATCCTGTGAGTTTTCTTTTTTTAATTTCAAGAGGATTCTTCTGTGTAAGAATCCAGGAGACTCTGGACAGGATTTCTTTCTTTTGCTTTCTCTTTCTTTTTTCTGGCCCCCTTTGCTTGTTTGTATTTAATCAAGGTTTGTTGTAAACAATGAAGTCCAGCTTCTCTTCATCATGCTTGCCATTAAGGGATTTATACACAAAACTCCTACTTAAAATGACAATTACACTTTGATGGAAAAAAAAAAAATGCTCTTCAACTCACTTCATTTTATGTTTCCTCCATTGATTTTCTAAAATAGGGCTGGAAAGTGCTAATAGAGTGTTTTGGAACTTAGAGTTCTTTGTGGTTTTCTAAGTGTCTTTTAACAAGTCAATCCTACTTAATGCCTTATCGCCAACTAATCAGGGTATATGTGTGACTGGAAAATTAGAACCTTCACACATGGCAGACAAGAGACATGGAGGTACGATCTCACACAGAAAACATCTAACCATTGAGGAGATTACTCAGAACAGAATAGTCCCCTGTTCCCGTGTGGGTCTGGAAGCCATCCAAGTTATTAATAGCTATGGTGACAGGACTGTGTGTTAGATTGTTTCCTCATCGACGAGAGCGGGATGTTAGGCTGTGGGGATTCTGATATGAAAACTATGTCAGTTGGCTGCGTTCTGTTTTCTTTTTTTCCTTTTGAGGGCTTGCTCTCCTTTGTGCTTTTTAACCACTGTTTGTGGACAAACATCTTAGTTCCTTATTAAAAGAAATGACCTAATGGAAACAGCCTGATTGTTCTCTGGGAGTGACTTACATGTGATTAAAAATAAGGTGCACACATTTTTATCATCACCCTCCCACTGCATACAGAGAGGAAGAATAAGGGAGTTGTTTCCCTGTTTTGGGTGTGATCAATGGAAGGAAATAAATCAATACCTCTTTACACTTAGTCACTGGATAGTAATGCCTGGGATGTCCTGAGCTAGACTCAGAGTCTATTGGGTCAAAAAGAATATGTGTTGCTACTGAGCCTGGGATTAACTCAAAAGTCAGCACAGATTTGGGATGGCCCTAGATGCAACCCAGCACTTCAAAGAAAAGTCTGCTCAGGGACACAGAGATAATGCTGAGCGCCCTGGGGCAGGGTCAAACAAAGAGCTATCATTTTTTATTGTTTCTGTTAGTTCAGTCTGAGATGGCATAACGTATTTGCTCATGTGCTTACTACTGATACATTTCTTCAGTTGTCTGTTCTAAGGGGTATTAAACTCATTCAAGACAGTGAGGCTACACTGGAGGCACTCACTCATCTCTGCCAAGAAATCTGGAAGACAACGATCTGGCCAACTGATTGGAAGAGATCCGTATTTGTGCCCATTCCAAAGAGAGGTGAACCAACAGAATGCAGAAAACATTGGACAATATCTTTGATATCCCATGCAAGTAAAGCTTTGCTAAAGGTAATACAGAAATGTCTTCAAGCATGCATTGACAGAGAACTCCCAAATGTTCAAGCCAGATTCAAAAGACGATGTGTAAAAAGGGTTATCATTGCTGATATCTGATGGATCTTGGCTGAAAGCAAAGAATACCAGAAAGATGTTTACCTGTGCTTTAATGACTACACAAAAGCTTTTGATT
>NW_006408547.1:16251257-16252665 GCF_000296735.1 Chrysochloris asiatica | reverse complement strand
CTGGAGAAGGATATCATGTTTGGAATGGTGGAGGGTCAGAGAAAGAGGAAGACCCCCAGTGAGATGGATTGGCAAAATGGCAGCATCAAGGGGTTCAAGCGTGGCAACAATGTGAGCTTGTTCCAGGATCGGGCAGTGTTTCATTCTGTTGTGCACAGGGTCGCTATGAGTTGGTACCAACTTGATGGCGTGTAACAACAACATACAAAATTTAAGAACTTTTACTGACATTTTAAGCATGTTCTCTATATCATCTATTAGGTTACCTCTACTTTTTAAAAATATTAAATGGAAAAATGCAAACTAGGGAGTTTCCCATCCTCCTCCTCATTTCATAATTAATTTTATCTTCTCACGAAGCAATCTGTTATTACAAAGGTTTAGAGTTTGAGACTATAAATATTGTGATTGTTCCTCTATTATTCAACAGTCTAGACTCTTCTATATTCTAGACCTGGAACTCTGCATCATTTTGTTTCATAAATAAACACCAAGACCTCTGTAAACTACACTCTTAGTAAGTGCTCAGAATATTATTGGCTGATGGCATCAGTAAGTTAAGATACTCTATTTGGAATTTATTACTTAAATACTCATCCACTTTGGGATTTTTTTTCCCCCTCTCAGAATAACCAGGAAATTAAAGACCACTGTAGATTAAAGCAAATATGTGTTGTCAATGTGGAAAAAATTATTTTTTGTTCACTTTTGGTTTTAATGATAGCCTAAGTTTTTAACTTGTTAAATAAATAGCAATTTAGTGCCTCTTCAATGCTTTGCTTTCATAAATGGCTTGGATTTTTTGAAACTCATTGTTAATTATTTTCATTTTATAGTTATTGTTACAATGTTAGATTACATGGTATCTGTTTGGCATCTTATGTCAGAGGTATGACATCACCCTGGAGGAAATGTGCATTTCAGAAACTTTATTCTTCCTAAATTTCCCACTTGCTCAGTTGAGATGTTCTTTTCTATTGTATAACCTTCGAACCCTACTTGCATTTTGAACAGATACAATTATGACTTTGATAAATCCAGGCACCCTTGAGTTTCTTGTGTTTCTTTAACCTTTTCCTTGGGCTTGCCCTAGGCAAGATCTAACACTGTCAAATCATTAGGAGGAGGGTTTTATTTCCAAATTAAAATCATTCTTATTTTTAACATTTAAAAAGAAATGCTATGTCTTACATCCTAGGGACATGATGAGTTTATGCTTCTCCTACATTTAATGCTTGGTATCAATATCTTTGCTTTTAAATGTATGTTGTTGTTGTTATGTGCCCGTGGAGTCAGTTCCGACTCACAGCAACCCTGTACAGGGTTTCCGAGGCTGTAAATCTTTATGGGAGCAGAAAGTCTCATCTTTCTCCCGTGGAACACTGGTAGTTTCGAACTGCTGACCTTG
>NW_006408547.1:16248063-16251065 GCF_000296735.1 Chrysochloris asiatica | reverse complement strand
ATGAATTTTACCCTTCTCTCCAGTTAGAGTCCCGGTGTGGCACTGTGGGCTAATGCATCAGACTGCAAACTCATTTGAACTGCAGAGTGAGTGGTTCAATCTCACCCTCCGCTCCTTGGAAACCCTATACAGGGTCACTATGGGTTGTAACTGACTTGATGGCACTTAAGAACAACAACTCCAGTTACACAATATTCTTCTCCTTTGAGATCTATTGATATTATTATTTGAGACCTTTGATATTATTATTTGAGACCTACTGATATTATTATTTGAGACCTCCTACTTTCTGGCTCAAAGTGATGGATGGATACAGTGGCAACAACACTGGGCCCAAGCATAAACAATTGTGTGGATGGTGTAGGACTGAGCAGTGTTTCCTTCGGTTGTACATAGGGTTGCTTTGAATTAAAACCAATGGCACCTAACAACAACAACTTTCTGGCTGACGCAAAATAATTATTTGCTCTTTGATCTCATTCTTTAAAAAATCAGCTTTACTTTCTTAATCCAATATATATTCTCTTACCTCTCTATCCCCAACACAAACACATGTGTGTGCTTTCTTTTAAAAAGAAAGAAAGGGGGCGGGGGAAGGAGCAAGTTAGGACTAGGTCTCAATAGTTCTACTCCAATACACATTACTCATGCACTTGGTGTGTCAGGATGACTGGCCTATAAAATCGGAACATGCATTGATTATTGTTTCTCTCTTTACTTAAGATCAGTTAAGAAAAGCAAGAACTCAGTATACTTTCCTTATTCAAAAAGCTACAGAAAAGTAGCAAAGCAGCAACTCTACATAAAATAAAGATCAAAACTAATGTCAGCACAATTTACCAACTGCTTTCACATGTATTGCCTCATATAGCACTCATTTCAAATCTGCATGGTAAGAGTAAATATAATACCCCTTTTACTAATGAGCGCATACTAAGGATCATGGTAACTGAATAATTTTTTTCATGCTAAAATGCACGGCATGTGGGCAAGATATTTAGACATCAAATTCTACTTCTGCTAACTGTATTTCCTTTCTTTGTCTTCTGTCTTAACTCTTTTGTCCTGTTCTGTCTTCTTGAAAATATAATTTGAGTTTATCATCTTTTCTTCTACCATATCATCTTTTCTGTCAGTTTGTCCCTACTGGGGTGGCTTGCGTGTTGCTGTGACTCTGGAAGCTATGCAATGGGCATGTTAAATACCAGCAGGAGCACCCATAATGGAGAGCTTTCAGATGAGCTTCCAGAAGACAGACAAGGAAGAAGGAGAGATAGACTATTTCCGAATATTTAGTCACTGAAAAACTTACGAATATTAGTGGAACACTGTCAGCAACTGAATATTGAATATTGAAACATGATGAAGAACACCAGAATATTGTCAGATATGGTGCCAGACATTGATCCCCTAAGTTTGGAATGCACTGAAAATGGAACTGGGGAAGAGCTGCCTCCTTAAAGTAAAGGTGACCGTGAGGACGCAGATGGAGTAAAGCCTTTGGGACCTTATGGGGCATAATTCAAAATGAAGAGAAACAGCTGTAAACATCCATTAATAATTGAAACATAGAATGTAGGAAGTATGAATCTAGGAAAATTGGAGATTGAAAAAAATGAAATGGAATGTATAAGCATCAATATCTTAGGCATTAGTGAGCTGAAATTGACTAGTATTGGCCATTTTGAATTTGACAATCACATGGTTTACTATGCTGAGAATGACAAGTTGAGGAGAAATGGAATTGCATTCATCATCAAAAACAACATATCAAGATATGTCTTGAAGTACAACACTGCCTGTGATATGATAATATCCATACACCTACAAGGAAGACCAGTTACTACAATTGTTATTCAAATTTACACACCAACCACCAAGCTGTAAAGATGTAATTTAAGAATTCTACCAATTTCTGTGAGATCTGGTGTAGCACTGTGGGCTAATGCATCAGACTGCAAAGTCATTTAAACTGCCAAGTCAGTGGTTCAAGCTCAGCAGCTGCTCCTTGGAAACCCTACACAGTGTCGCTATGGGTCGGAATTGACTCAACGGCACTTAACAACAACAACAACAACCAATTTCTTAAGTCTGAAATTGATCAAACATGTAATTAAGAAGTATTGGTAATTACTGACAATTGGAATGCAAAGGTTGGGAACAAAGAGGAAGGATCAGTAGTTGGAAAATATGGCCTCAGTGACAAAAATGATGATGGAGATCGCATAATACAATTTTGCAAGACCAATGACTTCATTGCAAAGGCCTCTTTTAAAATTCAAAAAGGAGGACTATACACATGGACCTCATCAGATGGAATACACAGAAATCAAATTGACTACATCTGTGGAAAGAGACGGTGGAAAAGCTCCACATCATATCATTAGCCAAAACAAGGCCAGGGGCAAACTGTGGAACAGACAGACCATCAATTGCTCATATGAAAGTTCAGGCTGAAGCTGAAGAAAATTAAAGAGTCCATGAGAACCAACATAAGACTTTGAACATATCCAACCTGAGTGTAGAGATCATCTCAAGAACAGCTTTGAGGCATTAGACACTGAAGACCAAAGGTCAGAAGTGTAGTGGGATGACATGAAGAACATCATACAAGGCGAAAGCAAAAGGTCATTAAGAAGACAAGAAAAAAGGAAAAAACTAATATAGAAGTCAGAATAGACTCTGAAACTTGCTCTCCAGCATTGTTGTTAGTAAGCTCTGTTGAGTCGGTTCTGACCCATAGCAACCCCATATATGGTGCACCTGACCCAAGCCATGATATTTTCAATAACATCATATGCATGCGAAAGCTGGACAGTGAATAAGGAATACCATAGAAGAATTGATTCTTTTGGGTTATGGTGTCAGAGGAGAATATTGAAAGTGCCATGGGCTGCCAAAAGAACCAATTAGATCCATTTTGGAAGAAGTGCAGCTAGAGCGCTACTTGGAGGCCAAGATGGTCAAACTTCGTCTCTCATACTTCAGACATATTGTCAGAA
>NW_006408547.1:16225786-16247494 GCF_000296735.1 Chrysochloris asiatica | reverse complement strand
ATTTTTCTGTGGCCAGGATATTGAATGATACAGAAAGCATCAAAAGAAGATAGAAGGAATACACAGAGTCACGGTAGCAAAAATAAATGGTTGATGTTGAACCATTGCTGAGGGTAGCAAAAGATCAAGAGCTAAACACACTGAAGGAAGAAATCCAAGGTGCATTGAAGGAATTGGCAAAGAACAAAGTGCTGGGAGTTGATAGAATACAAATTGAAATCTTTCAACAAACTAATGGAGCACTGGAGGCACTCACTCATCTAGGCCACAAAATCTGGAAGTGAGCTGATGAGTTTGAACAACTGACTTTGTACTGGTACAAGGACACTGGTTTTTCTCAACACAGTGATTAGAGAAAGTTTTTCAACTCTGAGTTGTCTTTCTTTTTGGAAAATGGTACACTATGAAGTTATCTTACATAAATTGTGTTTCATGAAATTATATATATTGTTTGTTATTGTCAAGTGTCATTCAGTAGGTTCTAACTCACAGCAACCCTCTGTCCTCTTGAGTTGCTTATGTGTTTGAACTACTGACCTTGTGGTTAGCATATGCTTATCCTACAGTGCCACCCAAGGATTACACATATATCCTTTAATGAAGAAGAAAGAAAGGTGATTTGTTAGCTAACCCTTTCTCATGAATCTCTCAGGTACTTAGGTTTTCTTGGTCCTTCAGCCCACTGCTCTCCTTCAGTATTTAGGAGGAGAACCGTGATGCCATGACGTGAGGAATACCGAGTCACATGAAGATGCTGCATGAGCGTGTTTTACCTGAGAACCCTGCCCATGGTCAGTCAGCCTTGTGGGGATTACTATGAATTGAACTGTCTTACCCCTAAAATAATGTTTTACTCATTTATGTTGTAGGATCTGCTGTAGCGCTGTGGGTTAATGGGCTGGACTACAAGGTCTGTTTGAACCGCAACATCAGCAGTTCAAACTCACCAGCTGCTTCCCGGAAATCCTATACAGGGTCATTACGAGTCAGAATGGACTCAATGGCACTTAACCACCACCACCACCACCACATGCTGTAGGATGAGCATGGGACTAAAAACCACAAGGTTAGTAGTTCAAACCCACCTGGTGCTCCTTGGAAACCCTATACAGGGTCACTATGAGTCGGAACCTATTCCATGGCACTTACCAACAAACAATAACTTGATAGCAACTAAACAATGACAACATGCTGTGACACCTATCACTGCAAAGCAAACAACTTCAACCCCACTGGTGTCAAACACCCGTCATTTATCACTCTCATCTCTCTCAGTTCTGGGAGGTGACTGGTGTCAGCTAAGTCTATTTTGGGATTTTTTGGGCCTTTGAAGTCAGCTGTGCACACACCTGCCCTGCAGTTGACCGAGAACTCAGTGAGGGCTGTTGGTAAAAACACCTTCAGGGAGCAGCTCCACTTGATCTGGGGTTCCTCGCCTCATAGTATCTGGGTTCCAAGGATGAACCTTCCCAGAAAGAGGCAGCATGGAGGCTGTAGCATCTTTATGAGGGCAGCTTCAGGGGTCAGGTAGCAGTATCTGCACTCATTGTATTAGAAACAAGTCACTAAAGCGAGGTCACATTCAAGATGAGGAGCATCTCCTATACCGTCTTTTAATAGGAAACATGCCAATTTTGCCATTTTAACCACTTTTTAAGGTATAACTCAGTGTCATCTATTGCATTCCCCAGCATCTATGTCTTTAAAACATATCCTGCAGGTATGGTTTTAAACTATATCCTCTATACCATCTATGGTTTCAAACTGTATCCTATATCCTCATATATTTGCTTTTAGATATAAATCTAACTGTGTAAATATATGAGAGGGATTCTAAGAGTTCATGAAAAATTCCAGTCTCTTTCATTCCCTTTTTCCATGAACTTTTGGAAACCCCTAATACGTAGAACTTGTAGGAAATCCTTGGTATACTACAAACAGTGAGTACTTTATTGCTAGTACTTTCATTCATCACAAGCCCTGGTGGCACAGTGGTTAAAATGCTTTGTTTGAACCCACCAGCTCTCTGCCGCAGTACAGATTGACAGACTTGGAAGCTCTATTGGGTAGTTGTACTCTGCCCTAGAAAGGCTGTGAACTGAATTGAAATTGACAGGACGGCAGTGGGAGTTTATTGTAATCAGTTACACCATCAGTATTGGCAGGAATGAAATCAGCGCAGCAGTAGGAATTGTATAGAAAGTGTATAGTCTTTAGGAAGTTGATTTTTCTTTGAGATAATGTGGCTGGCCCTCTGGTCCTGTGGGTTTTCCTGGCTGTGTTAACTCTATAGACTAAGAGAGATGATGATATAATCCTTTGAGTTCATTGGATAGTGTATCTACTTTGAGGAGCAATCAATTCAATTTATAGATTTGTGATATTCAGAAAAGCATTATATCTCTTCTACAAACTGTTATATTAGGTTCACATTATACTAGTTACAACAAGTTCTTGACTCAAATATCGATCGGTGCTTTAGCTGTGGGGATTATAGCTAAATCTTTTTTTTTTTTTTTCTACTGTAAAGACAGCACAAAGAAGAGAGAAATGTTGTATGTTGTTTTTTAAGAAATATCAACCATTAATTACACGGACTAAATGTAACCAAGCTGAAACACATGCTTTGTGACGAGGCCCAAGCATGCTCTGCCTTTCATTTCTTCACAGCAAAGAAAGGCAGTGAGCTGCAAATTTGATCTCTCAATCATTAATATGGAAAGAAACCAAACTCCAGATTTCTCTAAAAGTCAAAACCCCCCGCAGTGAGCAGGAGGAGGTGGCTGGGACTCAACATCTGCCTCTGCTATCCTGTGGGGTTTGGTCTGCATGGTACACCCCTATAACTCCTTACTTTATGTATTTGTGGTTGTCAGTTGTTATCTTGTCAGGTCTGACTCATGCCGACCCATTTTCCACAGAACTAAATATTGTCTGGTCCTGGGTCATCTTCACCAATGTTGCAGTGTTCAAGTTCATTGTCACAGCCAATGTCAAGTTCATCGTCACAGCCAATGTGTGATTTGAATGCTTTCCAACCTAGGGGTTCATCTGCCAGCACTCTATTGAATAATATTCAGGTGTGATCATAAGTGTTTTTGCTGGCTACATTTTGGAAGTGGATTACTGTTCTTTCTTGTCTGTCTTATCCTGGAAACCCTGCTAAAATATGTACCTCATGGGAAACCCTACTGGTATTTGAAATACTAATGGTATAATTTCTAACATCATAGCAATATCTAAGCCATCACAATGCAATAAGTTGGCATTTGGGTTTCTTGTTGTTAGCCGCCATCAAATTGGTATCGACTCATAGTGACCCTACAAACAAGAGAATGAAACACTGCCCGGTCCTAGGCCAACCTCGTAATTGTTGCTACGCTTGACCTCATTAATGCTGCCACTTTGTCAATCCATCTCGCTGGGTGTCTTTCTCCCTTTCTCTGACCCTCCATCCTACCAAATAGGATATCCTTCTCCAGCGACTAGTCCTTCCTAACAGTATATCTGAAGTATGAGAGATGAAGTTTGGCCATCTGGCCTTTAAGGAGCCCTCTGGCTACACTTCTTCCAACACAGATCTGTTGGTTCTTTTGGCAACCCACAGTACTTTTAATATTCTCCTCCAACACCATAACTCAAATACATCAATTCTCCTATGGTCTTCCTTATTCACTATCCAAATTTCACATGCATATGAAGTTACTGGAGATACCATAGCTTGGGTCAGAAGCACCTTACTGACACCTTTGCTTTTTAACACTTTAAAGAGGTTTTGTGCAGCAGATTTGCCTAATGCAATACATCATTTGATTTCTTGACTGCTGCTTCCATGAGTGTTGATAGTTGATCCAAGAAGAACGAAGTCCTTGACAACTTCAACCTTTTCTCCATTGATAAGAATGTTGTTTATTGGTCTACTGGTGAGGATTTTTGTTTTCTTTACAATGAGATGCAATCCATTTTGGGTGGTGGAAGCTTATATTAGGGTATTAATCTTTATGCATTCCATTTCTCTTCTGCCAACTTCTAATTTTCCTAGATTCATACTTTGTACATTTCATGTTCCAATTATTAATGGATGTTTGCAGCTTTTTCTCCTCATTTGGGTTGTGACCCACCAGCAAAAGAAGGTCCTGAATGTTTTACTCCATTTGCATCATCACAGTAAACTCTACTTTGAGGGAGTAGTTCTTCCTTAGTCATACTTTGAGTGCCTTCTAATCTGAGGGGCTCATCTTCTGGAACTATATTCTGGTGCTATTCATAATTTTTCAGTATTCAGTATTCTGGGAGTCCTGGTGTTACACTGTAGGATAAGCACTCAACCACAAGGTCCGTCTGAACTGTAAGGTTGGCAGTTCAAATTTAACAGTTGTTCCTCAGAAACCCTATACAGTGTCACTATGGGTTGAAACCAACTTGACGGCACTGAACAACAACAACAACATCTGACAGTGTCCAACTACTATGTTAGGAATCCAGGTGTGAAACTATAGCATAAGCAATGAACTGTTAACTGCAAGGTCACTGATTCAAAACCACCAGCTGCTCCTCAGAAACCCTATACAGGGTCACTATGTATTAGAACTGACTTGGCTGCACTTAAAACAACAAAGCTTATGTTATGCTTTAATTATCTCATTACCATCATTCTTGATGTCTTCCTCTCCAATGAGGATATAACACCTTAATGTGCTTACTGCTGTATAGATTTCCAAGTGTTTTCCCAAGTTTAGTTTCATTTTGATATTTCTAACCACCCAGTGAAACTGGCAACACAGGTGACATTGTTGCATATTACCCATAAGGTGGCAGGCTGAGAGCAGTTAACTGAAAGCACAGCTCAAGGGTGATAAAACTTGGTTTAAAACCCATGTGTCCTTTGGCTACATAAAATGAGTGTCAATAAGGCATGAAGTGACTGGCTTACAAGTTTTCAAGACAGAGTTTGGTTTAAGAGTGTGCGGAGGAAGGTAGAGTTCCCACAGAATAGTATTTGTCTAGTCTAAGGGGTTGGATAAAAAGAGCTGGGGATATGATTCTTACGATTCAATAGTGAGTAATTGTTATCATGACTAATTGCAAACGTCATGACTGCAAAGGTAGAAGTTTAGTAACAAAAATGGGGTAGTAATTAAACTTACAGTCCAAGAACAAAGGACCCTAGGACCATCAAAGGAGAAGAGCACAAGTGGAATGTGGCACTCTATCCAGAGAAGCAGCGACATCAGATATGGAGGCAGAATGAGGACATGGAGAGATAGAGCAGCTGAGGACTCTGGACTCATGGAGAGAGAAATACTGAGTGTTGGCTGCCAGAAGGCAGGCTTGCAGAACGTGCCCTTTGGTTGTTTAAATGATTATATATTCCTGAAAGCTTTTGTGTCCAAAAAACAACAATAACCCATGCCTGCTGGCGGCTCACGTGTGTTCCTTGATCACACTGCAGGGAGAGGTAAGTAACAGTGCAGACACTTGTCAGGACACCAGGCACTGAATGCTAGCTCCTCCTCAGTGTCGTGGTGGCACCTGATATGGCAGACATGCCCCTTTGCTTTGACTGCACTGGGGTCACGTCTCCCATATCAAGTGCCATGAAAAAATGTACAATCTTTTTCTCCAGGAAGGTTTTCTTCTGAGCACAAAATGCCACCAACATTTTGATTCATATTGTTGGTCCAGTGCTTGATGTGGACTCCAATGGGAAAGTTCCCTAAGGTTTTCACTATGGTCACAACATTCTGCCAAGTTAACTATAGAAGATGATTTGTTACATCTGAGTCCTGGTTTCTTTGCTGCAGAATGATAAAAATGAAGACATTCTTAAGGGGTGCATTGTTGTGGCTATGTGCCATGGAGTTGATTTCAACTCAGTGACTTCATGTGACAGAGGAGAATGGCCTCATAGGTTTTCTAGGAGCTCTGGTAGCATAGTGGTTACAAATCGGGCTGCAAACTTTAAGGTCAGCAGTTTGAAACAGCCAGCTACTTCACGGGAGAAAGATGAGGCTTTCTACTCCCATCAAGATTTAAAGCCTTGGAAACCCTGTACAGGGTCGCTATGGGTCAGAATCAATTCAATGGCACTTAACAACAACAACAATCTTTATTGGAGATGAATGCCAGGCATTTCTCCCATAGTGTTTGCTGGGTAAGTTCAAACCCTCAACCTTTTGGTTAGCAGCTGGGCACTGGGCCATTGTATAACCAGATCTCCTTTGTGGGAGCATACAAACTGCAATCAGCAGTAAAATGTTTAATCAGTTTAATTAGCAGTTGTTGTTGTTGTTAAGTGCCGTTGAGTCGATTCTGACCCATAGCGACCCCCATATAGGGTTCCCAAGGAGTAACTGGTGAGCTTGAACCACCGATCTTGCAGTTCAAATGACTTTGCAGTCTGAATCATTAGCCCACAGGTTACACTAAATCAGTGAATACTTAAGAAATGTGTAAAGAAACTTTTTATCTTATATCCTTTCAAAGATATACCTGCAACAAGATGTTAGATTAGAGCTTGTTCTGTCTCGGTTTCCACTGAGAAGACAGTGATCAGCTTTCCAAGGGGCATGTCTTGGCAAGTGATCCTCCCTACACCATACTTAGGTGTCACAAGGGGAAGAAAAGGGCCCCTCCTTCATTTCTCTTGGGTGTGTCATCATGATTAAAGATACAAAGAGAGTTCCAAGAGAGGACTGGAAAAGAATGATGAAAAGATTTCTTTCAAGAGAGCTTTGGCCACACTACAAGTTCCTACTCTTCCCCTTTAGGGAGGATTTAGGATATGTTACATGTCAACGTGAAGTCTGGTGACAGGAAGCCAGACAATGTTGTAGAAAGAGTTGACTGCATTGGAGACACACAGAGAGCTAGTGTGTGACCCACTGCCAAGAAGGCTGATGAGTCGTCACCTTGCCAATGTGACTTCTGCAGAAAAACCTTCATGCTAGGAGGCAACTAAATAATTAAAAGGGTTGGGGTTGAAAGAGTTTTCCTGAAGTAGGACGGGGGTCCCTAGGTGGTGTACATGGTTTGTGTTCTTGGCTAACTAAAAGGTTAGAGGTTCATGTGAACTCAGAGATGTCTCAGTAGAAAGACCTGGTGTCTACTTCTGACAAATCCTCTTCTTCAAAAGCCCTATGGAGCCCAGTTCTCCTCTGACACACATGAGGGCACCATGAGTTGTAGGTACCTCTACAGCAATTGATTGAACTAAGATTGGCCTGCCCTGCTGGGACAGGTCATGTCTGAGGGACTCGACAAGATATGACTATGGGTCATGCCAGACAGCCAGTCTGGGAACATCCTGAGATTTACTTAGCAAATCTAACATGCACACGAATCCCCTGCATGTCCTACTGAAATTCAGATTCTGGTCCTGCAGGTTTGGGGATGGAATGGAGAAATGGAGAGCCTGAATTTCCAATAGACTCCCAGTTGATGTCATTGCTGCTGGTCCTTTGACTACATTCAAAGTGGAAAGGAGTACTGTCCAATGGGGTCTCCCAACTTAGGGTACAGAGAATGGAGACATTCTTCCTGATGCTCACAGCTTGGGAAGGGTCACAAACAGAAATGGGAAGTGTAAAGCAACTAACAGCCCAGAGCTAGGGTAAAGGGGAGTGGACCAAGCCCATTGAGAAGGAGCTGAATGCTAAGAATTTCTGGCATCTCAGAGTTGGTAAAAAGTCTGTAGCTGTGGACACTTTCTGAGCCCCAAAATAAATATAGTTATATCTAGGATCACCACTTATCTGTGGTGATTTGTTGGTTGCTGTGGTGCTAGAAAGTATGTCACATATATTTTAAATACCAGCAGGGTCACAAATGGTGGATAGGTTTCAGAGGTGCTTCCAGACTAAGACAGACTAGGAAGAAGGAGAGGTGAACCACTTCAGAATGATTAGCCACTGATAATCTTATGAACAGCAGCGGAATGTTGTCAGATATAGTGCCAGAAGATGATCCCCTCTGGTTGGAAGGCATTCAAAATCTAACCGATGAAGAACTGCCTCCTCAAAGCAGAGCTGTCCTTAATAATGTGAACAGAGCAAAACTTTCAGGACCTTCGATTGCTGATAGTACAAAATTCAAAATGAGGAGAACCAACTGAAAACACCAATTAATATTAGGAATACGGAATGTATGACGTATGAATCAAGGGAAATTGAAAGTTATCAAAAATAAGATGGAAGGCATAACAATTGATAGCCCAGACATTAGTGGGCTGAATGGGCTGATATTGACCATTTTGAATATGGTTACTATCTCATGAATAACAATCAAATTCATTGTCAAAAAGAGCATTTCAATATCTACACTGAAGTACAGTGCTGTCTGTCATAGGATTATATCCATATGATATATTATATCCATATGTTATTAATGGGAAAACCCATTAATAACAATTATTCAAATTTACCCATCAACCACTAAAGTCCATGATGATGAAATTGAATTTTCAGTCTGAAGTTGACCAAACATGTAGTCAAGATACATTGCTAATTACTGGTGATTGGAATGTGAAAGTTGGAAACAAAGAGGAAGGATCAATGGTTGGAAAACACGGCCTTGGTGTTAGAAATCATTCTGGATATTATATGATAGAATCTTACAAGATCAAGGACTTCTTCATTGCAAATAAGTTTTTTTTTTTGTTTTGTTTTGTTTTTTAACAACGTAAGTGATGCATATACACATGGACCTTACCAGATGAATGCACAGGAATCAAATTGACTACATCTGTGGGAAGAGATGATGGAGAAGCTCAGCGTCATCAACCAAAGCAAGACCAGGGGAAGACTGTGGAGTAGACCATCAATTGCTCATATGCAAGTTCAAGCTGTTGGCTGAGGAAAATTAAAGCAAGTTCAGAAGAGCCAAAATAAGACTTTGAGCCAAAATTTGACCTACCTGAATTTACAGCGCATCCCAAAAATAGATTTGCTGCATTACACATGCATGGAATCAACAATCAAGAAATCAAAATATGCTGCAAGAGTCTTCATTAAAGTATTATATAGCAAAGTTGTCAGGTTGACGACTAAGGTGCACCTTACTCAAACAATATTTTCAGTCTTCTCATAGGCATGATAAAAGTTAAACAATGAATAAGGAAGACCATAGAAGAATAGGCATGTTTGAATTTTGGTACTGGATAAAAATATTGAAAGTACCATGTCTTAGAATAAGTATGTTCTTTAGAAGCCAAGATGATGAGATTTTGAGGAGTGGCTAGTTCCTGGAGGACATCCTGCTTGGGAAAATGGAGGGTTAGCAAAAAAGAGGAAGATCACCAATGAGATCGATTAACATAGTGGCAGCAACTATGGGTACAAACATAATTGTGAGGATGGTGACGGTCTGGGCAGTATTTCATCCTGTTGTGCATATGGTTGCTAAACTGGAACTGATATGAAGACAACAACAACAACATATCTAGACATTTTCTACCTTATACAGTGTGATAGATATTGGTTTGTTGTCCACCAGATGTTGTGTCTTTGTGCCTGGCCATAGACCGGTATCAGGATTCTTCACTTGCCTTCCACTGTGGTGCAATCATATGACTGAATTCTGGCCAATGAAATGCAAACAGAAGTGATCAGTTAATTGCTGACTACCCTTGAATGCCTCTGATGGCTGGTTCTCTATTCTTTTCTCCCCTGCTAAATACAAAGGGTTCCAAAGGCCTAGAATCATAAATTGGAAGGACAACACGGTTTCTGGGTTGCTGTTTAGAGTCTATGTGCACAAGACTTTGACTTCAGTAGGTAAAGTAAAGTAGAAGCAAGTGTTTACTGTGTTAAGCTACTATATTCCTGGGCTTGTTCGTTAATGCAGCGTGCCTGCTTTGAGTAATAAACATACGGAGTGCTGGAAACTCAGGACAAATAAGAAACCCGCTCACTGGTGCCAAATGGCAGCTGTCAGGAGTAAAATTGGAAAATATACCTTTAATGAGGTTTTTTTCCACTGTGTCAGAGTGGGCAAGTTTTTGACTTTTCAATATTCTGAGCACCAACTACGCTACCTTTGTAGGGTCTGTCTTTCCATCTGAGGCTCCCAAGTGAGTGTTCCTAGTTACAATGTAGACACACATTTATTGTGAGACCATAATACCTTTGAATTCCCTGTCCTTGGCACCCTTCAGGATTGGAGGGCATTACAATGTACATTTCCCATGATATATTTTCTCTTTTGCTAGCTATCTTTTCTTGCTTTTGTAAATAAAGAATGACATCCTTTTATAAAAGTTTCTAAACCCAAGGGATTGACAGAATTTCTCACTACAAACTACAGTCTCTCCTTTTGTAAAGAAAAGCTATTTTCCCCAAAATGCACACTTATATAGGGTTGCGATGACTAGGAATCCACTGGAGACCAGTGGGTTTTTTGTTTTGTTTGTGTGTGTACTGTATAAACAAATGGTCAAATAGTTACTTTTGTATTTTAAAAACGAATTGTTTAATTCAACAATATTGAGTAGCAACAATAGAGAACCAGGTGAGTGGAACTGCTCTTGATGACGTCAGAGTAAGTCAATGTGATTGGATTCAGCTTAGTTGCTGTTGTTGTTGTTAAGTGCCATCGAGTCGATTCCATTACAGAATTTATATACTTTACAATCAATTATTTTAGATCATGGTCCTCCAATCCCTTTATTCGTTGAAACTTTAAGACATTCAAACTTCAGCTTGAATTTGGTTTCATTCCATAGTTCTTTACCGCTTTGATCTCCCCTTGGATTTTATCAATAGTTTCACTCTTGCATTTTCTTTAGATTTTAGAAACCATCAGGAAAATGTGATCTGAGCAAGCTTGTTGGCCTATCTTTGAAGTAGCTCATACTCCCTCAGGACATAGTAAAAGGCAAGCTGGCAGCTATGGCAGAGTGTCTGACAGTGACTAATTCAAAGAAAAGCACAGACCCATTTGATGCATTTCTATCATAAAATGACATTTGAAATGAATGCATAGATTTATTCACCTTTCATTTTCTTCTTATATAAGAAAACCTCACAATTTGCTTTTGCCATTGTACTCATGTGGTATAGTACTTAAATTCAGATTATACTATTCTGATGTCTAAAGATAAGAATACAATATTTAAAGTATAAATACATTTTAAAAAATCTGAGACATGCCCTCAGAAATTAGAAGAGGTGATCAGGCATCTAATAGGACTTACTCTTTGAAAAAAAAAAAAATCATCTTTAAAGTTTTACAAAGCATTCCGGATTTTATAGGAACTTGCTGAAATCGTAATAATGGAAGCTTCCAGGGGGCTGCAATACTTAGGTAAAGTGAAAAACTACAAAGGTAAACCTTTCTAGTCTGTAACTCAGCATGCTACACACTCTTTGCTATTTAATGGGGATCTTTGTAACACACATGAGCACCTCATAGAGTTGGATTTTTTTTTTAAATAGAATTTGTTTTTTAAAGTCATTGATTTTGAATAGATATAAAGGAAGTAGAATGGGAGTAGTGATTATAGTTTCAATTATTTGAAAGTATTGGTTCTATTTTGAGAAACCTCTTAGCATACAACTGAATATTTCATAATAAATGTAAATATAATTAATTTCATCTCCAGAATTAATTTTTATGTGCAGCTAAAAAGAATTAGAAAAAAGTCATGAGGTATTTTTACTTGGCTTTTCCTTTAAGTTAGAGAATAGTTTATCAGAAAATTTTCTGATAAAAATTAAAATAGAAATGTGTTCTTTTAACTTTCTACCAAAAGTATAAATTTCAAAATTACAGCAAGGCATAGTAAAATAACCGGTGGGTAGAATGCACCCCATTGTGACAATGTTGTTATTTTAAAGCCTCGTGCCATTAGTAGTTAGATGATTTGAGGGTGATGTCTGTTTAGAAATGGACAGTAATCGAATGTTGGTAGAAGCTTATCTGTCCCTTTGGACTTTGTGGTTAAGTAGTGTCGAGTCAGTTCTGACTCACAGCGACCCTGTCCAGGGTTTTCAAGGAGCAATTGATGGGTTTGAACATCCTATGTTGCCACATTTGAGAGGGCTTCAAAAAGTTGTGGAGAAATTCCATAATTTTTAATTCCATTTTTCCCACAAACTTTTTGAAGCCCCCTTGTATACTTTTCATTCAATGTAATATTTATATGTGAAGTCCATTCAGATAACTAAGATTTTAACTAGCTGTTGCATTTTGCTATTGTTGTTAAGTGCTGTTGAGTCCATTCCGACTCACAGCCACTCTTTATAGGGTTTTTGAGGAGCAGCTGGTAGGTGTGAGCTGCCAACCTAGTGGCTTGTGTTGATCTTACAGTGCCACACCAGGAGTTCTTCTACTATATTGTTGTTGTTGTGAAGGGCTTGGAGTCAGTTCCAACCCATGGCAAGGCTGCGTAGGGTTTCTGAGGAGCAGCCGGTGACCTTGAACTGCCCATCTTGCAGTTCAAAAGGCTTATGCAGTCTGGTGCATTAACCCACAGCTCCACACCGGAGTTCTTCTATTAAATTAGAGAGTGTTATTTAAGAATGGCAAATACACCTTTCTTCACTCCAGAAAATATATCTTAAATCATTTCAAACCATTATAAATATTTTGATAGTCTTTTTTAGTGATCTCTCTTAAAGTATGTGCAAAAAAAGCAATAGGATAGGGCAATGTTTGAATGTAAGATAACATTTCACGCCAATTATATTGCAAAGTATAAGAATGCAGGTCCAACACTCTATTTCAATTCATACCTTATGGCCCGATGGCAATTGAAGGAAGCTTGCAAAATACTTTGCATATGCACACAATTGTTGAAATCTTGTTTAGGCAGACGAGAATTCTAGCACTTTCTTATGTTATATTGTTGTTGCTAAGTGCTTTATGGGATTCCAAGCCCCAATAAGTCCAAAGTACACTGTTGCCTTTAAGTGCCATCAAGATGGTTCTGACTCATAGGGACCCAGTGTAGGATTTTCAAGTGTGTAAGGAGCTCTGATAGCGTAGTGGTTACGAATCGGGCTACGAACCTTAAGGCCAACAGTTCGAAACTACCAGCTGTTCCGCGGGAGAAAGATGAGGCGTTCTGCTCCCGTAAGGATGTACAGCCTCGGAAACCCTGTACAGGGTCGCTATGGGTCGGAACCGACTCGACGGCACTTAACAACAAAAACATGGCAGTAGTAATCACATAGTCCTAATAATAGGAAACAGAACTCCACCCAGTATGTATAATAAAGGGGTCTCAAAATCTATGCTGGGAGTCTGGGTATGAAGCTGCAGAGTAAGTCCTCGACCACAAGGTTGGTTTGAACTGAAGCTTCAGGGCTTCAAACCCACCGGCCGCTCCTAGGAAACCCTATACAGGGTTACTATGAGTTGGAACCAACTCAACGGCACTTAACAACAAAACCATGGCAGTAGTAATCAACATAGTCCTAATAATAGGAAACAGAACTCCACCCAGTATGTATAATAAAGGGGTCTCAAAATGGCTCTCTAATGATCACACCGTCCTCAAGAAAATAGACAGTTACCATATAGGGTTTCCAAGGAACAGCTGGTGAGCTTGACCTGCCAACCTTGTAGTTCAAACTGACCTTGTAGTCCAGCGCAGTAGCCCACAGTGGCTCACCAGTCCTCCTCTACTGCCACAGATACTAATATGTTTGAGCGTCTGCTGATTTTCCAACAGGTGCAGTCAGATAGTCCCGAAATAGTGATCGACAGGTATCTGAAATCACTCTCCACAAAGGAGTAAACAAACTGAAGTAGCAGTTAACGTCTGCTATCTAATTGATTGTACCTGTGACAATCCCAAAGCTGTTAGAGTAGAACTGCCATAGACTTTCAAGGGCTGGTTTGGTTGGAACTAGAGCTGTAGGTCTGTCTACTCAGGTGCCTCTAGGTAGACTCAAACCCCATCCTTTCAATTAAGGATTTGCACCACCTTGGGATTCCTAACACACAACACTTTAATTACTTAGAAGATTGTGTTTTTAAAAATCTACAAGGGCAGCTTCTAGCTTCTAGAGGTCTATGAAGGTGAAATGAGACCGAGTAGTTGCTAGAGAGATTATAGTTTCATGATGATCATAGTTCCTCTAATAGGCAAACTGTTATGCTCAGTGAACAACTGTATAGTCGTTAAGCGTATGACTGAGTTAATATAAAATTAGAGTCTTTTGGAGAGTTCTGGTGTGGCATTGTAAAATAAGCTCTGGATCGCTAACTACACAGTAGGTAGTTAAAGACCACCAGCTGCTCCTCAGTTACCCTACATTAGCAGGGGTGGGGAACCTTTGTTCCTGCCTAAATTTATAATATGAGCAGGCCAGATGAAATTATCAACTTGAAAATTAGCCAGGTATATTTAGCCAAACAATTACTTAACTTACCCTGCTGGACTGCAAGATTGGTTTGAAATGCAAGGTCGGTGGACTCTAGCTCACCAGTCACGCTTCAGAAACCCTGTACAGGGTCGCTATTGGTCGGAACTGGCTTGACGGTATTTAACAACAACAATGAATGACTAGCAGTACGTTGCCTTGGCAGGGCCAAACCAACTGATTTCAAGTGCCTTATACGGAGTCCTGGTGTAGCTCTGTGGGCTAATGCATCAGACTGCAAAGTCGTTGAAACTGCAATGGTTAGTGGTTCAAGATCACCAACTGCTCCTTGGAAACCCTATACAGACAGGTTCACTATGGGTTGGAATCGACTCAATGGCACTTAACAACAACATATGGCTTGAGGGTCAGACATTCCCCACCCCTGCTATATAGGGTTTCTATGAATTAGACATAACTCAATGGCACTTAACAACTACAGTGTAGTTTACTGGCTGGAGCTTGGAATCCCATACTTCATGTAAATGCGGCATATTACAGTCTCTATTGTGGTAGCCAAAAGAGGAAATGAACTTCGATGTTTTCAAATATATATTTTGATACAATAAATTGGGATTTTCTATATCATAGTTAAAGTGGTATGGATTTTCCCATCATAAAAGAGGTGAATTTAATTAAGTCTCGGAGCTTCAATTTTCCTATCAGTAAAATGAGGATAGTAATTACAGGCTTTAAGAATATGCAAGCTTTTAAGGAATAATATGTGCAAAACACTCAGATCAGTTGTAGCAAGCACACAACAACCTCAAAAAGCAACCGCAAATATACGAATGAGAAGGAAACATGCTGGCAGCATTTGGAAGCAGAGGGATGAGTGGGGTACTTGACCGAACTACCCACATTACTGCCTCCGTATATTAGAAACATGCTTGCAACAAGGTCTAATGCTGAAACAGGTCCCCTTTACTGTGGTATAAGTGAATATACTGTGGTGGTGTGTTGTGGAGTCGGTTCCGACTATAGTGACCCTACATAGGATTTCTGAGGCTATAAATCTTAACAGGAGCAGAAAGCGTCATCTTTCTCCCACTGAACTTCTGGTAGTTTCAAACTGTTGACCCTGAGGTTAGCAGCTCGACTCATAGATCTCTTCAATATATTGTGGGGAGGAAAGAAACTCAAAATAGTAATCAAGGCCACTGTTGTTGTTGTTAAGGGCTGTCAAGTCGTTTCTGACTCATGGTGACCCTCTATAGGGTTTCTGAGGACTGGCTGGTGAGCTTGAACCACTGACCTTGCGGTGCAAACAGACTTTTGCAGTCTAGAACATTAATCCGCTCAAGGCCATTAGGTGGCTACAATATGCTAGGAACTGTAGCAGGCATGGCCAAGGTTGCCCAGGGTCAGTGGACAGTGTCTTCTATTTCTCTTTGGCTAAGGGTGCAAAAAAAGTTACCCTCAAGCCAGCTGTGACTCACAGTGATCTTATGAGTATCACCGTTGAATTGTACTCCGTAGAGTTTTCTGTGACCGGTGTTCAGAAGTAGATCGTCAGGTTGTCCTTCTAAAGTGCATCTGCGTAGACTTCAACGTGCTCGTCTTTTGAGTAACAGCTGAGGGGTAACTCTTTGAACTATCCAGGGACTCCAGATTTTGGGACAGGGGATAAATAGGGAGTGAAGTTATGTTGTCAAGCTGGAGGTAGGACACACTGCCTTCTTTTGTGACTGTTAGGTGGTACCGGTAAATTTGCCAGTTTACCACTAGAGTGTGAAGCTATCTAAACATTGTAAAGAAGAACATATTAAGGGCGGATTGGTGAGGTCACTTCATTGTCCCTATGTATCTGAACTGGAAAACAAGTGATCATAAAATACAATACCACCAACAAAAGAAGAGAAACAATAGAGGAAAGTTGTACCCTTTTATTGGCACAGTAACTTAAAGGCTGGTTTGAAGAAAAAGTTCCAAGTAGCAAGACACTAAGCTATGGAAACTACTGCTCAGAACTTCCGGACAGCCAACTGGAGCACACCAATAAGACAGGAGGGTGGAGGGGATACAGCGAGTGCATCATGCAGAGCGATTCCGCGCCAACAGTCTCTTGTGAAGCGACCATTATTGCTCAAACCAGTCAATCTCAGCTTACATATTCATATTGTCCATACTGTTGAATGAATGTGATCCTTTGACACACAAGCTATGAAGTTGAAGCCGCCTACATCTACCAGAGTGCCTCATCAGTTCTTGTAACCTATGCTGAAGTTCAGAAATGAAATTTCAGTAAACCGTTTACAGTTCACTTATCCAGATATACAAAGCACAGAAAACGACTGTCTCCTAATCAGCTGACGAGATATAAAGCAATGGCCACAATCTGCACTTTTGCAAGGGCTGACACTGACAAAGCTAAAACAACAGCATAGCTTGGAGATTATTAGGTACCCTACATTAAAAAAAAAAAAAAAATGTGTGTGGAGAAAAAATTCTAGAAATGCTTTTGTTTTTAAAAACCTGTATTTTGAAGAAACAGAGCACCACCAATTGCGTAAAGTTATAAAATGCACAGGTAATAAACAGGTAAATAATGATCAGATTTGTAATTCCAGTAAAACACGAACATCTATAAAGAAACAAAATGTCTGTACTGTAGAATGTATTATAACAAAACCACTGAAAGTACAATAAACATGTTGTTGAACTTTATAAAAACAACTAAGTGTTCAGTGTGCACACGCATTGCTCCTTCCTCTCACTTCCTGTTGGCCTCTGTCCTCTCATGCATGTTTACTGGCCTATTCGCTGGCTACCCGTAGGCAGCAGGGCCCTAGCAACACGAAGCCTGAAAATCAGAGTATATCACCACAAAATGGCTAAGAAAGAACACACACACACACACACACACACACACAGACACACACAGGAATCTTGTCTATTTAACCTCAGTGTCATGTGCTTTTTTGTGTAACTGCAGGGGGAGAGAACCCAGCATGTATCAGAAGGCAGCCTGCTGTGGTGGTGCCTGGAACTACTAGGCACTTCTGAAGTCTGCAACTGGGACCACATCAAGTGGTGGTGTCCCAAAGCTCCGAAGGCAGCCTATTGCAGGAGCCCCCTTCGGGCTTCTTCAGAAGAGTGGGCTTTTTGCAAGGAGGTGGGGGAGGGGCTCTGGGCTCAGTGGGCTGCAGAATTTGTTGCCAGTCTTCTCTTCCCTCACAGAGCTTCCGCCTCCAGTCCAGGAGTTCCTGAAGAGCCACACTTTCGTTCTCTGAAAGCCTCAGTTGATGGATTACCTGTGGAAGGAAAGAGAGAGAGAGAGAAACATCAAATAACGTGGAGGCGGTTGGAATGTATAGCAATAGCTGATGTCCAAGGGCTAGGCTGGGTGGAAAAGGAGAGCACGTCCTAGAAAACCTCTGGGTATTATAGCCTCTGGAAGTTGCACCAACTGGGAGTCCTGGTGTGGTTTTGTAGGATAAGCACCAGACCGCAAGGTTGGTTTCAACTGCAAGGCTGGCAGTTCAAACCTACCAGCTGCTCTTTGGAAACCCTATAGAGGGTCACTCAACACCACTACCAACAACAACAGTTTGGCTGTTAATTGCATAATTGAAACTATTTATGTAACAAAATATTTAGGAAGGAGACAATCTGGTTAGTATGTTGATTCCAACCCATGGTGATTCAATGATCAGTATATAACCATATCCCACATGGTTTTCGAGGTTGCTTTTTTAAAAACACATCATCAGGCTTTTCTTAAAAGGCACTGAGTAGTCTTGAAATGCTCTTCTGGTTAGTCACTGAGTGCAAATTGTCTAGGACCTTACCATGTGATATACCCTCAGATTATACAAGGAACACTCAATTGTCTGTTTTCCCTTTGAATTATTTGATACTCATACATTCTTATCGGAGTCCTGGTGTGGCGCTGTTGGTTAATGAGCTGGACTACAAAGTTGGCTTGAGTCGCAAAGCCAGAGGTTCAAGCTTCACCAGCTGCTCCTTGGAAATCCTATACAGGGTTGCTATGGGTCAGAACTGACTCTATGGCACTTAACAACAACAAATACATTCCTTACATATCCTGTTCCCCACCCCACTTATCACAATTTTAATTCTGTCTGAAACAGGTACTGCATTGCTCAAACCTCCTCCCATACTAGAAAGTACTCCTGCATCCATTCAAACAGCTACGAATCAAACAATCATTTAAAGTAACATGGCTCCACTTCTGACCCCAGTTCTTGAGCCAAGAAGGTCCACTTACAGGTCTTGCAATATAGGAACAACTTTTTGGTTTTTAGTGCTTTCATCTTTTAAAATATATATTTTAAAAACTTTTTGTTGTGAATTGAAGGGTTACAGAGCAGATCATTAGTTAGGCAGTCCATAAATCATATAGTTTGTTTCATCTCAATGTCTGCACTCGGCTCCATGTAACATTAATTATCCCACTTCCTCCCTGTGATTCTTGTTTCCATTCCATCCTCCTTCCCAATTCTTCTGAACTTTGTCCTTTGAAAAATGCTACTCTTTTGCTCTTGAACGGTTGACCGTCAATGACAAGAACATCTTGCTTGGTTTGTTGTCCTCCACTATATACCTGTCTACCACTCAGCTGAAAGTTGAGCCACAAGGATGAGTTCAGTTCCAGACCTGAAGGATGACACTCTTGGGTTCCTCCAGTCTCTTTCTGATCAGTAAGCCTTGTCTTGTTGTTGTTGTTAGGTGCCATACCAACTCATTATGTTGATACTGACGCGTAACGACCTTATGTACAACAAAACGAAACACTGCCCAATTTTGGGCCAACCTCACAGTTGTTGCCATGCTTGAGACAACTGATGCTGCCAGGTTGCCAATCCATCTAACTGGGGTCCCTTCCTCTTTTTCTCTGACCCTCCACCTTACCCAACATGATATCCTTCTCCAGTGACTGCTCCCTCCTGACAATATGCCTGAGTATGAGAGATGAACTCTGGCCATCCTGGCCTCCAACGAGCACTCTGGGTGCACTTTTTCCAACACAGATCTGTTTGTTCTTTTGGCATCCCACGGCACTTTCAATATTCTCCTCCAACACCATAACTCAAAAAAACCCAGCAATTTTTCTACGGTCTTCCCTTATTCACTGTGCAGCTTTCACATGCATATGAGGTTATTGAAAATACCACGGCTTGGGTCAGGTGCACTTTAGTCTTCAAGCTGACATCTTGGGTTTTCAACACCTTAAAAAGTTCTTGTGCAGCAGATTTGCCTAATGCAATAGGTTGGTCTTAGAAGCTGCTTTTAAGAGGTAGGTACACTGAAGAAAACGTTACCTCAGTTATAAGGTAGCATAGCTGCGCTTGAGAGTTCTTCCTACCTAGTTGTGGGTATTCCGTCTCAAGTTGTATTTTGTGGTAGTAAAGCTAAACAGGAGTCCTGATGTGGAGCTGTAACATGAGCACTGAACCACAAGACCGGCAGTTCAAACCCATCAGTTGCTCACTGGAAACCCTAGAGGGTTGCTATGAGTCAGAACCAACTTAGCAGCACTTAACAATAACAAAGCTAAACAAGGGAATGGTGTGGCTCTGTAGGATAAACACTGGACTGTGAATCACAAGGTCGGCAGTTTGAGCCCACCAGTTGCTCCATGGGAGAAAGATGAGCCTTTGTGCTCTTGCAAACATTTACAGCCTCAGAAAACGTATACAGGGTCGCTATGAGTTGGTACAGACTCATTAGAATTTAACAATAACAAAAGCTAAACAGGCTAAACTTATCCTAGTGTGGCACTACTGGATAAGCACTGCATTGGCAGTTCAGACCACCAGCTGCTCTTGGAAACCTTACATAGGTTCACTGTGAGTCAGAACCAACTCGAAGGCACCCCAAAACAACAAAGCTACCCAGTGAGCTGTGCGAGTGGCTGTGTGCTCTCTCTCTGACAGCCTTTGGACACTGGGAGTTTAGAGACCTTGGCAGCAGACCACCAGAATTTACACTGTGTTGGCTACTTCCTCTTGGTTCAGGAGAGTATCCTTGAATCTCTTCTTACCCACCTGAAGCCAGCTGGAAAGTAACATTATAACAGACCAAGGGGCACTATGCACACCTCTGCCAGCAGCCAATAATCCGTGACTACGGAACATTGCAGAATCCACTTTTCCACTTTTTCTGTCAATCCAAAAGCCGTATGCTTACACAAGTATGAGATTCTGGAAATCTAGATGATTATTATTGGAAGAATTCAGAGGAGATGTGATGGTTAATTCCACTCCAAAGCATCTACTAATTTTTTTCCAGCGTCACCCTCCGCCGCCCCATCCCCAATCAGAATCCTCTCAATTAACACAAAATAAAAATTAAAAAAAGCAAAATGTAAATGGTTTTAGCTCTAGTGTACAGAATAATGGCTTGAACGCAGGAAGAATAGTCGGTGTTACAGGTCCAATTCTAAAACAAACAACTTTAGCGTAGCTAATGGAGCCGATTGTTTCCCTCAAGAGCCTAGAATTAAAAGTCTGGGCAGATAGTAAGTTATGATGTTAAGCGACAGATCCATGAAGGTCAAACCCACACGGGAGGTTCTGTTGTTTTTTCCTTTCTTTTTCCATTGCCATTAAGTTGGTTCTGACTCATGCCAACCTCAGGTGTGTCACAATAGTACTGTGTTCCCCAGGACTGACAAAGACTATGATCTATGAAAGCAGATCACCAGGGTTTTCTTCGGAAGTGCCTTTGGGTAAGCTCAAACCACCAACTTTTGGTTTATAGTCAGATACTTAACCTTTGGCGCTACCCAAGAACACCAAAGCCTGAGTGCGTAACAATATTTCTGGAGTTGGTTGTTTGTAAAAGGTGTGCCCCACATTGAATTGATACAGATTCAGGTATAGGAGAAAGAGACTAAGCTTGGAAAACAGGACGGTGATGGCTCGCTCATAAAACAATCTCCAAGTGTCACTTCCAAGCAGGATACAAAAACTAAAAACAGCATGTCCCAATTAACAAGGTTAATTTGCTTGTTTGATATTTTTTATTGCTGTTTCTAATTTCCAGAACTGCAGGTGAATAGTACTGGAAATTGATTTTTCTGATGGGTAGATGCTATGGAAGTCAGATTATCTCTACGGTCAGGGAAGACAGGGAAGTAAGCCATCCAAGTCGAGTCAGGAAGAGATATGCTAAATTGGTGTCAATTACTTTCTAAGCAATTTACAGACATTAACTTATCTAATTCTGGTACAAAACCCATGAAGTAGGTACTGCTTTATACAGATAAAGACATGGAGGCACAGATGATGGTGGTGGTGGTGGTGTGCCATGGTTCTGACTCATAGCGACCCTGCATAGGGTTTGTGAGGCTGTAAATCTTTATGAGAGCAGAAAG
>NW_006408547.1:16203868-16224966 GCF_000296735.1 Chrysochloris asiatica | reverse complement strand
AAAAAAAAAAAATTACCAATAATCAAGTGGAAACAGAGTCATAGATGATCCAGATATTGGAGGTAGCAAATACTTTGTAATATCTATGATTAAATGTTTAAGAGAAATGAAAATGGAAAAGATGGGCAGAATAAGAAAACTGAGAATTTTATAAGAATAGTAGAATATATGAGGAGAATCAAATGGTCTGAAAAAACAGCAATATTTGAATTTTAAAACTCAATGGCCAAGTGTAAAAGCATAAAGGCATGAGACAAAAGAAACTTCAGAAATAGAAGGAAGATAAAGCATATGACAAAGCAAAGCTCAAAGAGATGTTTGCTAACTTAAAAAGAGAATTAAAAAAGATAATTTAGCGAAAGACATCAATATACATATTTAAGAAGTTTAGCAAATCACCAGGGTGATACTGTAGGATAAGCACTGGACTGTTAACGTAGAGATCGGTTGTTCAAACCCATAAGCAACTCCTTGGAAGCCCTATACAGTGTCACTATGAGTCAGAACCAAATGGATAGCACTTAACAACAACAAGCAAACCACTAGGAAAAAAAGTACACACAAAAGCAAAAACAAAACAAAACATAGATCATACTAAGAATGCTGAAAGTAATTATTGCCTTCAATGGAACAACAATGAGAGTGAAATTCAAATAATAGAAATGTTGGAAGTGAAAAAAAACAATGGTTTTGTTGAATGCAAAACTGATGATCTGCTCTGTAAACCTTCACACCATTCACAAGAAAAAGTTAAAAAACACACTATGAAGGGACTTCAAAATTAAAGAAAACAATAAATGACACTTAAAATTGTTGAAAGAAAGTTAACCTGAAATTCTATAGTCAAGAAAATATCCTTGAAAACTGAAAGTGAATTAAAGGTCAATTTAGACAAGGAATAGTGAGGCTATTTGCCATGAAAAATTTTGTACTAATAGAAAAACAAAAGAAATTCTTTAGTTAGGTGGAAAATGATGCCAGATGGAAATATGGATTTTCCAGAGGAAATTAAGAACACCCGAAATAGTAAATCCAAGGATGAATGAATGTCTTATAGACTTTAAATTATATGAGGAAGAAAAATATATACCAACAATAATCCCCAAAGCCAGGCAGGGTTAAGGGGAATGTGCTAAAGATAATTCAAAAATAGTTACAGCAGTAACTGCATCAAAAGAGAAATGTCAGAACTTTGACCCAGTTTCTGAAGATGATGTGTAACCAAGTGTACCACTGTTGATGCCGTATGGAACTTGACTGAAAGTAGAGATTAGAAAGATGTTTGTTGTCAGTGCTGTCGAGTTGGGTCCTACTCACAGCGACCTTGTATAGGGTTTCCAAATGACCTGCGGTCCAGTGCTTATCAGATAGTATCTGTGTTTTATTGATTATGTAAATGCATTTGACTCTGGGAATCATAAAAAAATTTTGGATAATATTGTGAACAATGGGAATTCCAGAGTATTTAATTGCTCATGCAGAACCTGATGAAGGCTTTCAAAAAGTTTGTGGAAAATGAAATGCAAAGAAAATGGATTTTTTCCATGAGCTTTTTGAAATTCCCTTTTTTCATAGACTAAGTGACTGTCATTTAAACAGAACAAGGGGGCTACTGCATGGTTGAAATTTAGGATAGGTATGCATTAGGGTTGCATCCTTTCTTTATACTAATTCAATCTGTATGCTGATCAAGAAGTCTGAAAAGTTGGACTACGTGAAAAAGAATTGTTAATGAGTCATCCTCCATATGAATTAGAGGATGACTCATTAACAATTTGTGATATGCAGATGACATAACTTTACTTGCTGAAAGCTCAGAGAACTTGAAGCGCTTATTGATGAAGATCAAAGATTATAGTCTTCACTATGGAACATACCTCAACATAATGAAAACAAATATCCTCACAACTGGACCAGTTAGCAACATCAAGATGAATGAAGATAAAAAATGAACTTGCCAAGGATTTAGTTTTACTTGGATCCACAATCAACAGTCATGGAAGTAGGAGTCAAGGAAGCAAAGGATACAAAGCATTGGGTAAATCAGCTGCAAAATACCTCTTTAAGTTAAGAAGCAAATATGTAAACTTGAAGACTCAGATATGCCTGACCCCAGGCATGGCATTTTCAATGGCCTCATACAAACATGAAAGCAGGCCAATGAATTGTTGTTGTTGTTAAGTGCCGTCGAGTCGGTTCCGACCCATAGCAACCCTGTACAGGGTTTCCGAGGGTGTAAATCTTTACGGGAGTAGAAAGCCTCATCTTTCTCCCGCGGAGCAGCTGGTAGTTTCGAACCGCTGACCTTAAGGTTCGCAGCCCGATTCGTAACCACTACGCTATAAGGACCACTAAAGAAGAATTTCATCAGAGTCCTGGTGTGGTGGTGTAGGATAAACACTTATCTGCAATGTTGTTTTTAACCATAATGTAGGCAGTTCAAATCCACCAGCCTCTCCTTGGAAACCCTATATAGAGTCACTATGAGTCAGAACCGACTTGATGGCGCTTAACAACAACACAGAATAATTGATGCATTTAAATTATGGTGTTGACAAAGAATATTGAAAGTATCATGGACTACCAGAAGGACAACAAATCTTTCTTGGTTAAGAAGTACAACCAGAACGCTCCTGAAGAGCCAGGATGGTGAGCCTTTGTCTATCGTATATTGGATATATTACCAGGAAGGATCAGTTTCTGGAAAAGGATATGATGCTTGGCAAAGCAGAGGGTCTACAAATAAGAGGAAGACTCTCAATGAGACGGACTGACACAGTGGCAGCAACAATGGGCTATAACATTACAGCAATTGTGAGGACGAGGACGGTGTAAGACCAGGTAGTGTTTCATTCTGTTGTGCTGAGGGTCCCTATGAGTCACAACCCACTCAATGGGCATCTAACAACATCAGCATCTGCATGTGAATGCTGGACACTGAATAAATAGGGAAGACTAAGAATTGATGCCTTTGAACTGTGGTATTGAATTTTACTATCTACTATAAAGGAGTTCTGGTAGCATAGTGGTTACAAATTGGGCTGCGAACTGCAAGGTCAGCAGTTCGAAACTACCAGCTGCTCCGTGGGAGAAAGATGAGGCTTTCTGCTCCCGTCAAGATTTACAGCCTCGGAAACCCTGTTCAGGGTCACTATGGGTTGGAACCAACTCAACGGCACTTAACAACAACAACATATACCAAGGAAGGTGCTCTGGAAGTGTACTGGTTATGAATCGGGCTGCTAACCTCAAGGTTAACAGTTTAAAATGACCAGCTGTTCTGCAGGAGAAAGGTGACACTTTCTTCTCCCATAAAGATTTACAGCCTTGGAAAGAGTGTACAGGATTGCTGAGTCATAACCAACTCCATAGCACATAACAACAACATACCATGGACTGTCAGAGAATGAATATATCTGTCATGGGAGAAGTACAGCCAGAATGCTCCCTAGGAGTGAGCATGGTGACACTTGGTCTCATGTGCTTTGGACCTGTTATCAGGAGGGACCAGGCCTTTAAGAAAGTAACTGGGCTTAGTAAAGTTGAGAATCAGTGAGAAAGAAAACCCTCAATAAGAGAAATTGACACAGTGGCCCCCAAATCATGGGCTTATATATAGCCATGGTCTGAATGGCATTGTGAGTTAAGGCAATGGCTGCAAAGTCGCTTTGAACTGCAAGGTCCGTGGTTCAAGCTCACCAGCTGCTTCTTGGAAACCCTATACAAGATTGCTATGGGTTGGAATTGACAACATACATAACAATAACTGTGAGGAGGGCACAAGACTGGGCCTTTATGAGTAAGAAAGGACCTGATGACATATCACAGTAAGAAGACTGGAGCAATATTAGGAAAATGGTAAAAATCACAAAAACTGTTAGGATACACTAAGTCAAAGATGCATGTTTTATTGTCTAGTGTAATGACTAAAAACATAGTGATGGAAAGTATAATTAACAAGCTAATATAAGAAAAAATAAAATAATGAATATTCAGTTAATCCAAATGAAGGCAGGAAAGGAGGGGCAATGATATATAAATATGGGACAAATACCAGAGAGAGGCACGTAGCAATTCGGCAAACAAACAGCACTGACATCTCCACCCGGCAAGTGGATTTACTCTTCCATTGCCATGCTGTGGTTGTGAAGTGTCACTCAGTCGCTTCCAACTCCTAGTGACTCTGTACTGATTTTCTGAAGGAGCTCTGGTAGCACAGTGGTAATGAGTCGGGGTACGGACTCCACAACCCATAACCACAACCATAGGGTTTCTGAAGGGGTAAATCCTCAAGGGATCAGAAAGCCTCATTGTTCTCCCTCAAAGCATATGGTGAGCTCGAACCACCGACCTGGTGGTTCCAAGGTCCTCAGTGTAATGGTTATTCTATCAGTCCTGTCATTCATTGATCTTGATCCTGGTATGTTTGGTAGACTATACAAAGTCTGTCCTTATATCAGAGAGACTAAATACTCAATCTATGTTTCTTCTAAAATGTAAGCTCTTTTCATAATGACCAAAAGCCTATACTAGGTGTAGCTCTCTGACAACAACCTTCCTAATAGAAACAGACTTGAAAATTGAGACCCTCCACAGAAGCGGAGACAACCTGCTGAGAGCGACTTTCAGCCACTATTGATGGGAATTAACTTGTTAGGAGGGATTCTGACATAAAATGTCCCAATTCCCTCGAGTCATTACTTTTCCTTTAGAAAAGAAATGGTTTTCTATCCTCTAAAATCTTTTCACTGCATGCTAAAAATATCTGAATCCCCAAGTACATCATAAAAGGTGAAACTTTTATGCCCAAACCACTAGAAAGCACTTTGTTAATGAAGATATTGATGTCTTGAATAATGCAGTGCTTACAGTAGAACACCATCTTTGAATCAACAAGCAAGAGTTATGTGTAATTCCTAGATAAGCAGAAATTTGACCGATGTTTGCAATAATCAACTGATGTTCAGAATAAGTCCATTTATTGAGGGTCCCATGGAACTTTACTCATTTTCAATTATGTAGATTAATAGGCACTGATTAAATTTGGTAGGTATATAAAGCCAGTTGGTCGAATGGCATAAATGAGACAATAAAACATTTCTACCACTATTGATATTCATTTAAAAATCAGAATCTTCATAGATTATATCTTAAACGCTAGTTGAAATTCAGTGTAAGGATATATGCTAAATCATCAGCTATACATAGTGGAGTTCAGAGGGCATTTTAATTTATTATCCTTGAGACAATGAACAGAAGTTAGATCATTAGAGGAGAAAAGTCTGTCCAGAAGAATAAGATTTAATTTGCTTTATTTAGATTTGTGAAGCACAAGAATCATATTTATCATTGATGGTGAAAGAGTTTTAATATTTTACAATAGCAAACAAATACAATGATTGTTGTTGCTGTTAAGTATCACTGAGTTGGTTCTGACCCATAGTGACCTTGTCTACGGTTTCCAAGGAGTGACTGGTAAGCTTGAACCATCGCCCTTGTGGTTGCAGTTCCAACCGACTTTGCAGTCCAGCTCATTAACCCACAGCATCACACCAGGACACTTGTTTAAATGGACATCAAATAATACAGAAGTAAAAAAAAAAAATCTTAAAATATTATTCAATACTGAAGAAAAAACATTTAAAATAAGCATACCCACTCTTTAAAATTCATGTGCTGATGATAAAGAACAAGTATCCCATTGGCTCAGTGATACAGTGCTTGATTGCTATCCAAAAGGTCAGTGGTTTGAATCCACCGCCTGTCCTATGGAAGATGTAGGGTCGGCTTCCTTGAAAGCGCCGGGTGATAGTTTTACTCTGTCTTACGTTGTTCACAGGAGTCTGCATTGAATGGATACCAATGGGATTTTTGTTGTTGTTTGTTTGTTTGTTTGGATAATAACTAACAAAGAATAACAACAACAACAACAACAAAATCACAGCTTCCTTTGCCATGGATGACATTTCAAAAGAAATTAAATGCTGTCATGAAAAAGAGTGCAGTACAATAATAATTTTACAAGAAAAAACATTTAGTTTTGATACTGAAAGAGAATCTATTTCTTTTCTGACTGAAGAAGAAATAGCTTTGTTATTCGGGACACTACTAGCGATTTCAGCTTGGCGTTACCTGGCTTCATACCAGGCATAATTGAAATGGCTATGCTTTTAGGGAAAAAAAGACACGATATGGAGGTGACCCCACAGGAATATGTTTTCCTCCACAGAACTTCTATCCGCATGGGCTTTGGGAGAATCTTAAAGGTTTGCAGCATGCTTGACTTTGAAGGCATCAAACACCAGTAAGTGGGTGAGGAGAAGGGAAGGAAAACCACTCTTTATTTCCGAGTAGAAACCTTCAACTATGAGAAAGAAATGAAGCTCACTGGAAAGCTGGAACCAAGTTTAGACTTTCCGTAGCTGTCGGGAAGTGAAGGGGGACTATCCCTACTAGATATTGTTTTCAGCAGCTGAATGCCACTCAGTGTTCCATTTGAGTGTACTGAACACAAGTGGACAACAATAGCGTTTCATCTGGAGGGTTTTAGAGTCAACCTCCTTTGGAATCAAGATTTTTATGATGATTGTTTGTGGTTTTATCTTGGCTTTTAACAATCACTTTGGTCAGTATTCTGGTCACAGATGCTAAACTATGAAAACAGATGTCTGGGCCTAAACCTTCGTAACCATCTTCCATAGTTATGCATTTGTATTAAGGCTGGAATGCTACTTACTGTTTAGATCACATTTCAGTTTCTGTAGAAAACAAATGATAAAGCTATCTGGAAGACTATGTAAGAGGCAAAATAAAACATCAAGTGAATTTAAGGAAAAACCCTTTATGCTGGCTTTCCATTACTCAAAAAGATACATATCTGCCCCATGTCACCATTTCAGACAATTACTCATTTTATTCATTGGCTTTGCTGGAAAGATTTACATAATAGTCTCTATATACAAAATTATTATGCATCAATATGGCAAAGTAGTGTTATAACTAGGGAAAAAATATTCACATACTACAAACATTTAAGGAGCTCTGGTAGCGTAGTGATTACGAGTCGGACTGCCAACCTCAAGGTCAGCAGTTTGAAACTACCAGCTGTTCCGCGGGAGAAAGATGAGGCTTTCTGCTCCTGTAAAGATTTACAGCCTTGGAAACCTTGTACAGGGTCACTATGAGCTGGAAGAGACTCCACGGCACACAACAACAACAACAACAACAACAAACATTTGGCTGCTTACATTGTATCCACATCTACTCTGTGCTAGATAAACAGGACGAAGGTGCTACTTCTAAAGCATTGCATTAGGCAAATCTGCTGCACAAGACCTTTTTAAAGTGTTGAAGAGCAAAGATGTCAGCTTGAGGACTAAAGTGCACCTTAGTCCTAACCCAAGTCATGGTACTTTCAAAAACCTCATATGCATACGAAAGCTGGACAGTAAATAAGGAAGACCATAGAAGAACTGATGCGCAAACCACTAAAACCAGTGATGATGACAATGAAGAATTCTATCAACTTACTCAGTCTGAAATTGATCAAACATAGAAGCCAGATGCATTGATGATAACTACTGGTGATTGGAATGCTAAAATTAGAAACAAAGAGGAAGGAACAGTAGTTGAAAAATATGGCCTCGATGATAGAAATGATTCTGGAGACATGACAGAATTTTGCATGACCAAGGATTTATTCATAGAAAATACTTTTTAAAAACTATGTAGCAGGTGATTATACACATGGACCTCACCAGGTGTAATACACAGGAAACAAATTGAGAACATTTGTGAGAACAGACAGTGGAGAAGCTCAATATCAAGAGCCAAGAAAATGTCAGGGGCCGACTATGGAAGGGGCCACCCACCAATTAATTGCTTACATGGAAGTTCAGGCTAAAGCTGAAGAACATGAAAACAAGTCAACAAGAGTCAAAATATGACCTTGAATATATCCCACCTGAATTTAGAGACCATCTCAAAAACAGATTTGATACATTAGACATTAATGTCCGAAAACCCGAAGAGTTGCAGGATGACATCATGAACATTACACAGGAAAAGAGCAGAAGGGACTTTAAAAGAGAGGAAAGAAAAAACAGACAAAATTGGATAATAGAAGAAACTTGGAAACTTGCTCTCCAATATAGAGAAGCCAAAGTGAATAGAAGAAATGAAGACGTAAAAGAGGTGAACAGAAATTTTCTAAGGGCACTTTGAGAAGACAAAGTAAATATCATGAAATATGCAGAGAACAGGAGTTAGAAAGACAAAAGAAAAGAGCATGCTCATCATTTTTCAAGTTGAAAGAAGTGAAGAAAAAAATCCTCAACTTGAAGCACTGAAAGATGTTTCAAAGCATCAAAAAAAAAATATATATTTTTTAAATGCAGAAATCATCAAAAGAAGATTGAAAGACTATACAGAGTCCCTGTACCAAAAAAAAAAGGTCCATATTCAACTATTTCAATAAGTAGTATATGACCAAGAACTGATGCTACTGAAAGAAAAGCTCCAAGCTACACTGAAGGCATTGGTGAAAAACAAGCCTCCAGTAACTGACAGAATGTAAATTGAAATATTTCATCAAACTGATGCAGCACTGGAGGTGCTCACTCATCTATGTCAAGACATTGGATAGACTGTTACCTGGCCAACAGACTCAAAAAGGTCCATATGTGTGCTCATTTCAAAAAGAGGTGACCCAACAGAATGTGAAAATCATTGAACAATACCATTAACAGTACATGCAAGTAAAACTTTGCTTAAGATAATGAAAAAATGGTTACAACAGTACATTGATAGGCAACTGCCAGAAATTCAAGCTGGATTCAGAAGGAGATGTAGAGCTAAGGATATCATTGCTGACATCGGATGGATCTTGGCTAAAAGCAGAGAATACCAGAAAGACCTTTACTTGTGCCTTACTGACAACACAGAGACTTTCAACTGTATGGATCACGACAAGCGAGGGGCAACATTGTGATGAATGAGTATTCCAAGACACTTTATTGTACTCAAGAGGAATCTGTCATTAGAACAAAACAAAGTGATACTGAATGGTTCAAAAGCAGGAAAGATGTGCACTAGGGATGTATCTTTCACCATACTTATGCAATCTGTATATTGAGCAAATAATCAGAGAAGCTAGATTATATGAAGACGATAGCATCAGGATTGGAGGAGGACTCATTAACAACCTGCGATATGTTGATGACTCAACCTTACTTACTGGAAGTGGAAAGGACTTGAAGTACTTATCAATGAAGATCAAAGACTACAGTGTTCAGCATGGACTTGTTGTTGGGTGCCATCTAGTCTGTTCCTATGGAGAGACTTTATGTGCAGCAGAACAAAACACTGCCTTGTCCTGAGCCATCCTCACAAATATTGTTAAACTTCAGCCCATTGTTGCTGCCACGGTGCAAATCCATCTCAAAGACTCTTCACTTTACTAAGCATGATATCCTTCTCTAAGCACTATACCCTCCTGATAATATGTCCAAAGTATGAGACACTATGTCTGGCCATCCTGGCGTCTAAGGAGCATTCTGGCTCTACTTCTCCCAACACAGACTTGTTTTTCTTGCAGTTCATGGTATTTTCAATATTCTTCTCCAACACCATAACTCAAATGCATCAATCCTTCTATTCACTGTTCTTTATTCACTATCCAACTTTCACATGCTTATGAGGTAACTGAAAATACCATGGTTTGGGTCAGGCACTTACACTCTTCAAAGAAGTCTTGTGCAGCAGATTTGCCTAATGCAATATGTTTGATTTCTTGGCTGCTATTTCCATGAGTGTTGACAGTGAATCCAAACAAAACAAAGTCTTTGACAACTTCAATCTTTTCTCCATTTAACATGCCATTATATCTTGGTCTGGCATGGATTATATACACGTAATTGTAAAAACCAATAAACAAAAATTCTTCATTACTGGAACAAGAAGCAAAATCATATAAGGGAAGAGGAACCTGCCTCTGAGGTTGACCCTGAAATGACAGCAGCAAGAACCTGGGCATCCTGGGAGCAAAAACCTGGGTGTGGGAATTGAACCTGTGGGAGGAAGGGGTTCATCATGGTGGATGACCTAAAGACATTCCTGTGTAAAAAATTATCAAGTGTTGAAGGACCCCAGGCCATTGTCATGTCTGGGAGAGATGGGGTACCTGTTATTAAAGTGGCCAATGACAACGCTCCAGAGCATGCTGGGAGACCTGGCTTCCTGCCTACTTTGCCCTTGCAACAGACCAAGGCAGCAAACTTGGACTCTCAAAAAACCAAAGTATTATCTGTTACTATAACACTTACCAGGACTAATTGTCAGCCTAGAAAAGGAACTTGCTCCATTATCTGAAGAATTGAGACAAACTGTGGAAGTTTCATAATTGAGTGGTCTCGATGTGGACCTTCATTATACCAGAAAAAAAATGTCAATTCAGCTATCTTTAGACTGTAATAATACTTGTTTCTATGGATTCAAGAAAAGGCCCTCTTTTCTACTGTATGCTAAAGAAAGAGCCTATAGATGAAATATCTGGACAGACTGATTGTTGTATTTCCTTCTTTAGAGTCTTTTCTTAGTGAGATGTGGAAATACCACAGAAAGGTCCAAGCATGGATGAGTTTCTCTTCAGTGGATCAGACCCAAAAGGGTATAATGATCCACTGGGACCATTAGCAATCCCTATTGTAAAATATGCCCGGGCCTGCAGAATTAGTCAGATGCTTTATATTGTGAATTTTTCTTCATATTATGTTTTGTCTCTCTACATTGAATGTGAGGAAAATACTATGGCTTAGCAAAAGTAATAAAATCAGTACAATCACACACAAAAAATCATATTAAAGGGAGAAAAGATTAATGTTATCAGTGATACCATATTACTTGAATCCACACTCAAATTCACGGAAGCAGCGGTCAATAACTCTAACAATGTATTACTTTGGCAATATCTGTTACAAAATCTCTTTAAATTGTCATAAAGCAAAGGTGCTACTGTGAGGACTAAGGTGTGCCTATCTGAAGCTGTGGTATTTTCAGTCACTTCAAAGTTATAGAAAAGTAAATGAGGAAAGTTGAAAAATGAATGAGCAATGCTGAAAAAAAGAACTGGCACTTTTGAATTATGGTATTGGCAAAGAATACTGAATACACCACGGACTACTAATGGGATGGACAAATCGTTCTCAGAAGTAAAGTCAGATGGATGCTCCTTAGAAGCAAGGATGGGCAGACTTCATCTCATGTACTTTGGACATTTTATCAGGAGGGACCAGTCCCTGAAGACGGATACCATGCTCAGTAAATTAGAGGAAGAGTGAAAACGAGAAGAGCTTCATTAAGATGGAGCAACACAGTTGCTGTAACAATGGACTCACAATATAACATATTTGACGATGGTGCCAGACTTGGCAGTGGTCTGCTCTGGTCTGCACAGGCGCTCTGTAAATTAACATGCAGGGTCTTGCCCCCTCAAATGTCTATTTGATAATGGTATGCAAGGGAAACCAAGATTCAAAAGACACCCAAGCATCTTAGGCTGTCTCCATCTTTTTGCTATTGTAAATAGTGCTGCTATGAACATTGGTGTACATATATCTATTCATGTTATGGCTTGTATTTCTTGTGGGTAAATACCAAGTAGAGGAATTGCTGGATCATAAGGTATTTCTATTTTCAACCCTCTAAGGAAGTGCCATATTGCTTTCCAGAGTAGCTGGACCATTTTGCAATCCCATCAGCAAGGCAGGAGCGTCCCAGTCTTGCCACATCCCCGCCAGCATTTATTGTCCTCTACATTTTTCATCTTTGCTGTGATTGTTGGTGTGAGATGGTATCTCATTGTTGTTTTGATTTGCATCTCTCTAATGGCTAGTGATCGTGAATATTTCTTCATATGTTTGTTGGCTTCCCAGATCTCCTCATTGATGAAGTGCCTGTTCATGTCCTGTGCCCATTTTTAAACTAGGTTGTCTTTTTCTTGTAGAGTTGTTGTAGTTTCCTATATATTTTAGAAATGAGTCCCTTGTCTGATGTGTTACTGCAAAAGAATTTTTCCCATTCTGTGGGTTCTGTTTTTACTCTTCTGGTGAAGACTTTTGATGTACATAAGTTTTTAATTTTTAATTTGTCCCAATCATTTATTTTGTCTATTTTTGTTTGCATAGTTTTCAAAATGTTTGGTAGTCTTTGCATTCCCTGAATTAGAGCCCTCACATTTGTCCCTATTTTTTTCATCAATGGCCTGGGGCTTTAAATGCTGAGAGAATCTGTGCGCATGTGTGGCAAAAGAACCCACCAGTGGAGGTGGAGGTGCGGGGTGTCCACTCCCTCAGGCATCCCCTCTAATCAGCAGAATGGAGGTGTGCAAACAGTGAGGGGCCAATGAACAGATATCAAAAAAATAAAAAGAAGTCAGAACAAAGCAAAACCATCAATGTATATTGTCCACCTTTGCTTCAAGGTTCCTGCAACATTATTCCTTGGCAGGTCTGCTTGCTCCCCGCTTGGTCTTGCCGTTTGGCTTGCCCAAGTTGATAGCTCTGGGCCACTGAGCCCGGAACATTCTAAAGTGCAAGATTTCTTACATCTGCTACAAGTTCCACTAGCTATAAGGCTTCAAAGTTTTTAAATATTCCTACCTATGTGGTTCAGAGTTTTGGAGCTCTGCCCTGAACCTGCTTCATCTGGTATTCTGTGGGATTGCTGTCAGAGATCTTCACTGAACCAGCCCCTTCTCTTGTCATTTTATCTCCTGCAAAGATTTATAGCTTCAGAAACCCTATATAGGGTTGCTTCATGTCAGAACTGACTGAAAAGTATTTAACAATGTCTATAATGTTTTTGTTGTCAAGCGACGTCAAGTCGATTCCGACCCATAGCGACCCTGTACAGGGTTTCCAAGGAGCAGCTGGTGAGCTTGAACCACCGGCCTTGCAGTTCAAACAGCTTTGCAGTCTGCTGCATTAACCCACAGCACCACATCAGGATGTCTATAATAGACACGGGTTAATGTGCCAGAATGCAAACCCTATGAACTGCAAGGCTGGCGGTTCAAGCTCACCAGCCACTCCTCAGAAACCTTATCCAGGGTCACTATGGGTCAGAACCAGCTCGATGGCACTTAACAACAACAAAATAACAGGCATAGAGTCCTGGTGTGGCACTGTGGGTTAATGTGCCAGACTGCAAAGCCATTTGAATTGCAAGGTCGGCTGTTCAAGCTCACCAGTCACTCCTCAGAAACCCTACATAGGGTGACTATGGGTCAGAACTGACTCGATGGCACTTCACAACAACAACCTAATAGGCACAAAACGTAAACACCTAGAAAAGTCCACTTGTATAAATATCTATGAATATAATATCATTTGGGAAAGGATCTTATAGGATACTTGGAAATTATTCTGTGAATTTTGTTTTTAGATTTGGTATTTGAAAGTGACTTGAAAGCTTCAGAGCTCACATATAATTCAATAATGAGGTCACTTACAATTTAATAATGAGAAAGCAAAAAGCCACAGTTTACAGTGAGTTGGAACAATCTGACCCCTCAAAGCAAATGAGAAATGTATCCACTTCACAACGCTCAGAAAATGAGGACTATTTTTGGATAGTCTCTGTGCGGGCTGTGCTTACGCCAGGTCAGCAGTTTCTTCTTTGTTACCCTTTTTATTGTGATTTGGGTGAAGGTTTAAAGAGCATATCAGTTCTCCATTCAACAATCCATATGTGCTTTGTTTCATCTCATGGACTGTAATGCTCACAATATACTAACACTTGTCCATTTCCTTCCTGTGTTTTCTGTTTCTATTCCTGTTTCTTTCCTAACTCTTCTGAACTCTGCCCTTTGTAAATGCAGCCCTTTAATCTCACATGATTATTCTACGGTGTGAGTACTTTCCTAGTATTATTATTCCCCATATTGGACAGTCTACTGTTCGGTTGCAGTGCTGGCATAATAGGATAGCACTGGATTTCTAACTGAAAGGTTGGTGGTTCAAACCCACCAGCTGCACTTCAGAAACCCTATACCACTCATTGCTAACAAGATGTCACTATGACTTCGTACTGACTGGATGGCACATAACAACAACATTGTTTAGGTAAAAACAACTTCCTGTCAACACAGAAGCTAAAGCGTGGCCCAAGTTGCACCTAAATTACCAAGTTCTCCTTTCTGGTCCTAAGGAAGATTATGTAAGGGAAACGTGAAGCTATTTACATTCAATAAATATGTATGACTCTGAACACCAGATTTCCAGCTCCTCACGCATAAATGATCATGATCCAAACCCATTTCCCTATGGGCTGGTATACTCATCCTTGAACACAATCCCTTCCTTCAGCAACCTTTTAAAAAGAAAATGCCTGTCACAAGTAGTAATCCTTTGAAAATAACAGTGTTACTTAAAGTGCTGGTGATTACTAACCTCGAAAACTTAGTAGGTGGGTAGAAAAAAGAAAGGTTTTATGTTGTGATTAAGAAAATTTGGCTGATTTGAAATTCAGAAGCTCACGATAAAAATCTTCTCCCCATTTCTTTTCCCTACCCCTTCTGTAAAATATCTTGTGTCATTCAACACCAAAACCATGTTAATTATTATGTAGATTATTAATTAATCTAGATTAATTAGAATTAATATTAATTAGAATGTAGATAGATATTTATAAAGATACATAAGCACTAAATTCATGGAAGTTCTTCATCTAGAGAGGGATTTGGGTATTTATAGTTTTCTTATTTGTAAGAGTCAAAATTACTAAATCTCTCACAACAAAGAGAAAACACAGTAAGATATGAGGGCTTCTGGTATTTATTACTAATGTATCTATCTATTTAATAATTTTCAGTAGTTTCCTACTATGTCATTAGTTGAGCTCTCTAAGGTGACGTAATTAAAAATTTAACTATAAGTTGTCTTTGCTTAATGTGGAAATGCAGTTTCATAATAGTATTAATAAATACAAATTAATCACTTACTGCTGATTTTTACCTTGTCTTTGCCTTCTAGTATAAAAATAGTTTTTGTTAAATAATTCATATGTAAAATCATGGTGCTGTTCATTTGTCACAGAATTGATTTTTCTATTGACTATTCCCCCAAAGGTGAAAAGAGTCATTTACTGACATTTATGGAAATTAAAAGTAGGAAGTTTCTTGGCAGACTGAATATAGTGAATATTAGTGTTGCAAGTGCAAATCCTATAACCACTCATTGCTAACAAGATGTAGGTTAAAAAAAAAAAAAAGAGAGAGATAGAAAGAAAATGAAATTTAAAAAACATAGTTTGTAGAAACAAATGTCAAACTAAATAGACCCTCTAGTTGTAGGATAGGATAAAATGTGACTCAGAAGCACCTTTGGTGAAAGGATTGTTTATTTCTGTGTATCTAAAAATCAAGAAAAGGGTTGAATCTTCCTGCTGTAGAAATAATCACTTAAAAATCCTATTAAAGTTCATTCAGGTGTTTTTTTTCCTTTGTTTGCCTCAAAGTTAAAAAAAAAGGGGGAAAAAGAGACTCCCTTAAAAGCATGCTAAAAGTACTCCTAGGAACCACAACAGAATGGTAGGTGGTGAGTGAGGGGATAAACAAAATTTTCATTTTTACCATTTTTGAAGACTTTGATTTTATATATATATATACATTATTTTTTAAATAAATAATATTATATTGTTAAGTGCCATTGAGTTGGTTCCAACTTATAGCGACCTGAATAGGAGTGGCTGGTGGGCTTGAACTGTTGACCTTTTGGATGGCAGTCCAGTGCCAATCTTATCCTCCAGTGTCACACCAGGATGCCAATCATATTGGCACCCATTAAATGCAATTAAATGAGTGTGTTTATTTTGCAGCTGATTTTAACCTTGCAAGTCCATAAGTGTGAATACAAATGGACTGTGAGGAGTGAATGCATAGGTTTTTAAAATTAATGCAAAGTTATAAAATAGAAATTACAGTTGGACCAAAAACCATACAATGTAATTATTTTGTGACATTTAGAATATGGATTTTACATGAGCTCTGTTCTCTGACATTAACACATTTTAAAAAACGTGGCTAGTAGATCATAGCAAAAATTGATAGCACATACTTAGAGTATATTGACAGCAGAGACCAATTATAATAAAATTAAATCTAAGGAATATATGGAAAACCAGAAACAAGTTATGTTGGAAACACACAAAGCGGGAGTATGAGAATTTCCTTATATATTGTTTCTAGTATTGAAAGGGAGACTTACTGCAAATAATCAGGACATATAATTGAGGACAATCAATATTCTAAAATTTATCTGTACAAAGAATATATCATTCTTAACATTTGCTTGCTCAAAATCATTAATGTCATCACTAAACTCTCAGCCTAAAGTGTCAAGTTCAAATGTCTCAGCATATTATAGGAAGTCCAATATTATCTGTTCATAACCAAATATTCCAGCTTCATCCTCATTCATTCTCACATTGACTCTTTCATTTCAACCAGATGTATTATGAACATATATATCCTCAGTTCTACAACAATCCCAGTTTGTATGACCAATATATAATGTCTCTGCCTGGACAAGTCTGTTTATTTTTTGAGGCTCATCTTGAATATTTTCATGATACCATTTTATAATTTCAAAGTATTTTCACATGCTATTATTCTATTTAATACTCACAACCATGCATAATTAGTCTATTAAGAATTACTAACCTCATTTTGTATATGCTCAATTTCATCCTTAAATTCTAAATTCTGTGGCTAGTCACTGGTAGATTTAGAATGCAAATTCCAGTATATTGATTACAGTGGACTTTATGTGCTAATTTATACTGCTTTCTATTAAGTTTTCCTTGTTTATTTACTGACTCTGAAATGTATTTTAAATAATAATGAAATGGAAGGTACGTTGATGGATATTACAAGAATTACAAAGATGCACAAACTATGACCTGGACCCTCAAGGGGGATTCCATTCAAATTAATCAATGATGCATAAATGCATAAAAAGTTAAATGAATAAAGATGCTTAGACATACATGAATATTAAAAAGTCACAAGCAGGACAGCATTAATTGACTAATAAATTATGTAGATAATTACTACTGTTGGACTACACAAGTGAGTCAAGCCATTTCAAAGCAATATAGGCAAGAAATTCGTATTGGGATATGGAATTTGATATGGATTAAAAGGAAGAGTGATGGTGTAGTTATAGGCTATGCAGTCGGTTCTGACTCACAATGGACCCATGTAGGGTTTCCAAGACTGTACATCTTTACGGAAACTGAAAGCCTCACCTCATCTCTCTCCCGTAGAATGGTTGATAGCTTCCAATAACTGACCTTGAGGCTAGCGGCCTGTCTTGTAAGCACTATGCTACCAGAACCCCTTAAAAGAATGAGTAGGACACATTAATAAAAAAGGCAATCTGGGAAAAGTGTTTTAAGGTACGGTGTTTAGACTTCTATTCATGGTCATATTTAAACAATTCCAAAAGACACTAGGATGAGAAAAGCACTTTGATATGTGGTACAGAAATGGAGAGTTGGATTTGAAATGGCTTCATGAACAAATGGAACTGGAATCAGGACATAGATGTGGAACTGAGGGGACCAAGGCTTCAAAGCATGGTAGCCAGTTATTCCAGAGCTGCATAGGACAGAGAGTCCAAGTTGAAGGGTGGTGGTGGGGGTTATGTGCCATGGAGTTGTAACTGACTCATAGTGACCCTGTATAGGGTTTCTAAGGCTGTAAATCTTTACAGGAGCAGAAAGCCTCAGCTTTCTCCCGTGGAACAGCTGGTAGTTTCGAACTGCTGACCTTAAGGTTCGAAGCCCGATTCATAACCACTACGCTACCAGAGCTCCTTAAGTTGAAGAGTATTATTTCCTAATTATTAAATTGGTAGCTAAATCCAGGTATGACATTGTAGGATATGCCCTGGACTGCTAATTGTAAGGTCGGTGGGACAAACCTACCAGCGATGCCTTGAAGACTCTACAGGGTCATTATGGGTCATAACTGAGTTGGAAAATTTAATAACAACAATTAAATGAGTCAGTGCTGTAAACTGCATTATTTTGTAGGCTCCATTAACTTGCAAATTAACATCTCAATTTTTTTTTTTTAAATAAACAGACACAATTGATGGGTTACAGTAGTAAATGAAATTAACTAAGAATGAAGAAAGACAATTGATGAAACTGTATGTCAATGGAAGTATACATATAATAAAAGTAGATTTAAAACTTTAACAACTGCTTACAGTCAGTGAAATTTGTAGCAGAAGCAAGAAATCTAGTGCTTTCAGATCTGCCGGCCTCAGCAGCTCTTGGAGCAGCCATCTTGGGTGAGACAGAGTAGGGGAAGGATCAGAGCTGCCATAGAAGCCTGATGCCTGACTGATTCTCAGAGATAAAGGTGAGGACATTCTTTCTTTTTTAAAAATCTGTTCATTGTTCTATCGCTATCTGCACACCTCCATACTGCTGACTACAGGGGGTGCCTGAGCGAGTGGACATCCCCTCCCACACACAGAGGGTTCTACTCTGCATGCACACAGATCTGCTCAAAATTTAAAGAGAAAGTTTCCTCTTAAAACCAAACAGCAGCACAAAGTGGCCACAGCAGGCCCAGAGCTGGTTTGTCACTAGGAAAAAGGCTTGAATGGGGGTTGTGGAGCAGGAGAGAGACAAAATAAAAAGGAAGCAGGCCAAAAATTAAATCCTGAGTTACACTGTAATGACCAACAGTGGCATCTTGAAATTTCTCAGGTGGCCTTGAAGGCAAGAAGCCGAGAGAGGGACATTAAAGTCATACTCATATTTGGCTACAGAATCTTTTTCTTTTCTATCTTTTCTGTGATTATAGATTACAGTACCCAATCTGTCAGGTTTTTTGCTGTTGCTGTTTTGTTTTTTGGTTCCCTCTTAACCTTCAGGGGTCTCTTTCTCTTCCTAAGAAGAGAAAGCAATTGCAGTCATATAGTCAAGCTCCAATCACACCCTATAAAATCCCACCAACAAGGTAAGAATCAATACCAGCTGCCACACACCAGGTAGGAAACCAACACCTGTGACAGTTACTATGCGTTGAGTAATAAGAAGAGTGAAGAAGAGTGAAAGGGGAAACACATCTCCTGATCACATCTATCTGGAGGCAATCAGAAAGCATAATAAAATATAAACATTCATTTATCTAAGTATTAAGGCCACAGCTAACTACTGAGCATGCCCAAGAAATGGATGACCATCTCTGGACATGTCCAGAAACAAGATAAAGTGGCCGAGACAAATGAGCTAGAGGTAGACCTAAACTTCATATTGGAAGGAGGGAAGGCTTTGGAAATGCCTGAGAAGGAATTCAGAAAAATGATTATAAAATATATCAAAATACTTTTAAATGGAGTTGAGAAAAATAAGGAAGAAGTCAGGAAAGTGCTAGAGGAACAATCAAATAAGATAGATACAGCATTGGAAACAATTCAAAACATACAAAAAGAGGTCCAAATGATTAATAATAGAATATCAGAAATGGACAAGACACTGATAGGGCAAAGGAGTAGAACTGAAGAGATGGAAGCTAGAACTAGTAAGCTGGAAGACAATTCGCTCAATATTACTAAGATGGAAGAGCAAGAAGAAAAAAGGATAAAAAACATCTGAAGAAGGTCTGACATTCATGTTGGAAAACTTTAAGAGGAATAACTTCAGAATTATTGGCATTCCAGAACAGGAAGAATCACACAAGTCCACAGAGGAGATCGTTGAAGAGCTGCTGCAAGAAACTTTCACTAACATCATGAAAAGTGAAAAAATAAGCTTTCAAGAAACTCAACAAACACCAGGAAGGATAGATCCAAAAGAAAATCACCAAGCTCTCTAAAATCAAAGATACAGAGAGAGTCCTGAAAGAAGCTAGGGAAAAGAGAAGTTTAACATACAAAGGCATGCAAATCAGATGAAGCTTGACTCTCTCTTCAGAAATCATGCAGGCAAGAAGACAATGGGGAGACATACATAAAACCCTGAAAGAAAAAGAAACAAAAAACAAAACTGCCAACCAAGAATCCTCTACCCAGCAAAGTTGTCAATCGAATATGATGGTGTTTTCAAAACATTCCAGGATAAACAGAAGCTAAGGAATTTTGTCAAAGCCAACCCTGCACTGCAAAACATCCTAAAGGGAGTTCTCTGGCCTGAGAACCAGCAAGAACAGACAACAACCAGAGATTGACATACAGGGCAGCATCACCCAGAACTCAAACAACAAATGGGAGAGTTGAGAACATAACAAAAGTATAAGAACAAATTCAGAGGATCTGCGAGGTCAGTCTATGATCAAAACAATTAAAATGTGAAAGAACGTAAAAACATAGGAACAGAGATCCAGGTGTTGAGATCAGGTACACTACAGGATAAAATAGACAGCACTAAATGGAGGGAAAAATTAATGGAATATAAAGGTAACCCCAAAGAAAATTAATGCTTCACACATACCAAGAAAATAAAAATCCAAGAACAAGAAAACATTAAAACTATGAAGAAACTGACAAGAAAGAACACAGAAGCCATGAATTCAGCACAGGAAGACATGCAGAACAAAGAAACCAGCAGTACCACAGAAAAATTAATGTAATGACAGCAATTAATTCATACCAATCTATAATTACAATGAATGCAAACAGATTAAATGCACCAGTTAAGAGGCACAGGGTGGCAGAATGAATAAGAAAACAAGATCCTTCAATATGCTGTCTGCAAGAGACACATCTTACACACAAAGACAAAAACAAACTAAAAGTAAAAGGGTGGAAAAAATATACCAAGCTAATTGCAATAAAAAACAAAGAGAAGTGACAATAATAATCTCTGATATAATAAACTTTAAGGCAAAATCCATAGATTTGAAGAAAGAAATAGACAAGTCAACAATAATAGTGGGAGCTTTTAATACACCACTTTCAAAAAAGGATAGAACAACTAGAAAGAAACTCAATAAGACACAGAGGAAATAAACAACATAATCAACACAATCAGCCAAGTGGACCTCATAGATGTGTATAGAACATTCAACCCAACAACAGCACAAT
>NW_006408547.1:16182744-16199563 GCF_000296735.1 Chrysochloris asiatica | reverse complement strand
GAGCCAGAGACAGAGAGACAGAGAGAGAGACAGAAAGACAGAGAGTGTCCTGATGGTATGGTGCTGTCGGTTAATGAGCTGGACTGCAAGGTCGGTTTGAACCATAAGGTTGGTGGTTCAAATTCATCAGCTGCTCCTAGGAAACCCTATACAGAGTCGCTATGGGTCGGAACCCACTCAATGACACTTAACAACAGCAAGAACAAAATTTTCACCAGAATTCATCATTGACCATATTTTCCCTTTTACCACTCTTTTCTGGCTCTTGTAGAAGTGTTTGTGAATTGTAGGCGTCCCATGTAGACGGTTATTATAAAGTGCCATCACCGAATCTTTATCTCTGAAATATATAGTAACTATTGCATTTTCTCACTGTTTTAGAATTTCCCACAATAGAATTTTCCTGGTTGGCAAGAAATAGTCATTGCCCTAATTATAAAAAAATAATGTTCATTTTTATATGTTTAAGATATAAATGTGGTGTAATTTTATGCAGGAAAAATGTAAAATTTAGGATTTTTTTTCTAAAATTTTTCTATACAACATGACTCTTTTTTATTTGAAAATGCTGCAATTTAGCTTTGTCAATGAAGTTAATTACTGCCTTCGTTTCTTGCACATAATATGTAAGGCACAAGTGGTGAATTCTGATTCCTTGAGACCTCAGCTGCATTACAAGAGCTTTTCTATACTAGGTTTCTTTTGTTTGTAGATCATATGTGCAATTGCTTTTTCCCTTTTCTGAAAGGCTTATCTAATTTTGGTTTCCAGCCATGTGCTTTAGAATAATCCCTTAATGACTGTACTAGCCATGCCTACATTGCATTATGTTTTTTTCTAAAAACTGTGTTTCTTTTCCATGCTATGATATATTTATACGACAAATAAAATGAAACCAGAAAGAAGGTTTTGGATTGATTCAATGTCCTACAACTCTTAATTTTGTTGATATGTGACATTACCCAAAGGTTTCTTGGATAGTTCAGTAAAACAAACCACATAACAATTTGTTTCTTGATGTGGATCAATCGTATATTGATTATGTTATGGCTTTCATTGGCAGTTCTGTCTGGAGTATGCTGAGATATTTATTATGGCCATGAATGCTTGATTGCTACTTTCTAAAAATCAAATACCATCCATTATATTTTATGATGACTATTTGACATCACAGATATTAATAATAAATTTTTATGCACTTACAAAAACATGAAAAACTTTGCAAACAAATATGACAAGTGCCCAAAATGAAAATAAAAGATTCAAAAACACAAATACAACGGGAACATTGGCTGCTGAGAGGAGTCAAAAGTTATAAAGGAAAAGCACAGGCTCAAATTGTAATGCAAACAAAAGCTATGCTCCAATGAAAAATACAACATCTTAGTTTCCAATGTCACATGTGGACTCCTAAGCATATGTGTGACAGGAATTTTTGAGGTAAGGATGAGCATTAAGCATTTTATCCATCCCCTGCTGCCACCAGCCTGCCTGCCGGATGATCCCTCCTCGGCATGTCATGCTTTCATTCTATTTATTACCCTTGGTGATCCTGTGTTAGTTCACCTGACCCATATCTGAGCTCTGTTAGCATAGTGGTTACAAATCAGGCTGCTAACTTCAGAATCAGAAGTTCGAAACTACCAGCTGTTCTGCAGGAGAAAGATAAGGTTTTCTTCTCCCCAAAAGATTTACAGCCTCAGAAACCCTGTATAGGGCCTCTGTGAGTTGAAACGGACTCCACGGCACATAACCACCACCACCAAATTTGATTCAGTAGAAAGTTGCAATCAAAGCAAAGAAAGTCAAGTCATTCTGCATAATAAGGTAATAAGGTATTATCTGTATTTCATTCATTGTTGAGTCTTTCACTACAGAGCAATTCTTCTGCATGACAAATAGCATCTATTAAAAAAATAATTTTAATCTCATAAATATTGAGTACATAATAAGACATTATTTTTATAAATGTTATCTAAATTTCCAGTTAGGACTGGGTGTCTCTTTTACTTTGCCTATTGCATTAGGCAAACCTGCTGCACAAGTCCTCTTTAAAGTGTTCAATAGCAAAGATGTCAGTTTGAAGTCTAAGATGCACCTGACCCTAACCATGATATTTTCAATAACCTCATATGCATGTGAAATTTGGACAGTGAATAAGGAAGACCATAAAAGAATTGATGCATTTGAGTTATGGTGTTGAGGATAATATTAAAGGTATCATGGACTGCCAAAAGAACAAACAGAAGTACAGCCAGAGTGCTCCTTGGAAGCTAGGATAGTCAGACTTTGTCTCTCATACTTTGGACATATTGTCAGGAGGGAGCAGTCACTGGAGAAGGATACCATGTGTGGTAAATTGGAGGGTCGGAGACAAAGGGGAAGACCCCCAATGACATGGATTGGCACAGTGGCAGGAGCAACGGACTCAGGTGTAGCAATAATTGTGAGGTAGGTGCAGGACCGGGCAGTAGGGGTTAGCACCAACTCAATGGCACCTAATGGCAACAATTCCCAAAGCAACTTGAAATCATGTAAACAGCCTATGAAATTTCATATCTGATTCCCTAGAAGTGTTACAAAGCTCCAATCAAGAACAAGTATGTTAAATCCCATGATGTACATTTGCTGCTGGTTGTATTTACGGGTGATGCTAAGGAAGGTCATGAATATTTTATTCTGGTTCAGAGCATGAACCAACTGAGTTTTCTACATAAGGGGCACAAATGAAAATGGTGATAGTCATGATTTGGTTAATGTCCCAGATTTCATGTTTCCAAAATATATATTTTTTATTTATCTTATTTCTTATATGGGAAGATATTTCAATTATAGAATTAACAAAATGTTATAACTGAATACAACTATGTTGTCTGTATTCTGTATCTTTAGGAAATGAACAACTACTATTTGAGCCTCTTCCCTTGTTATACAGAAAATGTTATGCATCTAATTGTGAAGAAATTAAGAGGTAATGTTTTAATGCAAAAAAAAGAGAGAGAATTATTTGCATCTAAAGCATAATTTGTGGAGATAGCAAGGAAATTAGAATAATGTGTCAGTAAAATTCTTATTCGCAGGCAAAAATGGCCTACTTTGGCCATTTTAAGTAGATAGAAGCTTTATTGGAAAGAAGAACATGAACTTAGAGGAAAAGGTTTGGAACATGGACAAGAAGCAATGGCAGACCAGTAGACATTAACTGACTAATATTCCTCTGCTTATACAACACTCTTCACGTTGAGGGCGATACCACTACCAGCTGCCTTTATCCTTACAGTAGCCTCTATTCTTCTCATCTCTTCCAGAGTGACGTCTCTTCCTTTGCAATATATTGTTTACACTCTTGTATAATGAATCCTGGTGGCAAAATGATTAAGCACTGAGCTACTAACCCACCAGCTGGGCTGAAAGACCTGGAGACCTGTTTCCATAAAGACTGCACTCCTTGTTCTTGAGTCGGTTCCAACTCATAGAAATCCTGCATAGGGTTTATGAACAGCATCTGGTTAGTTTGAACTGCGAACACTATGGTTAGCAGTCCAGTGCCACACTAGAAATCCTCCATAAAGATTGTTGTTGTTGTTAAGTTTCGTCAACTTGGTTCTGACTCATAGGGTCTCTGAGGAATGGCAGCTGAGCTTGAACCGCCAGCCTAGTGTACCCTACAGAGAGTTCTGGTGTAGCTCTGTGGGTTAATATGCTGGACTGCAAGACCGGTTTGAACTGCAAAGTCAGTGGTGCAAGCTGACTAGCTGCTCCTCAGAAAACCTGTACAGGGTTACTATGAGTCAGAACCGACTGGACAGCACTTGACAACAAACCTAATGAGGCAGTTTTACTGTGCCCTATAGAATTGCACTAGGCAAATCTGCTGCACAAGACTTTTGTAAAGTGTTGACGAGCAAAGATGTCAGCTTAAGGACTAAGGTGTGCCTGACTCAAGGCATGGTATTTTCAAAAACCTCATATGGATGCAAAAGCTGGACAGTAAATAAGGAAGACCATAGAAGAATTGATGCTTTTGAGTTATGGTGTTGGAGGAGAATATTGAAAGTGCCATGGGCTGTCAAAAGAACCAACAGATCTGTGTTGGAAGAAGTACAGCCAGAGTACTCCTTGGAGGCCAAGATGGCCAAACTTCGTCTCTCATACTTCAGGCATATTGTCAGGAGGAACCAGTCACTGGAGAAGGATATCATGTTTGGTAAGGTGGAGGTTCAGAGAAAAAGAGGAAGACCCCTATTGAGATGGACTGGCCAAGTGGCAGCATCGATGGACTCAAGCAAGATAACAGTAGTGAGGTTGGCCTAGGATCAGGCAGTATTTCGTTCTGCTGTGCATAAGGTCACTATGAGTCGGTACTGACTCGATGGCACCTAACAACAACATAGCATTGCTCTGAGTCACAATTGAAAATACAAAACAAAACAACACATTTCATACATTTTAGTTTACCTGTCAAAAGAAAAAAGAAAGAGAAGAGTTTTCCTTTTATATTTTCAAGGGAGATCAGAAGTTGAAATGTAGGATTGTTGGTGTTTAGTGCTGTTGAGCCTGTTTCTAATCGTAGTCATCCTGCATAGGGTTTCAGGGGAGTGGTGTCACACCAACAGTGTGTAAATGTATGACTTGTTGTTGTTAAGTACCATCGAGTAGATTTTTACTCATAGGAGTGTTTCCAAAGAGTGGCTGGTGAGTTTGAACCCCGTGCTTGTGGTTCAGAGCATTATTCTATAGTGCTACACCAGGATTCTAACCATTTATGACAAGTAGCCCAAAATTCCAAATTCAAAATGTCCATTGCAGCTACATTTTATCTTGGACCAAAAATTCCTCAAATTTTAAGAAAAAAATTGAATGATTCTTTAATTCACTTTCAGAAACAGTGATCTTGACATCTACTCAAAGACTGGACACAGTAATTTTCCCCCTATTATATTTGGCAAATCTATTTCCTGTTTTCTTCATATTAATACTGATATCCTTTATCTTGCTCATAAAAATTTCACTTGAGAAATTACCAGTGATTCTAATTAAAATACAAAGAGAGATTCAAATTTCAGACATTTAGTTTGGCTACTACATGCCCAATCAGTCCACATCTGATTTTATAGAATCTTAATTCTATAAAAAATCTAAAACTCAGCATGCCTGTATGTGTTCAGAATCTCTGCAACTGTCACACAAAAGATTAAATCTAAGAAACATGCAGCTATTAAATGCACAGTTTCACATAACTCTCATAGCTTCTCAAACAGTGAGGAATGTATCCTACCACCATGTGTGTTTCCCTACTTTTGCAGAGAAAGAAAATGAGCATGGTTTTCCATTTCCTTGGGGAAAAAAAATGCACTGTAAGATGACTAGAGGCTACTTCTTCATGAGGGATGTTTGTATTTGAAAACAAGCCTCCATTGAAAACTCAGAATGGAAAATTATTCTTGATGACCTTTCCCATATCTCTTAGAGTCATAGCCAAATCCTTGAAAGATCAGAGGGAAAGTTACAGAGATGCCTATTTTATGCAGCTTCTTCTGGCTTTTGTGTGGACCACATTACAGTGCACATCCTGGAAGGGATGTCAGACAGCCTATCATTCTGTCACAAAGAGCAGAAGTCAACCCTATAATAAAATTCCAGCCAGTCTTCATTACTCCCTTTGTGGAGTCTTTATATAAAGCATCTATAATGCTTAAAAGGTAAAGTAGCTGCATCTCTCAGGAATGGAGGGGCATTTTGGATCAAGCTCTAATATTAGAATATATTATTAAACAAGTCAGCATTTCCCCTATATTTCAGTGCCTTTACATCATGTGTGTGATTTTGGAAAATTGCAAGATTTAATTTTAGCATGAAAATTCCTGACATTTTTCACTACCTTACCAGCGTTATTTGGACAAATCTCAGTTAGTACTAAAACCATACCAGATGAAAATGCTACATAACCAGATGAAAACTAGCCATTAGCTGAATGATGGATTTCACTGAAACATCTGGATCCTTGTCTGAAGTTTTTAAAGATTCTTAAATCAATGTATGACCTAGTAAATGTTGTAATCTAATGTCATGTAAGAACCCTGTTGCTAAAGCAACAATCTGTGACTATATTGACAATGAAATATTTTATATTGCTGGTTTGTATCTTATTACCCCAAAAAATGCAATTTTGAATACAAAATCATAGCTTTTCAAAATAATTTTTAAATTCAGTATCACAAAGTAAAACAACAACAACGACAAAAAAAAACCCTTATATAAATCCTTTTTCTTTTTAAAAACACATTTTTTCCCCCTTAGCAATATTTTTACTACTATGGTAAGATATTTAAGATTTTTACTACTATGGTGAGATATTTAAGGCCAAACACATTAAAGTGTATGCATAAGAAATCAATACAGTACATCCAAAACAAGTTTGTGATCAATGTCCATATTTGGCTTTTACAGTGTTGTCACCTAGATTAAAACCTGTGAAAGCTGGAATCTGTGTCAGGAGGAACCTATCAGGAGCAAATGCAAATATTTCCCACTAAATATTTTCCTTTAAAGCGAGTGATAGGAACGTCTTCACCCCATCAAAGCTAGCAAACTTGGCGAAACGGGGGAAAACAAGCCAGTACTATGGAGCTACTTCTTTCACAGGTTGTACTGTACTAGATTGTAAATTAAGGAGCTCTGATAGCATAGTGGGTATGAATCGGGCTGTGAACCTCAAGATTAGCAGTTTGAAACTACCAGCTGTTCCATGGGAGAAAGATGAGGCGTTCTGCTCCCGTAAAGAGTTACAGACTCGGAAACCCTGTACCGGGTCGCTATGAGTTGGAACTGACTGCATAGCACATAAAAATAACAACAACATATTATAAATTTTTTTGGAATAGATAGAACTTGAAGGTAAGAAAGGTGTACTTGGTAGGGCTGGGTTCACAGCTAACCAAAATATCTGTAACTGAACCTAGATCTGTTCTGTGGGAGATAGATGTGACAGTCAGCTTCTGTAATGATGTCAGCCTTGGAACCCCTATGAGGCAAATGTACTCTCCGTTACACATTTGTAATGAGTCAGAATTGACTGGGTGGCAGTGGGTTTGGTTTAACTGAGATGAGAAGGCAGGCCATGAAATCACAGGTGCATTAAGCACAAGCTGCATGTTACTATCACTTAACGTCTTATTGTAGCTGAGGTCAAGTGTGGAGAACATGTGAACATCATTCAGTAGATTGAAGATCATCTTCACCTAGCTGTGATTTTAAACTACACAACATCAATTATATCTAAAATGATACATACACAATTATTTGTGATTTTACTATTTGGGTGGTTATTCTTTTCAAAACAAGTAGAAAATTGGAGCAAACTTTAGTAAGGAAAGAACAGAAGATAAGTTAGTAAAATTTAAGGAGGAGATGAAAACAACTGAGTTCGATAGTTTTATAAGAAACTATATTCATGGTCATTAAAAAAAAAAAAAAGAAAAGCTAAACCTACTATCTTCAAGATGATTCTGTTTTACAGCATCCCTACAAGATAGAGTACAACTGCCTCATTGGGTTTCCTAGGTTGTAAATCTTTACTAAAACAGACTGCCATATCTTTCTCCCTTCAAACAGGTGACAGGTTTAAACGACCAACTTTTGAGTTAACAGTCAAACACTGCATTCATTCTAGGTCACAGTTTAAGAAATTTCTTGTTCACAGTTTCATTTTCAAGTTATTATAGACACTGTAAATGGCTGAGTCCACTTACCTGAGTGGCCTGGTTCTCCCGATGCCTCTGAAATGATGAAGTTGCTATACCACTCACTGATTGCCTTGACCTTCCCTCTTCTCCAGGTAAACCTGCAAAGGTAACAACAAAGGAATAATCCACTGTGTTTCCTTACCTTAATTCAGAGAATCTGTGTACATATTCTAATAAACTAACACTGTTTCAGTTTACAGAATAAACATTAATTGAATAGTAAATTTTCCAATGAAGTACAGGGAATACAAATACTTTTCTATTTAGCAAAAGGGGAAAATAGACTAATTATAGGAGATAAAATGCTAAAAAAGAAATACATCATAATAGCACGTAAGTGAGCCTGGAAATATTGGAGGGGAGAAAGGAAACTTTCCTAGAGACTGAAAAAGAGCTTGTTGAAAATAAACTGGAAACTATTGCCATCAAGTGGATCCCAATCCTACAGGAGAGGGGAGGATTAGCCCTTAAGGTCTCTGAGGATATAATCTTTACAGACGCATACTGTAACATCATTCTCTTGAAGAGTAGATGGTGGATTCGAACTGTCAACCTTTGTATTAGAAGCTGAGTGTTGAACTAATGAGCCACCAGGGCTACTTCTGAGGAAACACAGAATGGGGAAAGAGAAGCGTGTCAGCAATGGAGGGTAAAAAAATTAGCTTGGGTTCTTACTGAGGCAGTTTTTATTTTATTTTTAGGGTAATTCAAAGCCAAAGAAGGGATTAAAAGAGATAAGAGGTAACCAAATCTGTGCATCAGATGAACCCTACTGAATATAATTTGCACCCTTTCTCTATTATTTATCATTCTGTGGTGATTTGCACGATGGAGGTTTGTGAGACTGGAAGCTTTAACACCAGTATTTCAAATGCAAGCGTGGTATTCCATGGCGGACAGATGTTAGCAGAGCTTCTAGATAAGATAGACTAGATTATTTCTCTCTCAAAACTAGCCAACTGAAACCTTATTGACAACAAAATAGCATTCTTTGATAGAGTGCTGGAAGATGACCCTTGCAGGATTAAGGGCACCACACAATGGTCACAATAGACTCAAACATACCAGTGATCATGCAGATGGTGTGAGACTAGGCAACCGTTGTACACAGAGCTACCAGGAGTTGGATCTGACTCAGTGGCAACTAACAATAATCACAGAGTTAATTTCATACAAAACAGACCAACTCATCATCAACTCCATGAGATAATCTGGGGGTGGGTGTGTTCAGACAATATGTATGCCCTCTTGCCAAAGAATATAGAAATATCTAACATGGGGTAAGGAAGTACAACATTCTATTAATTATCCCTCATGATAGAAGAAAGGTTTTTCAGCATTAGCATTCTTCTCATTTTAGACCATTTAACTCTTTATTGTTGGGGACTGCCCTATGCACGGAATCTTGGTGTGATGTTGTACGATAAACACTGGACCTACCTCAAGATTCAAGGTTCGAATTCAGCAGCTGCTTCTCGGAAACTCTATACACACAGGGTTGCCATGAGTTGGAACCAACTCAACGGCACTTAGAGATAACAGTAACAATGGCCCTGGGCATAATCCAGTGGAATAAGGAGCCCTGGTAGCATAGAGGGCTACATGTTGGGCTGCTAACTACCAGGTCAGCAGTTCAAGTCCACCAGCGTCTCCAAGGAAGAAAGATGAGGCGTTCTGCTCCTGTAAACGTTTACAGCCTCCTAAAACCTAAATAGTGTCCCTGTGAGTTGGAACCGACTCGACGGCACACCACCATTATCACCACTGCTCAGTGGAATGAGGTGCAGACAGGAAACTTTAAATACAGAAGTGATTGCTTGTCTCATCTGAAACCATAATGAACTAGTACAATTCAATTGATTAAACAAATACAAGATCCCTAAATTAAAAATCATTAGAAACTCATGGTTCATTTTTCCGAATTATATGAGATAAGTTAGTTCCTCAGAGAAGACCACACACGCCTGTTCCCCACAATAACAAGGCCTCCCAGTTGATCCCCTTGTAAAAGATATATGCATATGTTGGCAAAGAAAGGTTGATTTCTTTGTGACTGGGAGGAGTAGGCCAGGAAACTGACAGACCTACTGAGGAAAAGGCTCCCAGTCAAAGCAATAGCAATGTCTTCAGTTGCTTAGTGGGAATACTGTTTTCCACTGTGGCAGCTGAGTACAGAAAAGGTGTTTAATCAAGCAGCTAGCATCAAAGTAAACTGGAATTTAAACAGGTTGCAAAGGAGCACAGAAATCTGATTAGGGGAAGATTTGACAATTCAGGCTACCAGATGAGTAGAGAGTTGGCAAAGTATCTTTTCTTCCAGGTAGCAGGGCTTGGGATTCATGTGAAGGACTCTTTTTTGGAAGCATGTAAAGGGTACGTGGGTGGGACAGAGAGCTGACCTACAAGCAAGATAGATGCCCATTTCTAGAGAAACCGACAAAGACAGAAATCAAAAGCAGGTGAGGAAATAGTGATCTGCTTTTCAAAATTAAATTAGAAATTAGAAGCTTGCTCTCAGAATTAAAGCAGAAAGGTAGTTTAGAATACAGGCATGCAAACTCAGAGCCAGATCAGTAGCATAATATATGATTCACTTCAGTAAAGTAAGTAATATTTATGGAAATCCTCTAAATATGAAACTGAGAAATACAATGATAAATCCAGAAAAATCCCTATCATTTAGAAATCATAACACAACAGGTATGGCACTTTATCCTATTAAGTGCTAAACAGGAGTACAGGTAATATTGAACAGGATTTTGAAAGAAGCAGAGATCAATTTGGATTGAAGGGATTAGATCTACTTTATGGTTGAGATGTCAAAGGATCTAGGTGTTTTGGAAGAGAGGGCCTTTGACCTGTGAGGAAGGGTGAGAAGGGCAGGCCCACATGAGAAAACAGATGAAGTAAGGCAACAAAATTTAACACTGCTACTACGTCCAGCAGAATGGCCCAGAAGATGGTTCTGCCAAAGTAGACAACCTCAAGAGCATAGCCGGCCATGTCTTCAAACACTTTACAGAAGAGTTCATGTAGGTTTCACCATCTTTTACAGGCCATGAGCAGCACTGTAGATTTCTGAGAAGGGTAGTAACAGAATCAGACGTAAGTAGTGAACTAAAAGGCACTTCACCTCTTGACTTAAGATGGTCCCTGTGGTAGGATCAAACAAGGAAGGCATAGATAGCTTCAGTTTGGGGGAGGTAGGATGAAAAATCAGGGAGTGGAGAAAATAAAGAATTGCTGCAGAAACTCTGTATCACTTGATTTCTCCACTTAATGAAGGAGGAGGTGAGAGGCTCAGCTGACAATGAGCAATCTAGGGCAGAGGAAAGACTTGAAGGCTGTAGCAAATTTATGAAATCATCTCTGTTGTTAGGTGCCATTGAGTCAGTTCCTATGCACAACAGTATGAAAGACTTGCCAGTCCTGTGCCATCCTCACAATTGTCATTACACTTGAGCCCATGGAGGATTCCACTATGTCATTCCCTCTCTTTGGGGGTCTTCATCATTTTTTTTTTTTGACCCTCCAATTTCCAGGCATGCTATCTCCAGACTGATCCCTCATGGTACTAATGTCCTAACTAATTCAGACCAAGCCTCAGCATCCTGACTTCTGAGGAGCATTCTGACTGTACTTCTTTCAACACAGCAATGATACTTCTAGTTTCATGTCTTCTTCTGAATCCAGCTTGGACCTCTGGCAGTTTCCTATCAATGTACTGTTGCAACTGTTTTTGAATTATCTCAGCAAACTTTTATTGCATGTGATATATAAGATATTATTTGATGATTTCCACATTCTGTTGGGTCATCTCTCTCTAGAATGGGCAAAAATATGGAGTTCTTCTAATGATTTGGCCAGGTAGCTGTCTTCCAAACTTCGTGGCACAGATGAGTGAGTACCTGCAGTACTACATCAATTTGTTGGGATATTTCCATTTGGATGCCATTGATGCCTTGTTCTTCTTCAAAGTTGACAGTGCAGCTTGGACTTCTATCCTCAGTCCCTTCAGTTCTTGATCATATGCTACCTCTTGAAATGGTTGAGTATTGACAATTTCTTTTAGCTACGATGACTGTATTATTTCCATCGTCTATTGATAATTTCTCATCATTCAGTATTTAGCATGTAGAAGTTTCAAATTTTTCTTCAGTTTTTCAGTTTGACAAATGCTGAGTATGTTCTTCTGTTTTGGTTTTCTAACTCCAGTTTTTTTTTTTTTGCACACTTCAGTATAATACTTGACTTTATCTTTTCTCACTGCCCTTTGAACTTTTCTGTTCCCTTCTTCCTCAGTTCTTCCATTTGCTTTAGGATCATTATTCTGGAGAGCAAGTTTCAATCCCTTCCAACACCCATATTTGTGTTTCTTTATTTCCTGTCTTTTTAATGATGCTTTGCTCTCTTGATACCATCCCACAATTTTTCTGATCTTTAGTCATTAGTGTCTAATGAATCAGATCTGTTCTTGAGATGGTCTATAAATTCAGGTGGAATATGTTCAAGGTCACATTTTGGCTTTCATGGACTTGTTTTAATTTATTTCAGCTTCACCCATTATTTGCATACGAGCAATTGATGATCTGTTCCAAAGTCTACCCTTGGCCTTGTTTTGGATGATAATATTGAGCATCTCAATTGGCTTTCTATGTATTCCAACTGGTGAAGTCCATGTATATTGTTGTTGTTGTTAAGTTCTGTCGAATTGGTTCTGACTCATCGCAACCCTATGCACAACAGAAGAAAACACTGCACAATCTTTTGCCATCCTCACATCTGCTGTTATGTTTGAACCCATTGCTGCTGCCATTGTGCCAGCCCAGCTCTTTGAGATGCCTTTTATGTTGCCGAAAAAAAGGTATTTGTGATGAATAAATCATTGCTCTAGTAAAATTCTATCATGTGATCTCCACCATTGTTTCTACTGCCAAGGCCGTATGTTCTACTGACCCTTCCTCCATGTTTCCAACCGTTGTATTCCAATCACCAGTAATTATCAATACAACCTGATTGCATGTTTGATTATTTCCAGATTGAAGAAGTTGGTAGAATTCTCCAATTTCATCATCATTAGCTTTTGTGGTTAGTGCATACATTTTAATAATAGGGGTATTAACTGGTCTTCCACATAGATGTATGGATATTACTCTATCAGATAGCACTGTACTTTTAAACAGATCTAGAAATGTTCTTTTTGACAGTGAATGTGATGCCATTCCTCTTGGATTTGTAATTCTAATGCAATACCTCATGATTGTCAGATTCAAAAAGTCAGTACCTGTCTATTTCAGTAATGCCCAGGATATTGATTTTAACTATTCCCACTCATTTTAGACAACTTCTAATTTTCCTAGATTCAAACTTCATACTGTCCATGTTCTGGTTATTAATGGATATTTACAGTAGTTTCTCCTCATTTTGAGTTGTTCCCCAGCGGTAAGTGAAAGTCCCAAAGCTTTACAGCACTCACATTATCATGGTCGGCAATACTATGAGGAGGCAGTTCTTCTGAAGTTGTATTTTGAGTGCTTTTGAAGTTGAAGCATTCATTATCTGACACTGTATCTGACGATATTCTACTGTTATTCTTAAGGTTTCAGTGTCTAAGCATTCAGAAGTAGTCTGTCTCTCCCTTCTCGCCTGTCTTAGTGTGGAACCTCAGTTGAAAGCTGCCCATCATGGCTGACTCGACTGGTATTTTAAATAAAAAATCCCAGTGGCATAGCAGCCACCATCACAGCAACATGCAAGCCACCACAGTAGGACAAACTGACAGAGGAGTAATGGCAGCACCAGCTTAGGAAGTGGGAAATTAGCCTTTCAATACACTCATGTTGTCTTTGATTTGAAGGGACTATGACTATGGTCTAAGATAAAGTTATCTGTTGTCTTGGAGAAATTTACCTGACTTTTCAAGTGTAAGTGAAAAAAAAAGAAAAGTTAATAAAGACCTCAATATAAATTGTCATGAATTTAAATGTTTTTTAACTCATAGTAGAAACGGGGCAAGGATCTGTAAACACCTACAGGAACTGTATCTCTTAGGACAGGCACCTTTTATTGTTCAAAATAGGGAACTACACAATATATCAAACATGGGTTTTTTTTTTCTGTTTTTTTTTTTTTTTTTATATCAAACATTTAAATGAAGCCTGTGACTTTTTTCGGAAAGTTTGCTTTCAAGTCAGGCAACAGTACAAACTCCAAAGAACTCTTCAATTCACATAAACAAAGAGATGTTGCAAAACATACAGATGACTGAGTAAACAGATGGACTGAGCCAACCCTGCACAACAAAGACCTGAAAGATTGAGTGAAAACAGGTACAGATGGTTATCCTGGAACCTTGAGAATCAGAGCACAGGACAGAGAGGTGGGTTGAGTGCAGACTGGAAGAAGCAGCTGATCAGGAACAGTGAGAAAGAAGAACAATGGGAGGACGGTGGGCTGGTGTGGAGTGGTGCAGCCATCTCGAGCTTTTGTGAGTAGCCTGCAGGCACACAACACTGCTGGACTAAGGGGGTATAGTATGCCCTTACTCCTGTGCCTTCATGGTAGTCGGGGGTGTGGTCAATCCTGGCCCCAACCCAATCCAGTGGCCCATGTTAACCCCCTCCTGTACAGCCTCTGCAGTACCTTGTCAGGGGCCGGGCATAATGCTTCTGCTTCTGGAGGTGTGTGAACCCACCTTGAACTACACTAAACAAACAGTGAACAGAGAACTAACTGTGTTCACACTTTCAGTCTCTACTACAGGCACCAGGAGACAGGTGTGCAGTACCTGAGAACATACCTATATACAGTCGCCTATCAGATATAAATATAACACTACAATGCCTTAGAAAACAATGACAATTTCAGCTTATACAAAGAAACAAGGCAGAGTGCCTCAATAAGTGACCCAAATACAGACAGAACATGTAACATCAGAAATGGTATTGAAAGTACCTGAAAAGGAATTCAAAAGAATGCTAACTGGACAACTTCAATAATCCAGGCAATTTCAGATGTAAGCAATGAAAACATGGATAAAATTATAGAAGAATCCAGGAAATAAACTGACAAAGTAAATGAAAAAAAAAATGGGAGTCACACAAAAATACTAGTCAGAAAGCAAGATTAGCACTATGACATCAGAAATAGATAATAAACTGAAATGGTAAAGAAGTAGAATTAAATCAATGGAAGGCCAAATTACTCAACTTGAAGAAACATCATTCAATATTCATTTACCAGAAGAACAACCAGAAATATGCACAAAAAATCTGAAGACACCCAAAGATTTATGTGAGACACTAACAGGAATAACTTATATCTGATTGGAATTTAAGAACAGAAAGTAACAAAACAACCCATAAAGAATATTGTCCAAGAGTTGTTGGAGGAAAACTTTCCTAAAATCATGCAAGATGGTAAAACAACCTTTCAAGAAGCTGAATGAACTCCAAAGAAAAACACCAATACATAACCAAATTTTTCAAAATCAAAGACAAGAAAATAATTCTGAGAGCAGGTCAGAAAAAAAAATGAAAGGAGACCTAATAAGACTAAATTCTGACTTCTCAGCAGAAACCATGCAGGCCAGAAGACAATGGAATGAAATCTATAATACTCTAGAAGAAAAAACTGCCAACCAATAATCACATATCCAGAAATATTATACATCAAATGTCACTGAGAAATTGGGTCAATTTCAGACAAATAAAATTAAAAGAATGTGTAAAAAGCAGACCAACCTTACAAAAAAAACACTAAAGGAGTTCTTTTGAGAGAGTACCAACAACAGCAGACAATAACCTGAGACTAACATACATGCCAATATCACCTACATTCAACCCAGATATGGAAGTAGTCAAATAAAAACAGACCTATCAGACTAAAAATAAAGAATCAGAACAACAGTTGTAACAAAAACAACAACAACAAAAATTAATGTAGCTACAGAACTTCCATAGGAAGAGGAAATGAAGCAGATTTCAAGAAAAAATAAAATAAATAAAAATAAATTTAACTATAATCCTAAAAAGTAGATCATCTTATTCCTAGCCCTAGCCCAACCCTTTCCCCTAATATTAACCCTAGCCCTAACAGTAACTCTAAAGCTAGATGAAGTCCTAGACCTCATCTACATCTAGCCATAGTCTTAACCTTAACCCTCACTTCTGACATCTACTCTCCAGCCCCCTCCAACAAAAAGTTTATATAAATACGCTACATGAACTCCAGCCAGAGGGTCCTTTTGCCAGTGATCTTGAGGCATTCCTAATGGAAGTCTTCCTATGTTAGCAGAATCTCTGGGTTTGTAATTTTAGTGCAATACATCATGGAAGCTATGCTATGGAATCTATGCTCTGGAGTCAATGTCAACAACGGAGAATACTGGTCTGGCACATGGTGTCACCTCCGCTTTCCCTTGGGAAGCCCTTTATGCACATGCAGTGCAGTAAATTATTTCATATTTCTCCTCCAATGAAGATATTTGGAACTCCCACCAAAGGATTTTTTCCTCCTGGATTTGGTAAGAGGAGATGGGGAAGACACTGATAGGATTATATGGTTCCATTGTGAATGACTGTTAACAGGCTTCATTGGGACTATAAGAACCGGGGAATCTAATGAAGGCCTTGGTCAATGTTGCCATCCGGCTAGGTGTAAAATGAGCCATCTTGGTGATACGAGAAGGCACTATGCTCCTTTACTTGATGACCCAATTTAGCTTCCAGTGCTTTGGAATTGAGCAGGGTGGCCTGACCTGATTGGTCAATGCCCAGGCTTGTAACTCAATAGCCCGAATCTGCGTGAGTGAGGAGAAGCCTCCAGACTGATATCTAAATTGCACATTTGGGTATTGCCAGCCTCTATAATCATTTGGGCCGCTTTCTTGATGACCCATACATTCTGTGAGACATTTAAATGAATTGTTGAACCTGAGATGTAGGGGAGGATACTGTGGTTGGTATCTGGGACTATGGAATGGTCTAGAACTTTGGAAGGAATCCTGGGATGGCACTATAGGATAAGCACTGGTCTGCAAGGTTGATTTGGACTGTAAGGTCAGTTTGAACCAC
>NW_006408547.1:16165614-16181729 GCF_000296735.1 Chrysochloris asiatica | reverse complement strand
CTCGATGGCACCTAACAACAACAACAACAACATACACAGATGACAACTATAATATTAGTTTTTTAAAAAGAGCCTTTAGAGAACAGTAAATGTAAAATCAGATGCAATCTCTATATTCAATAATTGTGATTTATGTTTTGATGCCAGGAACAAAATATATAATCATGGAATTGCAATAAGGAAAATCATATGGAACATAAAGTGGCCTGGTTGAAATTTTTTCTTTCTTTCTTCTGACACAGTAAACATTTTTACATTCACAATATTTTGTTTCGTATAACTAAAATGTTCTAACACTAAAAACTGTTCTCTAATATCATGATAAATTACCACAAGTCCAGGGAATAATTAAGTAACAAAAAAGAGATCTAAGTCTGTGTTCACATTAGTAAAAGGGTGGCAATTAAAATAAGTGATAGCTATAATTACCCATATATAACTAATATTTCAGCAAATGAACAGATAATTATTTCACTGAGAGGTAGCACACAGATACTGACATTCAAAAGAGAAATCATTTCCTAGCGAGCACTATCTTTGATTCATTTGGAATCTGAAGTTATTTTGAACATTTATTCTCATTTTATCACTTTATTCCAAGAGTACGTTGTACTGTGTGAATTATGAATCCATTTTAATCATTGTTTTAAGAGTTCTCATGATGATGTACATATTGTATGCTGCAAAAATACACCATTTGTTCAATTGCTGTAATATTATTGTTTTTGTATGCTGTGGAGTCAGTTCTGATTCAGAGTGACCCATTATAGGGTTTCAGAGACTTTACACCTTTGTAGAAGCAGAAGGCCTCATCTTTCATCTGAGGAGTGGCTGGTGGGCTCGAACTGCCAATATTGTGGTATCATACTAATGAGGAGATATTTTCCTACTCTATGCCTTGCAAGTCGTCTCTGTTGGTAGTGATGTGAAGTGAGTCAATGAGCCATGACGAACACATGTGTTGCGGAATAACACTGCTCCATAAGGCTTCCTTGGATGGCATCTTTACACACATAGATTGCCAGGTCTTCTCTTCTAGGGAGCAACTAGTGGGTTTGAACCACCAACTTTTGGGTTAGCGATTGATCACAAACCAAATACAACACTCAGGCTCCTTCTGGGTGGTACAAATAGAGGTGTTTCCGAAGACAGATCTGGTGAACTACTTCTGAAAAAAACTAGCAATGAAAATGCTATGGAAGACAGTTCTCCTCTGATATACATGGGGTTATCATGAGTCGGAATTGATTCAATGGCAGTTGAATGATTTACTCGTTCATATGTAACATGCATTTTTGTTTCAATCAGTAAATATCTGCTAAAGGCCTAAATGTGCAGGCCATTCTGTTTGATATTTTAATAGTCATGGTGACAGTTTCAGGCACGGGGAGTGACTTGTATTCACAATAGTACATCAACATAAACATGTCAAGTTGATCTGAAAGATTGAAATCTGAATTGAAATCATTTTCCATTGTGTTTAAAATACTTAAGATTTTCAAGTGGTCCCCAATTACTGACGACACGGATGCAGCTTCTGTTTAAAAGCTTCATCTTTCTCCCTCAATCATGGTAGTATACTTTAAATGTTCTTATATCACTTAGTAGCTATCACTGAATATTCCAAAAATGAAAGAAAAATAGTAATTAAAGTATTTTATACTGGATCTATAAGGAACTCTGATAGCATAGTGGTTATGAGTCAGGCTGCTAATCTCAAGGTCAACAGTTTGAAACTACCAGCTGTTCCATGGGAGAAAGATGAGGCTTTCTGCGCCCATAAAGATTGATAGCCTAGGGAAACCCTGTACAGGGTCTCTATGAGTCGGAACCGACTCCATAGCATATATCCACCACCACCACCACTAGATATATGCAAACTGTCTTCTATCACACAAAAATCGATTAATGTTAATACTCAATTGTATTTTTATTATTTAGAAATACTCAATTTCTAATGTAAGGGTATACAGTACTTCTGCTGGCACTGTTTATAAGCACTGGAATACGAACCCAAGTTCAAAACTATCAGCTACTCTGAAGAAGTAAGATGAGGCTTCTGCTCCCATACAGATTTACAGCCTTAAAAATACTACACACAGGGTTGTTAAGAGTTGGCATCAATTCAATGGCAGTAGGTAATATTTCTCCTACCCTTACAAATAGTTATTACCAGAGATTCTAGAAAGTAATTTCTGTTTAAAGAAAAATGATATCTTGTAATTTATCTAGATACACCCTAAACAGTACATACCAAGAAAAAAGTATCACATCATAAAAAGTTTTATTTTGAGAATGATAATTGGTAGTCAAAAAGTCCAGCAAAGGGCTTGGTGGTGGTGGTAGTTCTGTGCCATAGAGTCAGTTCTGACTCACAGTGACAATAATGAAGGAAAAGACCTAAATGGATGTCAGAAGAGACTGAAACTTTCTCTCCAGTGTAGCGGTGGTGGTGTGCCATGGAGTCAGTTCTGACTCATAGCGACCCGGTACAGGGTTTCTGAGGCTGTAAATCTTTTTTCTTTCATTCTTGAGACATTTATTAAATATCAGACTAATGGTCCTGTGGCTCAAATCTAAGTCTGCGCTGACTTCTACAAAACATGACTAATTGTAAGGAACTCTTCACAGCTACACTCTGGGCAGAAATAAAAGATAAAAGAGGCCTAAGGGTGCAATATGACCACAAGAAATCTTCATACTTCCCAAACAGTTTTATATTTTAGCTAAGGAAGTCAGTAACCAGAGCAAACTTATTTTTCACAAGGAGAATATTTAGGTCCATTCAATGTTTCCTATCTTTCTGGGACTTCTCATTTGCAGATGGGCGGAGAAACTGGAGCCCGGTTCCTCATATTGTAGATTCAGATGTGACGCCAAATCTTCATATGCTGTCCAAATTCTTTAAGGTAAATGGAGTGACTCACAGCATGGTCACGTAGATGAGAAAGTTCTGTATGGAGGAGATCACATCCTTGCGCATCTTCCGTTTCAATTCTTCTGGGTCCAGCTTCAGCGCTAGGCCCTCGATCCGGAACATCGTGGTTTTGCCTCAACGACTTTCACATGCGGCCTCGAGGCTGTAAATCTTTACAGGAGCAGAAAGCCTCATCTTTTCTTCCATGGAACAGCTGGTAGTTTCGAATTTCTGACCCTGAGGTTAACAGATTCTTAACCATTACGCTACCAGAGCTCCTTACTAAAGGGCTTAGTTCCTTGAAATTATGGTATTCCTATATGATGGGAAGTTATGTATCTAATAAAAATCATAGCTGTATACAATGCACATCATGTTTGTTGACACTATACTACAGCGCATGGTATCACTAAGGGAAAACACAGAAAACTAGTACAACATGCACACCAGAACACAAATTTTACATAAACAACATATACTGTGCACACACACTTGTATATGTATATTTTTATGAAAAAAAAAAAAAAAATCCTAAGGGGTGAAAAACAGATTGCTGGTACAGACTGCCAAAAGAACAAATAGATCTGTGTTGGAAGAAGTACAGCCAAAGTACTCGTTGGAAGCCAGGATGGCCAGACCTCACCTTTCTTACTTCAGATATATTGTCAGGAGGGACCAGTCGCTGGATAGGGATATCATGTTTGGTAAAGTGAAGGGTCAGAGAAAAAGAGGAAGATCCCCAGTGAGATGGATTGGCAAAGTGGCAGCATCAATGGGCTCAAGCATGGCCACAATTGTGAGGTTGGCCCCGGATCAGGCAGTGTTTCGTTCTACTGTGCAGAGGGCCGCTATGAGTCGGTACCAACTCGATGGCACCTAACAACAACAACAGTATAATATGCACACCAGAACACCAAATTTTACAAAAACAACACATACTGCGCACACACACTTGTACATGTATATTTTTATGAAAAAAGAGTAAAATTCTACACTCTGAACTAATTTGTTATTTCTAAACTATAGAATTATTGGTAGTTCTTGTTTTTTCTGTATTTTCAAAATTGCCACATAGAACATGTGAAGCTTTTATAAGTTGAGTAAAATAAAAATGCTGTAGTAGTAATTACACATAATTTTAAGACAACTGCTAAAGTCAGTGAAGAGAAAAATGTTAAGAAAGAAAGGTGGCTTAGGGATCCTAGGAGGCTGTTTCAGACTTTGCCAAACTTTTATATTCTCTTAGTGGGAACAAAAGTGCTTAGTGCTATTTTCAAAATCTTTCTGCATCTTTGTTGCTAAATGCCATTACATGTGTTGTGGCTCACAGCAACCCTGTTTTGGGTTTCCAAGGTGCAGCTGGTGGATTTGAACCACTAACCTTGTGGTTAGCAGTGCAGTGCTTATCCTACAGCGCTACACCTGGGCTAGCTTATCAGTCTCACAGTCCCCCATTGTATTAAAAAACCCTTCAATGTGTGAGCTGGATATTCCTAATCATTATACTGAAGCCTCCTCTTTATAAAGTGAGGCTGACTCATGCATAAACACATACAAGTTTATCTGTCTTTCTGTTTCTTCGCCCTCCATGTCCCTCCCCCAACTGTGTGTGTGTGTAAAACAGTTTTTGTTCTCAGGGCAACACAACGTCCAATATGGTTCCAGGGAACTAAAGGTTAACCATAAATAACTTTCCCCAACCAATTACTCACCTTCAGACTCATTCCAACTAAAGTACTGCTTGTAATGAGAACTGCCATTGCTACTTTGTGTCTACTATCCACACTCCTCTTCTTCCTTAGTAAGTCAACACCGGCTACATTGGAATCAGGAATATGCGCAGGTCAAAACTAAAATCCTCAGCCTACCTGGGAGCTTGGGAAGGGATACTGCATCTCTACTGACCATAAAGTTCCCACAGCCCTGGATCCTGTAGCGTGAAACTCATTCTTTCTCTCACCACCTCTCTTACTGACCAGTTAATGGTTAATTGAGGAATGATAAATGCCACCCAAGTCAAGAAACAGAACATAGCAAGCTGCCCAAGTGTCCCTGTCACTCTCAAAATCGCAGGTGGTTCTTTTCAACCCAAACAAAATCACATGGCAGAGCTCCTCATCCTTGCCAGTCAGTTTGGTCATCCTACTAGGAGCGGAATATGCATTATTACATTGTATTATGATCTATATATAGTTCTCTGGTGACGGGTGAGGCTGGCCTCTATCAAAAATGTGCTTACTCATATCTTCTGTCCAATTTTCTGTTCAGTTGTCTTACAGTTTCCAATGTATGTTGGTGTTGCTAAATGCCGTTGAGTTGGTTGTGACTCATAGAGACCCTGTTTAGGGTTTCTGAGGAGCAGCTGGTAAGCCTGAACCATTAGCCTTGAAATTCAAACTAACCTTGCAGTCCAGTGTATTAACCCACGCAGCCATAACAGAACTCCAAGGTTTTTAAGCATTCTGAATATGACCTATTGGTTAAATGTGCTAAAATATTTTCTCCTAATTAATGTGTCTGTTATTTTCTTGATGCTTAGCGCTTTTCTGTATGATATTTAAGAAATCCTTTCTTTTATTTCCTCTGTGGTAAGAGAGAGTTTATCCTATATTTTCTTATCTAAATTTTATTTATCTGTATTTAAATGTATAATCTTCCAAGAATGGTTTTAAATGTATTGAATGGGTTAGGGATTAAGATCCATTCCCCCGACCCCACCCCACTGCTCACAAGGACAACTGAGTGACTAACCTTCTCCCAGTGTTTATAATGCCATATTTCCCCCATAAATTAGCTGTGGTATAAAGCACTGGGCCGCGAGGTCAGTGGTTCAAACTCGCCATCTGCTCCTCAGAGACCCTATAAAGGGTTGCTGTGAGTCAGAAATGACTCGACGACACTTAACAACAACATGCATCTATCATTTTAGCAATAGATCAGTACTGTCTTCATGAATATAATTATAATGTCTTTATATTTAGAAAAGCAGTCTTCCCTCTTCATTCTTCATACATTTTTTAGTTAATCTTATTTATTTGCATTTCCATACACATTTTAGAATTTAGTTCTCAAGTTCTATACAAAATAAAAAATAAAACAAAAATGTGTGGATGTTTGGATTGTGGTTTTATCAAACCTATAGGTTAGTCTTGGGACAATTCATATAATATATTATATTGGGCCTTACAATCCTTAAACACTTGACTTATTTAGGTCTTCTAAAATTTCCTTTAGTAATATTTGGCAGTATTTGATGTAGTGATCTTAGACATTGTTTAAAAATTTCCTAGTTATTTGGTGTTTATTGATGCCACTAGAAATGAAATCTTGAAATCTTTAAAAATCATGATGTATTTGAGATATTTACATGGAATGAAAAAGAATTTTAAATTAAGAACTTTGCTAAACTCACTTATTAATTTTAATATAACTATAGATCCCTTTTGATTTATCAAAAAAAAAATCTCTGAATAATGACAATATCATTATTACTTTTTAAATTATTATATATATATATATATATATATATTTATTTATTTATTTATTTTTTCCCTAGGAAAGTACAGATCCCGTGGTGGCCATAACGAATTGATGTAGTAGGCACATTTCGGCTGATCTTAAAGGTTGGACTTGTAGCATTTCACTATTACATGCTTTAATCTTTCAATAGATACCTTTTATCAACTTGTGGAGTTTCCCTTACATTCTCAGTGTTTTAAGAGTTTGATTTAAAAAAAAAAAATTATAAACATATTTCATTTTATTAAATGCTTTTCTTGTATCTACTGAGAGCGTCAAAAGCTTGTATTGATTTTTTAAATGTTAACCTACAACTGCAAGTCAGAAATAACCCTAAATTAAACATGATGTGTTATCCTTTTTATGCACTGCTGGAATTGAACTGCTAATGCTTCCGTTAAAATTGTTAGATCCTGTTTATGAGTGGAGTGACTTGTAGGATATACTTCTTTTCTTCAATATTTTTTATTTTGTTTTGTTTTATCCAGGTAATGTTTAGGTTGTAAACCATCTGGGAGGGTTTTCATTTCTTTTCCTTCTATCTGTTTTTTTTCCTAAAAAGAGTTTACGTAAGTTTTGCATTATTTCTACCTGAGCATTTAGGATAATTTCCTTGAAAATCTATATGGCTTTCGGATTTGTTTTGGCTGTCTCTTAGGCTGCTTGCTCTGGGGGGTGTTTTGATTTGTTTTTAAACATTTTATTGTGAATTATAGACTCTTCAGAGCAGATCAATTTTCGATTCAACAATTCATAAGCATTGTGTTTCATCTCTATGGTTGTAATTTCCCCCATGGAATATCACTTATCCCACTTCTTCTTTTGTGCTCCCCCCATTCTTCTTCCTCTCTGAACCCTTCTGAACTTTGTTCTTGGATAAATACTGCTCTTTGGATCTCAAATTGTTGTTTATTCGAAGGTGTGCATATCTCATTAGTGTTATGATGGTGCTGGTGGCTGTATGCTGTGGAGTCAGTTCCGACTCATAGTGACCCTGCATAGGGTCCAAGGCTGTAAATCTTTACAAGAGCAGAAAGCCTCATCTTTGTCCCATGAAAATGCTGGTAGTTTTATTGAACTGTTTACCTTGCGGTAAGCAGCCCAACTCGTAACCACTACGCTGCCTGAGCTACTCATTCAACAGCTGAAGGCATTCGAATATTTTCAGTTCAGGGTGATTATGAATAAAGTCACCATAAGTATTTGTGGACTATATGGACATATATTTTCATTTCTCTTGGTTAAATACCTAGATATAGGGTCACTGCTGGGTTATATGGCAGGCACACATTGAACTTTATAAGCTACTTTTAAAATTCTGTTTCTTGATATAGCTTCTTAAATTCCTTTTTGATACTTTGATCAGTTTTTGAAATCTTCTGTAAGATTTCTCATCAATTATTATTTTTATTTGTTCATGCTTTTTGTTTTTCTACTCCTAGGATTCAACTAATCCTTACTGTAACCTCTATGTCTATAAGCCTATTTTCTAGAATTTCCATTATTTTGCTTCATTCTGAAAATGTTCTAACATATCTTCTACTTGCTAAATATTTATTTTATTTTAATAAATGTATATAATTAACTTTTAAACTTATCTTCTATTGTACTTAATTTTGATTAATAGATAGTTTTAATTTCAGAATTTCCATTTCATACTTTTTTTCTTGTGTCCATTCTTTGCTGAAATTCTCAATGTTTTCTTTGATCCTCTTGGGATCAAATATAATATCAAAAAATATATACATATTTACTTGTAGTATGTGCCTTTGAACTCCAACAATTGGAGTCCTTGTGAATGTGTTACTACTGGTTACTATACATGCTTGTAATATTTATCTTATTTTGTGTCCTCAAGTGTCTATTTATTTTTTATTAGGATTGAGTGAAAAATGTTTTGTAAAAATACTTTGAAGTGTAATATGCTGCCATTATCTTTCAGGATAAATTGGCTTGCTCTTCCTAGATACCTGTGTGCCCTAGCAATCATGGACCATCTCTATTAAAGTTCAGGGTTGAAATACCTCACAGGTGAACTGCGGCTACTAATTCTCGTTCACAATCACCCTCAGGATGCGTGCGCACAGACCTCACCCGATGTCTTAGCAGGTCTTGGACTCTAGTCTCTATCCAAGTAATCCTGAAATGGAATAAAATACATAGCTGCCTTTTCAGGGTAAGGACAGTGCCCTTCATGTCCTTAGGAGAAATGTCTAGAACATGAGTTACTTGCTTCAGCCTCCACTGGATACTTACTGTTTCAATTCTACCTCAGTATTTCACTGGCTGCAAAGTTCTCTAGTGTCTTGAATCACGGTTTTAAAAAAAACACCCTGTGTACATTTCTTTTTCTTAGAAGGATGGTTGATCAGAATTTTCCATTCAGCTATTATAGGGTTAATTGGTGACAGAAATGGTTTGTGTTAAGCAACTACTAGAAAGGCTGGCAGTTTGCACCTACCCCATGGTGCTATGGAAGAAAGACCTGGAGACCTGTACGTATAAAGGAGTATAGCTAAAAAATCCCAAAAAACAAGAAAACAGTACGGACCCCATTCTATCGTACAGCAAATCTTGTCACCATGAGTTGGAATCGATTTGATGGCATTCAGGTTCTTATTTTTGTTTTGTATTTTTTACATCATTGATTTTGCTGTGAGAAAGAGATCAACTGTTTTAGCTACTACTAGTAGACCACTTTTTTTTTTTCTCTCTTTCTTTCTTTAGTGTGGGTGTACTTATGTATGTGCCCTCTCTTCTTATCAACAGGATGCTTTACTCTCCACTCTAGTCCTCTCTGACTATGTCGCTGACTCTGGGTCCAAGAGTCCCCTGGACTTGGCACACTGCTGGCCAACCAGGTCTCCATCTGGGTTCACAGGAGTCTAGTGAGCGTTGTAGGGCTTAGCTCGCCGCTTCACTGCTGTTTTCCCCTCACTTACCCTTATGGATGACGAGCATGGTCACCAATCAGAGCGTGTATTCCCATTGAGCCTTAGTCTTAGAAGGGGGTTTGCCTTGAGGGGGACCCGACCACTTGCCTTGATGTCTCCTGAGCGAGCCACTTGTTTGTTCTTGTAATCAGTCGGCCTGCTTATATTGTTTTGTATTTTTCCTGTCAGTCTTTCTTTCAGGATGTATCTTCTGTTCTTCTGGCCACTACAGGTTGTTCTGCTTGCCCTTTCAAGTGGACCTTTCCCCTCAGAAGATTCTGGATGCTGTTCAGGATTCCATCTATGGTCTTGTGTAATGCAGAGACTCCACAGGAAGCCTCATTCTCTGGGCACGTTGTATCCCCCTTTTAGGTATTCCAATTAGTTATAGGCAGAAGACGGACTTACAAGCTTTCTATGGTGGTATTTCGGGCTATTTCTTAGTAGACTACTTTTAAGGAGCCCTGGTGGTATAGTGGGTTACACGTTAAGCTGCTAAAATTCATAGCAGTTTGAATCCACCAGTTGCTCCAAGAGAGAAAGATGAGGCTTTCCACTACTGTACAGATTTACAGCTTTGGAAACCCTGTACAGGGACGCAATGAGTTAGACCCAATTTGATGGTACAAAGCAGTAGCAGACAGCTTTTGAGTACAAGCATCCAAACCCAGTACTAGACTTGGTCATATTCTCAAATTAAATACCTAAAGCCAAGTTTCCATTTAGTATTTCTTTACTGGTTTTGTTTACATTTCTTAGCGTTTATAAAAAGAAAAATGCATTTTAAAATCAAACATGCTATTACAACATCTGTGTCATACCTTTGTTAAGTATAAGAGTGATTTTTATTGGTGCGATGCTATAGGATACGGACTAGACTATAAACCACAAGGTCAGCAGTTTAAATCTACCAGTTGCTCCTCAGAAACCCTCTACAGGGTCGCTATGAGTTGGAACTGACTTGACACCACTTAATAACAACACTCCATACAGATCTCTGCAACGTAAAGTAATCTGGACTCTATTCTAATCCTTTAATTTAAGCAATAATATATTGACAATAATCCCTGGAGTGAAATTTGGCAGTTTATATTCTATTTTCTAATTCTTAAAGTCACTTAATTTTTAAATTTTATTCCCAGTCTTGATAGAAAGTTTACACAGCTTAAACTTTTTTCTATTTACTTCCAAGAAGTTTAAAAAGTGCTTACCATTTGTGATGGAATTTCCATTTTCTGCAGTTATACAACTAGACAGTGAATTAGATAACTCAATCCCACGGTTATTTGCATTTCTGTCTTGAGTCTCTGGTGTAATTTCTGATGCACTAGGATCCTCCTGGCTAGTTAAGTTCATGTTAGTTTCATAACCTAAAACAAAATTGAGAAAAGATTATACTTCTTCTGATAAAATGCACTGAGTCAATTGAATAAAATATTTAAAAATGTATCACATCAAATAAGAATTAAAGTTGAAAATTTAAATTATAAACAATTTTTAATCACAGTATGTCCTATAAACTATCAAATTTTACAACAATACAGTTAAACCTAACAGGAAATGTTGAATGCTGATCATTAATTTTATTACAGTTTGTGATTTTCATATAAAGTTATACATAATTTTTGATGTCATCAGCCTAACAAGTTACAATTACAGTATTGCTCATCTTGAGAAATGTATTTCCCGGAAGAACCATGGCAATATTGTTGTTATTAAGTGCCATTGAGTCAGTTCCAACTCATAACCCTGTATAGGTTTCCAAGAGCAGATGGTGAGTTTGAACCACCATCCTTGCAGTTCAAACAGACCTTGCAGTCCAGTGCTTATCCTTCAGCTGCACACCATTTAAATAGACCTGGAGCAATCTTGCTAAATATGGGGCTCTTATGCTAAAGGTCAAGGAGCTCTGGTAGCGTAGTGGTTACGAAACGGGCTGTGAACTGCAAGGTCAGCAGTTTGAAACTACTAGCTGTTCTGAGGGAGAAAGATGAGGCGTTCTGCTCCCGTAAAGATTTACAGCCTTGGAAACCCTGTACAGGGTCCTTGTGAGCAGAACCGACTCCATGGCACACAGCCACCACCGTAACCACTCTTAAAGGTCAGTAGCCAGAACCTACCAGCTGCTTCCTTTTAAGGTTATACCTTCGGGAACTCTATGGATCAATTCTGTCCTATAAGGTCACTTAGACTCAGAATCAACCCTGTGAAAGTGACTCTGTGAGTCAGAACCTACTCAGTGACAGTGGGAGGGAGGGGAAGGGGGGAGCAATCTCAGAGCTTTGAAAAAATATATATTTATAGCATTATAATAAAAGTTGTTAGTATGCACTTACAAGGAACTCAGGTGGCCCAGAGTTAAAGCACTTGACTGTTAACCAAAATCTAGGCAGTTTGAACCCACCAGCCACTCCCCACATAAACATGTGGCAGACAGCTTCTGTAAAGGTTACATACAGCCTTGGAAACCCTAAGGGGCTACTCTGTCCTGTCTGGTAGATATGAGTTCCCTGATGAGACATTAAAAACAACTAACCATTTAGGAATATTAAACTTCAAACACTGCTTCTGTATTTCGTCACAGACATTTTTAGTACCTAATGTTTTAAGTTCCTAATGTTTTAAGTACCTAATGTATTTAGAACCTAATAGTATTAAGTGCTCTGAGAAAAATGAATACAACAGAGGTCATTGTCCTGAATAAAAAGGAAGGGGCCAATAAAGTCTTAAAAAATACAGTGTTAATAAACTAGTACGTATATATTGTTGTTGTTAAATGCCATCAAGTCAGTTTTGACCCATAGCGACCCTGTAGAGGGTTTCTGAGGATGGTTGGTGACCTTGAACCACTGCCCCTGCAGTTCAAACCCACGTTGGAGTCTAGCGCATTAACTCACAGCACCACACCAGGACTCTGATATATAATGTAGTGAATGCTTTGTTGTTGTTGTTGTTACGCGCTATTGAGTCAGTTCCAGCTTATAGTGACCCTGTGTTTCCAAGTAGCAGTGGGTGAATTTGAACTGCCGACCATGGTGGGAGCAGTCCAGTGATATGTCTGAATTAAAATTGTAGATAAAATTATATTTATCCTCAGTTAAGGTGGATCAGTTACTCGAGTTTCAAAGCAAGCACATTAGTGTCACTCTTTACCTCTCCCCACTCTACCTCATCCTTCACCTGAGCCAGGTCCTCTTCAGACTGGTCAGGAGTACCTGGGATTGGCCCCTGCTTGCAAGGAACATTAAAACAGCTCCAGCCTACTGACAGAGTTCTTTTGAATGTCAAGGGGCTGTGTTATGTTTCTTTTCTGTGTCTCTTGATATATAGTAGATTCTGGCTGTGTGTAAAGTTAGGTCTTTCTGAAGTTTTAGGTTAAGAAACAATTCAAAAGGCATACTAATCTTAACTGGCTCTATTTTACTTTACATATGGCAGAACAAAATTTGTTATCTAACTTGATCCCAACAACCAACACTCCAGTAGGGAGAGACATTATTCCGATTTTACTGAGAAGGAAATCAAGGTTACTCAAAGCTGGAAAGTATTTGAATGAAACTTTTATGCGTGTCTTCTGATATTAAGTTGTTGTCATTTTACTAAAAGACAAATTAGACTAAGGAAATTCCATGCTTTCAATTGCTATTCTCTAAAAGAAAGGTAGAGATCACGAAAGAGAGATAGGAAGAAAAGAAAAATATAAAGAAAGGAATAGGGTGAATGCATCCCATAGAAGATCTTTCAAAGCTCTTCCTGTATTGAGTCTTATCTGCTTCCTTGACATTTCCCCTTGTTACTTGAAACATATACTCACATGTAGCTGTTGTTAAGTGCCACTGAATCAGTTCTGATTCACACTAAACCTATATAGGGTTTTCAAAGAGCAGCTGATGGGTTTGAATTGCCGACCTTGTGGTTTGTAATCCAGTCCTGATCCTATAACACCACACCAGAAATTCTATATATACTCAAAAAGCAGTACACATAATGAGCATTTTTCTAAGTACCCTATATTGGATCGGGTTTTAGTGCTTTGGTATCTGCATTCTGTCTGCCTGAATAATCTTCTCGCTTAAGCCCACATCTTCCTCCTCACTAGTCGGGCATTCATACATATCACCTCCTTAGTGATAGCTCATTTACAAGTTAGACAAACAGCACAGGGAGCAACACGGTTTTCCCAGAAAGGAAGGTGTGTCAAGATCTAGAGGTAGATAATGCTGTATACATAGAATGAAGGCAAAATTACCAGGGCTTTGAAAACAAAGCAGAAGAGTTTATATATCATTGATCCAATGAGCCATTGTGGCTCCTGTCTCTCTAACACTTAAAAACAAAGTCATTCAGTCAAGGTGACACTCATAAAAACTGACAACAATGAAAACTCAGGCTAATCTTAACTTGACAATGAGCAATTATTGAACAAGAAAGAATATCTGTTCAATTTGATAAACTTTTTTTTTTTTTTTTAAATCTTCTGAAAATCAGTAGAACAGAAATGGTTTGGCATTTGCCTTAAAGTACAATCACTTGTTTTTATTTCTAGTTAAAGTAGTTTTCATGGTTAAATTCAGGTATCTATAGAGCATCTGTCTGAGGCTGACTAGATGCTGTAGGTACAATGATGAACGGGACAGACCTAGAGCAAAGACTGCTCCTCTTGGGGACGTGGTACGGCCAATGAACACAAGCAATAGCTACCCATGGTGGACCCCAATGTGGTGAAGAACAAAATGGACAGTGAGGGGTGGTCATTAAACATTTTTATACAGGCTGAGTTTGGAAAACTTCTCTAGGAGGTAATATTTCCGTTCAGATGAGAATAAGGAATGCAATCCTCTGATGGCCAAAAGGTTGGAGATCCTAGCCCACTGATGCTCCATGGGAGAAGGAAGCAGCGGTCTTCCTCTAAGACGGTTTGCAGGCTTGGAAACGCTAGGGGCAGTTCTACTACGTCCTACAGTGTCTCTGTGAGTAGGCACCGACTGGTTTTTGTTTTGGAAGAACACGGAAAACAAACCAGACATAGAGAAGAAAAATAGCCATCACATACCTTAGTAAAGTCCCTAAAGTGGGATATTGTTGTTGGGAGCAATTGAGTGTGGTGAGTGGAACTGCCCCATGGGAGTGTTTTGACCTGTTACCTTTATGGAAGCAGGTAATCAGTTGTTTCTCCTGTGGAACCATTGGAAGGATTAGAATTATCAACCTTTTGGTTAGTAGCCAAGTGTGTAACTAGGGAACTTAGAGACTGAATTTTAAAGGAGCTAAGGTCAGTGTGGTGTGAAGGATTAGCCTTGGACTGCTAACTGTAGGATCAGTGGTTCAAATCCAACTGCCACTCCTTGGAAACCCTAAACAGTGTTGCTATGAGCCGGGACCAACTCAGTGGTACTCAACAACGATGATGAGGTCAGTGGGAGTCGAACGACTTGGGAAAGGGAACACAAAGAGGTAAAAGAAAGGACACAAGGTCTAGGAGACATCACAGACAGGAATTTAAACTGTACTTTTAACATCGTGGAAGGCTAGCTAAAGATCTGAAGCAAGTAACTCACACGATAGATGGGAATGTTGCTATTAAGTGCTGTCCAGATTTTTGACTTATATGACCCCCTGTGACAAGTAGAAACACCCCACACAATTTTCTAGGTTACATAGGGTATTCTAGGGTTTTCCATAATCTTTTGGAAAGGACACTTGGTGGCGTTTTAGAATAAGCTCTAGTCTACTAACTGACAGGTTGGCAGTTCAAACCAAACAGCCTCTGCTTTAGAGAAAGATGAAATTTACAGCCTAAGAAACCCTACCCAGGATTGCTATTAGTCAGAATAGACTAGATGGCAGTAGGTTAGGTTGGTTTGGAATCTTTATGGAAGCAAATTGCCAGGTCTTTCTCCCACGGAACTGTTGGTGGGTTCAGAATCACCAGTCTTTCCGTTGGGAGTCAAGCACTTTGCCATTGTGTCATAAGACCTCTTTCTTGTTGTTGTTAAGACCTGCTGAGTCACATCTGACTCATAGTATAGAGTTTCCAAGATTTTTGAAATCTTTGTGGAAGCAGAAAGCCTCACCTTTCTCCCACAAAGCAGCTGGTGGTCTTGATCCACTGACTTTGTGATTTTCAGACTAGTGAATATCCTTTGGAGCCACCGTGTTCCCAAGGAATTCTTAGTCTTACTTTATCTACTATAGGCTTACTCCTCTGAGACACTTAGGTGATTTGACACTAGTAATTGATGTTGTTGTTCAAATAGGTTCCAACCCATAGCAACCCTGTATAGGGTTTCCAAAGAGGTGCTGGTGAGCTTAAACTTCCAACCTTGTTGCTCAAACCAACTTTGCAGTTATAATGGCTTGCAAATCAGGAGAAACTTATTTGCTATGAAAGCCTTAAAACTTTTTTCATATTTCAATCAGTGGTATAAGTTGTAGCCAAGAAATGTTAAAAAAAAAAAAAAAAATTAAATACATGTTAGGATGTGATACATTATCTGCTAAAGATTTCTTTACATTTTTACCTTTTCTTTCTTTCTTCCTGTTCAGTGATACATCCAGATTGGAACAGAGAAACATCTTTCTTGACATAGATGTAAGAATAGATGATCAAAATAATGACCACTATTCACATTAATCTTACAATAATTATTATCTCTTAAGTATTTATTCCACCACTCATCTGTCAATTTGTTGAATTTGGTGGCTTGCACATTGCTGTGATGCTCAAAGCATTGCAGTTGGTATTT
>NW_006408547.1:16153246-16165514 GCF_000296735.1 Chrysochloris asiatica | reverse complement strand
AGAGACTGAATTTTAAAGGAGCTAAGGTCAGTGTGGTGTGAAGGATTAGCCTTGGACTGCTAACTGTAGGATCAGTGGTTCAAATCCAACTGCCACTCCTTGGAAACCCTAAACAGTGTTGCTATGAGCCGGGACCAACTCAGTGGTACTCAACAACGATGATGAGGTCAGTGGGAGTCGAACGACTTGGGAAAGGGAACACAAAGAGGTAAAAGAAAGGACACAAGGTCTAGGAGACATCACAGACAGGAATTTAAACTGTACTTTTAACATCGTGGAAGGCTAGCTAAAGATCTGAAGCAAGTAACTCACACGATAGATGGGAATGTTGCTATTAAGTGCTGTCCAGATTTTTGACTTATATGACCCCCTGTGACAAGTAGAAACACCCCACACAATTTTCTAGGTTACATAGGGTATTCTAGGGTTTTCCATAATCTTTTGGAAAGGACACTTGGTGGCGTTTTAGAATAAGCTCTAGTCTACTAACTGACAGGTTGGCAGTTCAAACCAAACAGCCTCTGCTTTAGAGAAAGATGAAATTTACAGCCTAAGAAACCCTACCCAGGATTGCTATTAGTCAGAATAGACTAGATGGCAGTAGGTTAGGTTGGTTTGGAATCTTTATGGAAGCAAATTGCCAGGTCTTTCTCCCACGGAACTGTTGGTGGGTTCAGAATCACCAGTCTTTCCGTTGGGAGTCAAGCACTTTGCCATTGTGTCATAAGACCTCTTTCTTGTTGTTGTTAAGACCTGCTGAGTCACATCTGACTCATAGTATAGAGTTTCCAAGATTTTTGAAATCTTTGTGGAAGCAGAAAGCCTCACCTTTCTCCCACAAAGCAGCTGGTGGTCTTGATCCACTGACTTTGTGATTTTCAGACTAGTGAATATCCTTTGGAGCCACCGTGTTCCCAAGGAATTCTTAGTCTTACTTTATCTACTATAGGCTTACTCCTCTGAGACACTTAGGTGATTTGACACTAGTAATTGATGTTGTTGTTCAAATAGGTTCCAACCCATAGCAACCCTGTATAGGGTTTCCAAAGAGGTGCTGGTGAGCTTAAACTTCCAACCTTGTTGCTCAAACCAACTTTGCAGTTATAATGGCTTGCAAATCAGGAGAAACTTATTTGCTATGAAAGCCTTAAAACTTTTTTCATATTTCAATCAGTGGTATAAGTTGTAGCCAAGAAATGTTAAAAAAAAAAAAAAAAATTAAATACATGTTAGGATGTGATACATTATCTGCTAAAGATTTCTTTACATTTTTACCTTTTCTTTCTTTCTTCCTGTTCAGTGATACATCCAGATTGGAACAGAGAAACATCTTTCTTGACATAGATGTAAGAATAGATGATCAAAATAATGACCACTATTCACATTAATCTTACAATAATTATTATCTCTTAAGTATTTATTCCACCACTCATCTGTCAATTTGTTGAATTTGGTGGCTTGCACATTGCTGTGATGCTCAAAGCATTGCAGTTGGTATTTTAAACGCCATCAGGGTCACCCACAGTGGACAGGTTCCAGACTAATACAGACTAGGAAACAGAAGAGGTGGAATACTTCTGAATGGTAGCCACTAAAAACCTTCGGATAATAACAAGACATTGTCAGATCTAGTCCTGGAAGATGAAAACTTTCAGCACTAGGTTCAAACATAACAACATTGAGGGTGGCACAGAACTGGGCAGTGTATCGTGTTGTGTACAAGGTCACTGAGTCCACAGTACCAAACGACACAAGCACGTGCTTATCCCGTGCCAATCCTCCTGCTGCATGCTGTATTGGATTGAGCTCTTGATTTCAAACCAATTCTAAAAAATTATTAATGTCATGCCTATTTTATAGATGAGGTCATTGAGGCCTGGGGTGGTTGATCTGCTTACAAATGTTTCACAGACTCACTAGTCAGCTTTGCAGTGGTTTCAAGCTGAGGCATGCCGCACTCTGAGTCCGCCCATCCTCATTCCTCTGTGCTCTGCTTCTCTATGTAAAGTTTTTCCTCATGATTCCATTTGTTGATATAAAAGATAAGGCAGTTTCTTGTCTGTGACTGTATCACATATGCCACGATGATAATAAATTGCCATGTGTAGGTTGGAGAAATTGCACCCTAGCAACTAAAATAGAGTTGTGTCATCAACATAGATGTCCCAATTTTGAGGTTATCTTAATTCATTAATATCCACTGGGGGGTTCTTAGCTTACCAAATTCTGTGTCAGCTCCTGCTCTAAAACTCTTACTTCACATTAGATCCAAACAAGTAGAAGCTTGTATGCCCTAACTTGTTACCTTTCTGAATTCAACCATAATGAAGTTCAAATGCAGAATCTCCCACCAATTTGATTTTTGCACACTGTAAAGTGGAAGAAGCTTGTCAAAGGTCCACCCATTACCCTGTATTTAACTATGAAAATACTTATGACAATAACCAATAAAGAAGAAATTAGAATGAAATGAGAATGGGTCTTTGTTATAGAATTAAACACCAAAGATGTATACTTTATGGAAAATGTTTTAAAGAGGACATACAAAGTTAGCAAGTCTCTTCATGCCTGCAGTGACCATGAGAGTTTGGGGGTTGAAGAAAAGTCAGTCAGACCAAAAGAAAATGTTTGAAACTCTCAATGTATCTAAGTAAAAAAAAAAAAAAAATGGAGAGAAGCAAGTCAAATCCTGTCTAATAAAATAATAAAAATGTATGCTTGAATCATCTGTGTAAGTCTGCATCTTGTTTGTATAGTTCAGTGACATCTCTTGTTACATGTTTTTTACATTGTCTATCCTGGTGGCTACAGTACCTATGGTAGTTTCTTTTCATCTCTAAACAGGATTTCTTTGTGACACCAACCTGGTATGGTTTCAACAGGTAGAAGAGAAATGAATCACATCAGATCTGACTCACAGATAAAGTCTTGGCATTTACATGTGGATTCCTGGTGTGGCACTGTAGGATAAACACTGGACTGCTAACCACAAGGTCAGCAGTTCAAACCTACCAGCTGCTCCTTGGAAACCCTATACAGGGTTGCTATGAGTCAGAACCGACTTGATGGCCTTTACATTAGGTTGCAATTACTAAATACAAATAGGCAGTATAGACACATTTAAGGTGAAGTGTGATCAAATAGTAAAGTTCTAACACATGCCTACATGTTAATACACAAAATATTTCCTTGGTTCTTGTGAGTTTTTATATAACTGAGATAGTGTTCTCAATGTATGTCATTCTTTTAAAGCTACTTCTTGATAAGACACAATTTTGTCTCCCTGGAGACACGGGGAAATATGTGAGTGAGTGATGCAAACAACTAAGCATTTGGCTACTATTCAGAAGGTTGGTGGTTCGTAGTAACTCAGAGATAACATCAGGAGAAAGGGCTGCAACCTCCTTCTGAAAGGTCAGAGCCATGGAAAACCATGGAGTCATCATGAGTGTGAACTGACTGGCTGTCACTATAGGGAAGAAGGTTCCTGGAAACTGGTAGGCAGTAGGTGGAAATAAGAATGCTTCAAAATATCCTACAATGAACAGGAAAACCTTTCACAACAAAAAAAGATATGGCCCCAAATAGTGCAGAAGTTGAGAAGACTTGTTTTACAACTTAAATGAGTAAGAGGCAACTATGGGGTCCAATGCAAAAAAAGATGGAAGGATACCACAATTAAGAGAAGAAGCTAGTCTTTATGACTGGTTTATATGAACCATGACCTTATCTACCCAGAAACCAGAGAACCAGACAATGCCCAGCTACCACTAACTGCCATACTACATAGAAAAGTATCGTAGAACAGAACTCAAATGATTACGACGTACAGATCTGCTGGGCTGGAACAGACAAGAGGACTCCCTGAGCTGATCGCCTTGAGTCACTCTTTAAACTGAACCCAAACTTTCCCAAAGTCACCATTTAGTTAAAGAACAGACTGGTTCGTAAAATAAAAACTATTACCCAAGGGTACTGGGTATCTTTAAAAAACAATCCTCTCTATGAGACCAAACGTTCAACAATTTCAAGTAAAGATGAAAGGATAAGAGGAAAGGAGAACCAGATTACTGGAAATGAAACATCTAGAAAGAAATGTATGAGAATGCGAAAATTCATGAAAATGAAACCAATGTCACTCCACTATGTGTGTGATGGTGGCGGTTGTGTGCCATTGAGTTGGTTCAGCCTCATAGGGTTTCCGAAGCTGTAAATCTTTATCGGAACAGAAGGCTTCTCCTGCAGAGTGACTGGTAGACTCGAACTACTGACCTTGCTGTTAATCCACTACACTATTCAGACTACTGAACAATGTGTTCATAATTGTTCATTGGGAATAGCATTTGCTGTATTAATTTTTACCAAAACCAAAATAAAACATTATTTAAAAACAAAAAGCTAAAGTCTGATCATGCCAGTTCCTTACTGCAATCACACGACTGATTTCTTCTTTCATTCAGGTCTAGGTCCATTGACTTCCCAAGGCCTAGAGACCATGGTCTGTCCACACTTGTCTCAGACCTCAACTTGACCCACTGTCCCTTGCTACCTTCTGCTCTCACTCCATTATTTCTCTGCACTCCTCCAAACTGCCTTCAGTTTAGCACATTATTCTTGGCTCTATTCAAATCTCATTAGAACAGAAAGACCTTTCGAGACCACCTTCTAGAAAATGGCTCCTTCTCCTCATCCCAGACCTATCTTTACTTATCCACATAATCTTTCTTGTTGTTGTTGTCAAGTTCCTTTGAGTTGGTTCTGACCAATAGTGACCCTGTATAGGGTTTCCTAGGAGCAGCTGGTGAACTTGAACCGCCAACCTTGCAGTTTAAGCAGACTTTGCAATCCAGCGCAGCATTAACCCACAGCACCTCACAGCGCCACACCAGGATGCCTTTCTTACAACACAATAAATTACTGTTCAGTGTTTTGTTTACTTGCTCTTTCCTCTAGAATTTTGGTTCCATGAGTTCAAATGCAATAACCCTTTCATTCACTGTTGGACTATCAGTTCCTAGAACACAGTAAGTGCTCAATGGACATTTGTTGAAAGGAATGATGAATGGATAATTAATGAACTATAAAATGACATCCTACAAAAATTTTGTTGACTAAAATCACATTTTTCACAACTGTAAAATAGTTGGCAAGAGTTCTAAATAAAAATTTCATGCACAAGATTAAGACAAAATTGGACATCCCAGTAATAAGGTTTTCACAATTCACATGAAATTATTTGAAACATGTGAAAGGATTTCTGCTATTAATAATATGCTTTGGGTTCCAAAATTCACTTGTTTAAAATTATAACATGGCTAGAATTTCATTGTCTGAGTCAAACCTTTTCTACTTATTCAAAGGTTCAGAACTGTTTGTTTTCTACCTAACAGTATGAACTTGTGGGGGGAACAATCTATAAATATTTAAAATCTGTTGAGAATCCAAAGCTTAAGGATTCATGTGTTTTTACCGTGGCAGCTCCTAAACATCAAAATGATAGATCTAGATATATTTGATATTTTTAAATCTGACATCTAGTATCAGGAAATGAAGCTGACTTTGGTAAATGCTGCAGGTTTTTGGGGGTGTTGTGTGCTATTCTGGATACTTCATAGTTGGGAATGGACAAACGTGTGTTGACCGGGAGTCATGAGTAATGAGTGCAAAATTCTGGCCATCATTTGTACAGGCCTCTTCCACCAGCCCAACATGGATTCCGTGTAGGTACAACTAATATCTGCACACCTCACAGCTTTTGCAAACAAAATTTGCTTTACTTTATTTTCTCATTTTTGACACATGTTCACTCTCCTACCTAAATGTTGCCATTTAATTTTTTTTTTTTTCTTTAAAACATTGTATAAATTTTCGCCTCTGGAAAGATGGAATCTGTTTTAGGAACAGAGCCCTGGAAGTCATTTATCTGATAAGATCCTTACTCTTGATTTTCTTAGTTACTGGGGAAAAGAACATGTGTGGAATTAATGAATAAGATTACAAGGCAACAGGTCTTCCGGTTATTATCGATGATATTTTGATGATTGCTAGAGTGTTTTACAGAGATGCCCGAGGGTAGTGTCTGAGTGGAGAAAGCTTTCCTCTCCGGTCACAGCAGCTCTCCTGTACAATCTTAGCCTGAGAGCTGAGTTGGAAATCAACTCATGTGTTTTAGGAGCAGAATCAAAGCTAAGATGTTATTGGGGGAGTGGGAAGTAAGGTGGAGACTAAGACCAACTTTTCTAGGATAGGAAGGCAACATTTCTGCAGCGGAGGGCAGAATCTTCTCACTGGGAGGAGAGGAGTTCCCTTGAGTAAGTGTGGATGCAGTAGGGAAGCATAATGAACGTATGACTATGAAAAGTTATCCTTTTTCCACCGCCTTAGCGTCAGCGGGCCCTCACCTCACACAAATCCCCCCATGCATCATGAAAAGCAACACTGTATCAATCCAACTGTTATGGGCTGGACTGTTGTGGTCCACTCGGCTTTCACTGACTGATTTTCTGAAGTAGATCACAAGGTCTTTCTTTTCAGTTCTTCTTCGTCTGGAAGCTCTCCTAAACCCTGTTCAGTGTCATAGCAACACAATGGTCTCCACAGAGAGACAGGTGGTGGCTGCCAAGGAGAAACAGAGGCTGGGAATCAAATTGGGTCACAATTGTGGAAGGTAAGGACCCTGTGACTGAACCCCCCCTGCTGACAGAATTGCTCACTCCAAATCAACAGCTAGAAGAAAGCTGGCCAAAGGTGTAGTATCTGGTCCATTCCTGGGGAGGCAATGAGATGTCCTTGAAACTGGTAGTCACTTTGAGGACAAGTGAGAGTGAACTTACCAGGAAAAGGAGTGAGCTCACAACATCCTCCTCCACACTTGGAGTTGTTGTATTGTGAAATGCTGTTGAGTTGGTTCTGACCCATAGTGACCCTGCATAGGGTTTCCAAGGAGCAGCTGGTGAGCTTGAACCACCAACCTCGCAGTTCAAACGGCTTTGCAATCTGGTGCATTAACCCATAGCACCACACCAGGACTCCCTAGGAGAAGGCCCACTAATTCAATAAGCTTTGATCAACCCTGCAAGATCAAAACTTTAAGCTAACAACTAGCTCAGAACTTCCGGAAAATACATAGGAAGCCAATGACCTCTCCAATGCTTACATTCTACAGCAGGGGTGCAGAATCTTTTTCCTGCCAAGGGCCATTTGGATTTTATAACATCACTTTATATAAATTTATGTTCGTCCGAAAAAAGCTCCTAGATTTATTGAATTTTGAGTCCTACAGGTGGTTGCCTTGGACAGGGCCTGACCACATGATTTCAAGGTCTTATATGATCCGTGGGCCTCATGTTTCCCACCTCATTCTAAAGGGTATGTAAGACACCACAGGGCAGAAATCTATGACACACGATGATATGTACAACAACACAGTACAGATAACTTGGGGAGATTTCTGAAAGAATTATCTAGACTAGTCACTGTGAGATTCTCATCCTACTTGGCTGAACTAATGTTTGTTGTTTTTTACTTGTTAAAGCCTTTGACAATTAAAATAGCAACAAGGATGGGAGGGAGCATTTTAACACGTTTCTTTTCTCAGGCTTCTGGGTGAGGACTCAATTCGAACGGTGAACATCTTCAAGATTCCATCCGTGCAAGTAAAAAGGCAACAACACATGGCCAGAGGTTGGCACAAACTCAATGCCAAATGCATGAAGAATTCATCGGTAAAATCTGGAGAGGATGGTGTAGCTAGGTAAGCCTCTGTGAAATCATTGTTTTGCTAAGTGGTGTCAAGTTGGTTCTGACTTATCATCGCCCTGTATCAGATTTTCAAGTCTAGGCCTTGCTGGTGTTGGTGTTAAAGGCCATCAATTCAGTTCCAACTCATAGTGACCTGGTATAGGGTTTCTGAAGAGCACCTGGTAGGTTTGAACTTCTTAAGTTATGGTTCACAAGCCAGTGCTGATCCTACAGCACCACACCAGGATTCTAGTCTAGGCCTGAGGGACTGTTTTAAGTCAGTCTTTTAGATACAAAAGAGCAGATGAAGCAAGTAAGCAAACCAATGGAGGGGACCATGCACGCCATCTGGGTATAGAAACTGAAAAGACACGAAGACCTTCCTTCAGAATGAACAGAGAGAGTGCCTTTCCCCAGAGTCAGCACCCAGGATCCAGACTTGTATTCTCCTAAACGGTGAGAAAATAAATTTCTGTTTATTAAAGCACCCCTTGTGGTATTTCTAAAACAGTACTAGATCATGAAGACAGCAGTTTTTCAAAGCACACTGTTTATTAGGGCTGAAAAGGAAATGTCTAGGAGAGATTTTAACAATCTCTCAGGAGGGAGACCATTTAGGACAAGAGAGATTTGGAAGGGTGATGAGGCTGAACTGCGAGGGCACAACTGATAATGGATACAAACAAGCAGGTGTAGGGTCAGAGGAGGGAGGGCACTGAGGGGGGGTGGGGTTGGTCAGGGCAACACTCAGAGGGGGAGGAGCTGGGCAAAGGAGAGGTAGACTGACAGTACCAAATGCCACCAAAAGGTCAAGGAGAAAGAGCGCTTCATACGCAATGGAATGTTTCTTTAAGAAGAATGCTTAAAAAAACAATTCCTCTCTTAGTTACCTTAAGTTGAGATAATTTTAGAGTGTATTTTGGAATTGTATGAGATAGGATCCAGGTTTCAGTAATGCAGGAGAAAAACAAACTGTAGCTGTTTGACTTATTTAATACTGAGAGTGCTATGTAAGGCATAAAAAATGTGAAAATACATTTTCAACTCATTACTCATTCAGGCTATAACTCATTCTGCAACTCTATAGGAAAATTCCTCTTCAGAAAGGCAGTTGCATGAAGGGAATGTTTTTTCCTACTTGGCATTAAGGAAAAGTACAAATACTGAGGTGCCTGACACGGATTTGTTACATTACAAGCTTTTATTTTGTTTTTAAAATGTAGAATTTGCAGTTAGACTGTGCTTATTGATATAGGTACATTATGCATCACTACATTTCAGGAGGATCAGCAGCTAGTATGTGTTAAACCAAACGTCTGTGATTTCTGTCAAACCTTATAGTATTGATCATGATGTATAAATACAAAGAAGGACTGAGAGATCACTAATAAGTGGATCATCTTTCTGCTATAACAAAACTTCTTGAAAATGAATTGAATTTTTTTTTCCCTTTTACATGAAAACACGCCCAAACATTACCTCCCAGAAAGACAAATGTCAATGTTGAGGAATCACATAGAATCACATAGTGACTGATCCTAAACTCAAGAAAACAGACTTCAACAAGTGGAGTTGTGGCAAGAGTTAGCAAAAAGTGAATCCAGGAGAGATACATAAGCTCACGAAGTAGGTGTACACTGATTTTGTGTCCATTTTGAATGGCGCTATTCTATTTCATTGGAGTCCTGGTGTGGCAATGCGGGTTAATGTGTTGCATGGCAAAGTTGGTTTGAATTGCCAGGTTGGTGATTCAAACTCACCAGTCCCTCCTCGTAAAGATACACAGAGTCACGATGGGTCAGAACCGAGTCAACAGCACTTACCACCACCACCATTCTATTTAATTGACCTGAAAGTGTATGTTGACAACAGACTTTATCACCCTTTTCTAACACTCTCTATGAGTTGAAATTGACTTGATGGCAGCAGGTTTTAGACTTTGCATGGAATCCTGGTATGGCGCTGTGGGTTCACATGGTAGACTGCAAGGTTGGTTTGAGTAACAAGCTCACCAGTTGCTCCTCACAATCCCCTATGTTGTTGTTGTTAAGTGTCGTCGAGTCGGTTCCGACCCATAGCGACCCTGTACAGGGTTTCCGAGGGTGTAAATCTTTACGGGAGTAGAAAGCCTCATCTTTCTCCCGCGGAGCAGCTGGTAGTTTCGAATTGCTGACCTTCAGGTTCGCAGCCCGATTCGTAACCACTACACTACCAGAGTTCCTTCACAATCCCCTATACAAGGTCACTATGAGTCAGTACTGGCTTGGTAACAACAGCAATAGTTGCATAAATATATCGAGATAGAGCTTCAATGTCCAATAATAATGGTCAAACTGAGATCAGAATACTAGGTCCATGAATAATAACTCTTGTGACACAGGGGACCTTAGAATACTTGTAGGTTGCCAAGTTACATTTCTGTAGCAATTGATTCCTTCAGAAGAAAGAAAAATTTAACACTGTGGCCATTGCAAAGAATGGATGGGGTGAGAAAACATAATTGTTCTACATGCTTCTAACCTTAAAAGGCCATAGTCTGCACACTCAACATTCTTTCCTATTTTTCAATGATGCCTTATGAAATCACTACTCTTGAGTAGATCAAAATTCTTCCTGAACGTGTGTTTCAAGCATTCTTCTGTGGCACAAAGTACCACAGATACTTACTCTCTGGGTTAAGTGGGGTAGACTGGAAATGTTTGCTCGTCCCCTTAACTTTTAACTCTTGCCACTCACTCTCCTGCCAAGTCTGAGAACATGGTTTCCACTAAAAACCACCAACTGAAGTAGGAAATGGAGTGATCACTTGGACACCATATGTGGAGAGCAAGAGAAGAATGCATTGATAGTAAAGCTGAAAAACGTCAGTCAGTATAAATAAGCTTTTCAGTACCCAAAATAGCACTTGCATATTCAGTGGTACCAATTTTATTTTTAAATTTAACTAAGTGGATCCTTTCAGGCACATTTATTTTGTCCCTGCCATAATGGAAAAGAAAAAAAAAAAGAAATTTCAAAAAAGAACTTTTTTTCTTTGGTTCCTTTCCTTGTACTTGGGTATCTAGCCACTCCTATAATTAGCTGAGTATGCAACGCCTAAACAACACGCTTGCCTGGCCCCGAGCCCCATTCCTCATGTACAATTTCATAGGTCATGAGGTTATTTATATTGCTGTTATTTTTACATTTCCTAAATGCCAGGTGGAAATGTAAATCCAGGAGTCCTGGAAGGCAATGCATAGCAAAACAGCACGGGTAGCCTCAGTATGCTTTCAGTTAGGTAAATAGTTCTTCCTCCTTTTCCAGAAAGTAAAGGTGGAGAAGATAGGGCCCCACCCTCCTGTGTTGTTGGTTTTAAGTGCTCTTGAGTCCATTTTGACTCATAGTGACCCTGTATAGAGTTTCTGAGGAAAGGCTGGTGAGTTTGACCTGTTGACACTGCGATACAAATAACCTTGTGGTTCAGTGTTTACCCTCACTATTGCCACACGTTGTCACACCAGGACCTCCCTGTAGGCGGTAGTTAGTATGTGTAATGGCTGTGGTCTGTATGATAAGCTAGTGAAATCTACCATCTGAAAAAATCAAAATAAAAGCAAACAAAAAGTAGGTGACAGAGAACTAGTTAACGCAGCAAAAGCAAATTACAATTCAGAGCTCTCATCATTTAATCTTTACAGAATGTATCTATCTAAAGCATTTAATAACCAAATAGGAGCAGGACACTCAGAACAGATGTAACTCATAGGCCACTTGTTGTGGCAACATATAACTGAGCAGGGATTTGGCCAGTCAGGCACCAAGGCGACTGAGACAGTAGGGTTGGGGTAGGGACTATGGAGAGCTTAAGGTACTAGTCATTTATCAACTTGTATGGAAATATTTCTGTATTAAAAAAAAACAAAAACAAAAACAAAAACAAAAACAAACTGCTTTGGTTTTCATCCCTGGATGGTAGAAACAGTTAATGGGATTGGCTTCTAACCGGAAGGGTAGAGCCTCCAGTTTACCCAGAGGCACTTGGGAAGAAACATCTGGTGATCTATTAAAACCCAAATCATAGAAAGCTCTGTGAAGTAGAGTGTTCACCATGAGTTGGAGATGACGAGACAACATTATTTATTTTTGTGGTGGCACTAGGGCCCGTTAAAACTCGAACTCACCCACTGGCAGATCCCTGGAATAAAACCCCTGAGATCTACTCCTATAAAGATGACAACTGGGAAACCCCATGGGGAAGTTATATTCTGTCATATGGAGCTTCTATGAGAGAAAGTATCAGCTCAGCAGTACTGAACAACATAAAAAGCAAGGTAAATGACAACTTCGCCTGTCTATGCTGGCTGGCTCTGAGGCTGCACATGTAAGATCCAAGTTGTTGTTGTTGTTGTTAAGTGCCAACGAGTCGGTTCCGACCCATAGCGACCCTGTACAGGGTTTCCGAGGGTGTAAATCTTTACGGGAGTAGAAAGCCTCATCTTTCTCCCGCGAAGCGGCTGGTAGTTTCGAACCACTGACCTTAAGGTTC
>NW_006408547.1:16100690-16153146 GCF_000296735.1 Chrysochloris asiatica | reverse complement strand
CGAGGGTGTAAATCTTTACGGGAGTAGAAAGCCTCATCTTTCTCCCGCGGAGCGGCTGGTAGTTTCGAACCGCTGACCTTAAGGTTCACAGCCCGAGTCGTAACCACTACGCTACCAGAGCTTCCAAGTAGTACATGTAAATTGCATACATACATTTAAATCATTTTGAAACTCCTTGACAAGCTATATGGACTATTTCTTTGATACCTTTTGTATTGTGCCTTTTAACAATGGTCGATTGGATGGTGTTAGTAATTTCTCGTCCCTTCAAATCGTATGCTCATGAGACTAAATTTCCCTTGACTTGTCAAAATGACACACCACAGAGCAAATGTCAATCACCCCAGAAAGGATAAGCAATTGGGATCTTGTAGAGAAAAGTTAACCCTATGTCTGAAATGCATTCTCATGTAACTCAATATGATAGGAAAAGATGATGAAACATCCAGTTGGTGATGTGATTCTCCTCCTCATGCCCTGCAATCATTTTTAATGAATTATTTTAAACACAAGTATGTTTACATGTTAATGGACATAGAAAAATCAAGGGAAAATATCCTTTACACATAGCCTAAAGTAGTCAATTCCAAGCATAATTTGATCACATCATGTGCCTGTTTAAAATCTTTTAATATCTCCTATAATGTCAGGATAAAGCACAAATTGATCGCTAGTAATAGAAGGTGAGGTCTTTCTATTCTGGGACTTGAAAAGTCTCCCTAGCCACTTCAGTCTAATCTCCCTTCACCCTTCCATATAAATCCTACCCACTAGACTAGTGTTTTTCAAAGAACATATTTGTGGGTGGAGAAATCAATTTAGTGGTTCATAAAAAGCATTTAAAAATGAAATAGAAAAGAATAAATTCAATAAAACACAGTAGGGTTTCACAAACACTAAGGGTAAAAAGTGTTTTGTGAAACATGTTTATTGTCATAATGTAAAATGCGCCTCACTAAAATTCTAATGAAGGGCAAATGCTACCTTTATTTCTTCAATTATTCAACTCTGTACAATTTAGAACAAGGTCTGGCATAAAAGAAATCCTCAGAAACATTCTGGAATAACTAAACAAATCCAAGAAGCTTGCCCATCTTATTTTAATGATTTTTGAAAACTTCAGAAAAATAACACAAGTAATGTAAAATATTTTGCTAGTTTCATCATCTTAGTTGAAACTAACCTCTGATTTTTTAAAAAAGAGCTACATGTGTTGGGGACCTGTCATGATTATTTTTTTTTTTTTAAAGTCATTACAGAATGCTTCTAAAATATATAAAATCCCCACAGAAATGGAAATACAGTCTGATTAGCAGCTGGACCACATCTGGGTTTTCTAATGATCATCAGATTAAAAATTATTTTTTTTATGATCCCCATCACTATATATAAATAAAGCCCAGCGCCTCTTTATTGTAGAACTATCCCAGCCTCTGTAAATTACAGATGATTTCAAGCCTGGGTAAGTGAACAGAGAAGACCCCCTGCTATGCTGCAACTACACTAGTGAAATTAATGGTAACAATTAGAGTTTCACTGTCTTGTATGACATGAAAGTGATTCAACAAAATCTACTTGTACTAAGTGCTTTGTTAGCTTCATGTGGTGGAATTAGGGTAGACCAGGAAGGCACAGCATGTTACAGCTGGAACTGAAGCTATGAATGTCCCAAATCTGGAGTGGCCATGACTCTATTTTTCTTAGGGACTGAAGTCGTTATTTTTGAGACAATGCTGTGGTGCTTTATTGAACCGCAGTGAACTGTTAACAACAACGTCAGCAATTTGCGTCCATAAGCTGCTCCTCAGAAACCCTATGCAGGGTGACTATGAGTCATCTATAGAGTGAAAACAAATGAATGCTATTGCTGTTGATTGTGTTATTATAATTAATTGTCATTGTATGCCATCAAGGTGATTTCAACTTGGAGTCTCGTTTTAAGACAGAGTAGAAGTGCCCCCCAGGGTTCTAGTCCATCATATACGGTCACTTTGAGTTGCAATCGACTCAACAGTACACACCCCCAGCAACCATCTTTACAGGGAACAGAGTGGCAGGTCTTTCTCCCACGGAGTGGTTGGGTTTAAACATCAGCCTTTTGGTTAGCAGCTGAGACCTTAGCTAGTATATCAATAGAACTCATTATTATAATGAATTGTTGTTAAGTGCCCCTCAAGACAGTTCCAACTCATAGCGATCCTGTACAAGGTTTTCTGAGGTTGTAAATTTTTCAGGGAGCAGAAAGCCTTATCTTTCTCCAGAGGCACAGTTGTACTCAAACCTCCAACCTACTGGCTCACAGTCCAGTGCTTATCCTACAGAGTCATCACGTTCCCCTGTTATAATGAAATGCTGTTGAATTAGTTCTGACCCACAGCAACCCTGTATTTGGTTTCCGAGGAGTGGCTGGTGAGCTTGAACTACCGACCTTGCCATTCAAACTGACCTTGTGGTCCTGCGCATTAACCCACAGTGCCACAACTATAATTGACTAGTAGTTGTAGCTGTGGTAGTGTAGTAGTTTTGAATCGGGCTGCGAACCTTAAGGTCAGCAGTTCGAAACTACCAGTCGTTCCACGGGAGAAAGATGAGGCTTTGTGCTCCTGTAAAGATTCACAGCATCAGAAACCCTGTACAGGGTCACTATGAGTCAGAACCAACTCCATGGCATATTACCACCAGTACTTGTAGAAATACAGGGTATGAGCATGACAATTACAGATTTCAAAGAACAGCTAGGTGAAAGTACAAAAATGCCTAAGAAGCTTTGCACATGGCGAATGCTAGATGAACACTGTTGGCTCGTGGAATGACGAATCAGATAGAACAGTATGGAATATAGTCAGTTCTCAGTTTGTGTGAACATTTCTAGGTTCATCTCAGGATGAATCATAAAAGATGATTCAAGTCAGGCATAAAGGACCTAAACACTGTTAAGACAGTTCAGAAATAGGTTTGTCTTTTCTGATACTCTTAGGAAGAGAGAGAACATGGCATAAATCCAGTGCATCTTCAGGAAAACACTCCTCACACCATGTCACATCTGAGCCTTTCTTGACAAAAGGAAGAAAACCCCAGGATATTGTATTATGCAGCAATAATGAGATGCAGATAGTCATGAAGGTCTTTATTAACTTGCTTAAGGAGAGAGGCTGAGTGGCTTAGAGGATAAAGCACAGAATTTCTCTTTTGAGACCCCAGTGGGAGTTTAATTTGCAATTCAGTGTAGAGAGGCACAATACCCAATCGCTGCTTGCTTTAATGGGTTGATAGTATGGAAAATATTTACTGGTTATGAACTCTTTTGAAAAGATTGTCTTTTTTCAGAATATCAGGTACAATAGATTTTTCTCCAGCTGATGATGTAGTACAGAACATTGCAGTAGTAATGGCTTCTCTGCTACATTTGGCTAATCTCAAAACTGATATTTACGCAAGATGCACTCAGAGTTTTGATAGGACTGGCATGCAGGTGGCTGCAGATTTACAGGAGATATGTTAAGGTAATTTCCCAAGATAATTTATATTATTCAAAGGGTAACTTTTTTGATCAGATTGATCTGAATATTTAATGATCACAAATCTGGGCATCGTTTTACTCCTGGGTTTCAAAGGCTGATGAAGTAGCACAGGCTAGAAGAGACACTAGCCTAGCATGACCCGTGAGTTTGATGTGTTCCCAGCAGATATTTATTGAGGGCTTGACACCAACTCTTTATTCTTTCAAGGTTCTCACATTGTCATTATCTATATCTGTTTCTACAGCCACACAAGAACTGCAACATAGGACTCAGCCATACTAATGATCCTGAAGGACGTCACACGGTTTCCTTCAGTTACACACAGGATCTCAGGGAGTCAGAGTTAACTTCACAGGAACCAACAACAACAAAATCATCACATAATTTAAAAATAATATGATTCCTGACTTTTTCCCGAAAGTTGCCGCAGAGACAGATGGTGAGGGCTCTTTTAATTGCCTGTCTTCTCCCTGTCCCTATCACAGTGCCTGTGGAAAATAAACACTTGTTCTCTGTACAATCCAAAGTATGGATCCTTGTGCATGGTGAGGAAACTCTACCGGTTTAATTTCTAGTTGATCCTGAACAAACATCTGAGACTTTACTAATAAAGCCCCTCCTCGGAGATGGAAACCTGCATTCTATAGCAGTCACACATTTCCTAAGTAAAGATGCTTGGTGAGCACTGTACATTTAAATGCAACCTTGTGTGTGTGGGGGGGTGGTGGTGGTGGTGGTGGTGGTGTGGGGTGGGGTGGTGGGGGTGGGGTGGTTCACTGTCTTTGAGTCAATTTTGACTCACAGAGTAGTTGTATAAGGTTTCCAAGGCTCGAAATCTTTTCAGGAGCAGAAATCCTAGTCTTTCTCCCAAGGAGCAGCTAGTGGGTTTGAACTAACAGCCTCTTGTTTAGCAGACTAGTACTTAGACTACAGGCCTTTTTTGCTGTTATGTGCTGGAAGTTGGTTTGTACTCATAGTGACCTTGTATAAGGTTTCCAAGGCTGGGGGTAAGAAGCCTCCTCCCTGTCCCATGGAGTGAATGGTGGATTTGAGATGCAGACTCTGCCGTTAACAGCCCAGTGCCTAACCCACTGTGCCACTAGGGTTTCCCTGAATGTAATGCTAATAACTGTGCTGTTCAGGTGACCAACAAAACCTCATAGAGGCTGAAACAAAGGGAGATGGAGAATGGGAAAACAATAGTCATGAATTTGAGGCCTTAGTCCAGCTATGTGTGTTTGGGGGCCCCTGATACTAAGATAATACTTTGTGGAGCAGTTGAGTAGAGAGGGTTTTGTAGAGGAAGTAAGGGGGAAAGGAGTTGGCAGAGTGGCACCCCAAAAAATATATTCTTTCCATTTAAAATTGGCATGGATGTCTCTCAGGAACATGAACAAATATACAAGAGGGAACAAAGAGTTTTTAATCTGTCCTCTTGCCACATGTTTTACTGGTAACGAGTCTACTTTAGAAGGAAATTATCTTCTTAGACTTTACATCATAATTTTAATTGTTGTCAGAGAAGAAGAAAGGTATAATAAAGTCCAGGGTTTAGAAAAAAAGAGACTTGTGTTTGATTCTTGACTCTGAGACCGATTAGTTTTTGTGATTATGGAGAAATCACTTAATCCCTCCAAGTCTCAGATTGCTCGTTAGTAAATGGGGATGTTCACACCTGCTTCACTTCTTCACAGAGAGACGAGGACCCAGACAGAAGGGAAACGTCAATACGCTGGGCCAACAGTAAAGGGTCACTTATAATGCTTAGCTGTTAGGATTATTAAGAGCACCATTAACACCTCACATGTTGTTTTTGAGCATCCATAGGTTACTTGTAATTGCATATATATACCTAGAATTGGTGCTATACTCTTCATTCATTTTCTGCTTCTGACCCTTTGCATTCGTTGTAGAACAAATCCTAACACTTATCGCTGAATTCTCATGAAATGGAAGAGAAACAATACAAACAACGGAGACAGAGCTTCCAAGTGGAAAGCTCTTCCTGCTGTTACTCCATGCAAGGCAGATGTCTCCTTTTAACTCCTCTTTCTTCCTCAAAAGTCATGGCTGTATTCAAAAAAGGTCACCTGCCTTGCACTTGACTCTCGTAACATACATTCTACCTGGAATGCCTAAACTTCTAGCTTCTGCACCTGAAAAACTCCATTTGTCCAACGGGCTTATGAGCAGGTTCCTCGCTGTTCATATGCTGATTCTTCTGTGACGCTCTCCTAGACGCCACAAAGCAGTTGCTTACTCTACTTCCAGGACCCTAAAATTACCTTTTATACACATCTTTTACAGCAGTCCTGAATCTTTTTCAGAGCACTAACATTTTTTTTTTGAGACTCTGATGAAGTTTATGCAGCCTCTCCCCATAAAAATGTGCATGCTATGGTGTGGCGCTATAGGATAAGCACTGGACCACAAGGTTGGTTTGAACCGCAAAGTTGGTGGTTCAAACTTACCAGCTGCTCTTTAGATACCCTATTCAAGACCATTTTGAGTCGGAACCAATTCAATGGCACTTACCACCACCACCACCACCACCAACAACAAGGCATTGGAATGCATGGCATACCTGAAGTTCCTCTTTGTATCCACTAGTGATTTATGACCCTCAGGTTAAGAAATCTCAGAGTCCAAGTGTGGTACTATAGCATGGAGCTGCTAACCACAGGTTGGTGGTTCAACACCACTGACTTCCTCAGCAACACTATAGAGGGTTGTTATGAGTCAGAACGGATTCAATAGCACATAACAACTATAATCTTATTCTTTGAAATTGAGTGAACTCATCAATTTCACTTGTAAAAGGGCATGAACAGTACCATCTTATTTGTTTATTTTTGGTACCACTAGTAAGCAGCCATGTGTGTACATTTAGTAAACATTTACTGGACAGTTATACAGAAATTATCTCTACAAGTTGACTGAAGTCCAGTTGACAGGCCTCTAGTTTTGTCCCACTCATGTGTGAATTCTGGGATATTTGTAAAGGGAAGGTGTTGTTAAGATGTGTGAAAATGTCAGAACAGAAATAGGATTTTTAAAAATGCTTTTCCAACTTAATTGGGGGGACTAAAAGCTTTGTGCTCTTTATCTAGATACTCTTGCTTTGGGCCAATTTGGTAAAATCAAGAGTTCATTTCTTTTGAAGAGTGGTGTTGGTGGTGGATGTGTATTACTGACTCGGTTCCAACTCATAGCAACTCATGAACAGAAAGCCGTATCCTTCTCCTGCACAGCAGCTGGCAGATTTGAACAGCCGACCTTCTGATCAGTAGCCCAACTCATAATCCGCTATGCTTTGTTGTTGTTGTTGTTGTTGAGAGTACTGGTGTGGTGCTGTGGGCTAATGTGCTCAATTGCAAAGTTGGTTTGAACTATAAGATCAGTGATTCAAACTCACCAGCTGCTCCTTAGAAACCCTATACATAAGCCACTATGCTACCAGGGTAAATATTACTGCTGTTGGATCTCTGTAGAATAAGAAACAATCTAATATATTCCTTCAAGTACCAGGCATAGATGCACTGTTATGACAGAAAGCCCAAGAATTTAGAGAAAGAGAGAAAAACAAAACAACGAAACAAAACATATCTCAGTAGACATATTCTCCCCATGACAAAGTTCAGTTTCATTGCCAGAGTGAGGGAAGGAAATTTTACATTGCTACTCCTTGCCTAATACCTACTTTGATAAATGGAGACTTCTTTCTCTCCGGATGTTAATCTAGTCTCCCCAAAGGATTTATTCATTTGGAAAAATGAGGAAATCTCAGCATTGATTCAACATGGCTCTATTCGCAGAGCAATGCCTCACTTCTGTAGGAGGGAGACTTTTACATTAGACAGGAATGCAGACAGTACCAGCTCAGGGAAAACAATCACAAATCAGCCAACTATGTCTCATTCTGTTCACGCCCTTTATGATTTTCATGAACCCTCAAGTCACCACCCATCACAAATAAATCACCTCTGAGAGAAAGCAATGGGGGAGTGACAAAGATTAACTGCTTTATATAGGATAAAACCCTAAAAGAACATGGGCACAGGCACGGAACCTATGGGATGTGGAGCTTTACATCTTATTATGGGATGTCTAGCTTTGCATAAAGCAGTCCAGTTTTTTATGCTGCAATCTCATTAAAATGAACCAGATTACATGAGAATAATGTCAAAATTTCAAACACAGGGAACAGAGAATGGCCATTTACAAACACTGACCTTGAGCAATTCACAGATTCCTGCTAGAAATTCAGTGATAATTCATTAGCTTTATGCGATATGGTTTCTTGTGATTAAATCATGTAACTGAGCTTAATCAGCAATTGGTGATATTGTTAAGTGTTGGTAAGTCAGTTCTGACTCATAGTGATCCTGTATAGGGTTTGGAAAGTGGGTTTGTGCCACTGACCTTGTGGTTAGCAGTCAGGTGCTTATCCCACAGCAACATACCAGACCCCTATGGTGGTAGTGGTTATGTGTCGAGGAGTCGGTTCCAACTCATAGCAACCCTGTACAGGGTTTCCCAGGCTATAAATCTTTACAGGAGCAGCAAGCCTCATCTTTCTCCCTCAGACCGCCTCATCTTTCTCCCGCGGAACCGCTGGTAGCTTCGAACTGCCGACCTTGAGGTTAGCAGTCCGATTCCTAACCACTACTCTACCAGAACTCCTTACAGATCCCTATTGTTGTTGTTGTTGTTAAGTACCGTGGAGTTGGTTCTGACTCATAGTAACCCTACACAGGATTTCCAAGGCTATAAATCTTTACGGGAGCAGAACGTCTCATCTTTCTCCCGCGGAACCGCTGGTAGTTTCAAACTGCCGACCTTGAGGTTAGCAGCCCAATTCGTAACCACTACGCTACCACAGACCCCTATAGATACTTTTAATTCTCATGAAATAATGATTTTGAGGCACTGAAAACCATATACAGGGTCACTATGGGTCGGGATCGACTTGACAGCACTTAACAACAACAACAACAATACACTCGACAAGAGGCCGTTGTTAGAACAAAACAAGTGGATACTGAATAGTAAATTCTGGAACCGTGTCAGGGTTGTATCCTTTCACCATAATTATTTAATGTGTATGCTGAGCAAATAACCTGTGAAATTGGATTAGATACAGGACTTGGCATCAGGATAGAAAGAAGAGTTATTAACAACCTTCCATATGCATGTGATACAAGCTTGGCTGCTGAAAGCGAAGAGGACTTGAAATACTGAAAAGATTAAAAAGGACTACAATCTTCAGTATGACTGCACTTCAATGTAAAGAAAACAAAAATCCTTACAACTGGACCTATAAATAACATTGTGACAAATGGAGAAAAGAATGACCTTGTCAAAGACTTCAATTTGCTTGGATCCCCAATCAATGCTCATGGAAGTGACAATCAAGAAAGCAAATTTGCTGCAAAAGTGTTCAAGAGCAAAGACAATCAGTCTGACTAAGATGCAGTTGACCCTCATATGCATGTAAAAGTTGGACAATGAATAAGGAAGACTGTAGAAGAATGGATGCATTTGAATAAGGGTGTTGGAGAAGAATATTGAAAGCACCATGGACTGCCAGAAGAACAAACAAATCTGTGTTAGAAGAAATACAAGCAGAATATTCCTTAGAAGCCAGGATGGTGAGACTTACTCTGTCGTATTTTGGACATGTTATCAGGAGGGGCCAATCCTTGGAGAAGGACATCATGTTTGTGAACATGGAGGATTAGCATAAAAGAAGACCCTTAATGAGAAGGATTGATCTAACATCGGTAACAATGAGCTCAAACAGAGCAATTGTGAGGATGGGTGGGCTGGGCAGTGGCTCTCACTATGAGCCAGAATGAACTAGATGGCACCTAACAACAAATACTACTTGGAGGAGGCAGCTCAGCCTCATTTGTATTTTGAGTACCTTCCAACCTAAGGGGCTCATCTTCTGACACTGTAGCAGACAATATTCCACTGCTCTTCATATGATTTCAGTTACTAACCTCTCCTTCTTGCTAGTCAGTCTTAGTCTAGAAGCTCCTTGGAAATGTGTCCACCCTGCTGGTATTTAAAATACTGGTAGTGTAGCTTCCAGAATCACAGCAAAACACAAGCCAACAAGTATGACAAACTGAGAGATTCACGGTGGAGGGATGAAATACCCTCTATATTTATTGACAATATATACCTATACATTTCAACTGTTTACATACTTATGATTGGTGCCAATTTGATAATATTTTTATATTTCTATTGTGTAGAATGTAATCTTTTACTTGAAATCAATGTTATGTAATCACATCAGCAGGTATATAGTATTTATGTACTCTGATTACTTAAAAATAAGTTAATATTTCAAAAGGTTAAAAAAATGAGAAAGGATGATTGAAAATATGATCATATTTCTGTTCTGAGCTTTGATCTTGCATATGTGTTTTGCTTGGATCTAATAGTGACCATTCAAAAAGCAGATTGACAGACAGTGCAGATTATGATAGAATGAACAGACCACAGCAGCTGAGAGCTCAGGGAAATTTGGCAGAGCCAGTTTTGTTTTGGTGGAACTCTAACCCTTGATAATTATTTTATTTATATCATGAAAAATGACATTGTGGTTTCCAGAATCAGTTTTCTATCAAAGTAGGAGTCTCATGTAGGTGATGGCTTAAGTGTATTGATAGGCTTATATTAAATTGAGTTTAAAAATGTATCTATTTTATTCTTTATGTTATTCATAAATTTATATGACTTTCAGGCAGACCTTCAAAATAACTCAGGGCTAGGGGAAGGAGCTCTGGTAGTGTAGTGGTTATGAATCGGGTTGATAATCTCACGGTCAGCAGTTCGAAACTACCAGCTGTTATTCAGGAGAACCAAGAGGCTTTCTGCTCCCGTAAAGATTACAGACTTGGAAACCCAGTACAGGGTCCCTATGAGTGGGAACCAACTCCAAGGCACATAACAACAACAACAACAACAACAACAACAACAACAACAGGGAAAGGTAACAGATAGAAGACAGGATGAAGGAACACTGGCCATGGTTCATTCATCTATTTTTTCTACTGTTGAATATGTTGGCAATTTTCTATAAGAAAAAAGGTTTAAAAGGAGTTCATTTTTATGTAAATGGTCCTACAGAATAAAAATATAATATTGAACAACTTTGATCATACAGTACTCTGATTTTGAAACTTGTCATTCTTATTCAGCATATTTGTATAATAAAAATTTTTGAGACTTACATTTACATTTGACTTAAGTGATTTTTATCAAGATAAAAATGCCATAAGAATTAGATATCTCACATTTTAAAATGTTAGGCTGACTTTTAAGGTAGATTTTCATTAAATGAGGATTTAAAAATCACCAGCTACAAGCAAAAAAAAAAGTAATTATAATTTCTTGTTAGCCTCATTTTTAAGTACCTATTTGTATCTTATTGACTTAGGATGCACAATTTCAACAAGTAATAAAAGTGAATGTTTTTAATAAATATTCTGTGAATAAGGCTTTTTTATTCATTCAACATGACTTTCAATTTCATCATCCAGATTTCTGAGGGTGTACTGCATTTTTGTCAATACTGTAGCATCCTGCTTTCTTCAATGACTGGAGAATAACATGCTCATTAAAAAAAACAAAAAACAAAATTCCCCTTGTTACTCTGCATAAACTCAGTTAGTCTGAGATGCCGTTTAGAGCAATGGTGCACCCTAGTGGACAGAACTAGTCACTGACGCTCCCCTTCATCATTTGAATTAGGTCTGATATTTTTGGAAATTAAGCAACTAGAAGTAATGAGCATAATGTTATTAGTCATGTTATAACATTAGATAAAAAACATTTTTTTTTAATTAATGGGATAATTGTATTTAGGCATAGAGTATTAAACATTTATCCATTCTTAAACTCTGGTAGCGTGGTGGTAGTTATGTGCCGTGGAGTCGGTTCCCACTCATAGCCACCCTACACAGGGTTTCCGAAGCTGTAAGTCTTTACTGGAGCAGAAAGCCTCATCTTTCTCCATAGGAACAGCTGTTAGTTTCGAACCATTGGTAGAGTAGTGGTTAGGAATTGGGCTGCTAACCTCAAGGTCGACAGTTCAAAACTACCAGCTGTTCCGCGGGAGAAAGATGAGGCTTTCTGCTCCCATAACGATTTATAGCCTCAGAAACCCTGTATAGGATCACTATGAGTCGGAACTGACTCCACTGTACTTAATAACAACAACAAAGTTCAAATAGCATGTATATTGCATCTCAACATTTTCTCTATATACCCATATGCTGTGAAGTACATTTTTGGCTTTATTATTAATGGAACAATTTTCTACATCCAAACTGTATGGTTTTCAGTTCCTGCCATTAGGTGAACAAATGTGAATTTTTTAAAAGTCCCTTTTCCAAGCAATGAATGTAGTCCTGGCATGGCACTGTGCATTCATGCACTGGACTGCAAGCTCAGTTTGAATCGCAAGGTTGGCTGTTCAAGTTCCCCAGCCACTTCACAGAAACCCTACACAGGATTGCTGTAAATCGGAAGGAACTTGATGGTACTTAATAACAAGCTACACATTTTAAAAATTTAATTTAATTTTTTTTGGCTGTCTGAATTTACTTCATGGAGTTCGTTAAAAGAATAGCCTCCAGAGACAAAGATCTCAGAACTCAATCATGATTCTCTGAGAAACTTTAAGCAACAGATTGATCCCTTTGTGTTTTAGTTTTGTCACCTGCAAAATGGGCTTGAGAGTAGCTGATCCTTCACAGTCCTGTGACAATCAATAGGATATTAAGTCATGACTGCAACAAAGTAGACCCTATACAACTACTGTGACTCCTATTACTCCTGTCAGACGGCGGTTGTTATTCTTGTCGCTTAGTGCCATCAAGCAGATTCCGACTTACAGCAACCCTGATTAGGGTTTCTGAGGAGCAGGTGGTGGGTTTGAAGTGCAGACCTTGTGGTCTGCAGTCCAGTGCTGATCCTACAGTGCTACACCGGAAGTCTCCAATGGCACTTCCATCAAGTAAATGCACAATAAAAGCTGCCTAGGTGTCCAGCCTGACCTCTTGGAAGCAGTTTAGTTTTGTATTCTTCAAACTGCATGCCCAAGTCTGCAGGAAATGAACTGTTTAAAGGAAAGTAATGCTTGTGAAATACTACAGAAAAGTCTATGGAATAGACATAGAATAGCATTACACTCTCATTTTTTACACCTAACTCACTACATACTGCATTTTAAGTGAACACATACAGCAGAGAATTTATAAGCATTTCAAACTGATCAAGGTCACTGTTTCAAAGAGGCAAGGCAAATACTTTGAACCTTTCTGTAAAATTTCCATAACAATTTATTTCCACATAAAAACTGTAGAATGTATGAATGTAATTCATTTGGGTGTTTTGAGGATAAGTTAGCATCTCTCCCCATTGGTTGTTTAGTAGGAAAGATATTTCGATAAGATTTAAAATGTCTTTAAACTTAAAGAGGTGAAAGCGGAAGAATGAAAACTTTAAAAGGAAGAAATTCCAAGGATATGATATATCATTAAGGTTGTTGTAAAGTAGAGTCAGTTCCGACTCCTAGTGACCCTATACGGGGTTTCTGAGTCTGAAATCCTTACGGGAGTAGAAAGCCTCATCTTTCTCTCGCGGAATAGCTGGTAGTTTCGAACTGCTGACTTTAAGATTGGCAGCCCGACTCATAACCACTACACTACCAAAGCTCCTTCATTAATTATTTTTAAAAGTTAATTATTTTAAAAGCAAATGAATTTGAGCTTAGCATCCAATTTTGTATGCCTGCAATAATCATGAAAGGAGCTACAATTATCCCATAAGAACATGTCAAGCCAATGTAAACATTTTCTTTTCTACAGTCAGACTATATAGAATCACACAAATCTCAATCCCAGTATTGGCAACCTTCTAATCTGCTGTGTAGGGATGACTGTCTCATATTGCTAAGTTTTCGATTATTGCACCTACTGTGCAAAAGGTAGAAGTTTCCAATTTATGTATTTATAAAAACATCCTAAGTAATGCAGACCAATTTTTTTAAATTACAAACATGTTTCCTAAAAGCCCACTGTAGGAAAATCGATGTTTTATAGTTTTAGTGTGAAACTAAGAATGTTGTACTTGAGATTCTTATACGTGTTATGGAATCCTGGTTAACCCCACCATAGGGAACTATAATTAGTAAATTCATGCAAGATGCCTTCAGGCCTCACTATAATTCTCATTATCTTCTGAGCACTAGACTTTGTTATTTCCAAATGAGGAGGTCTTCCTAGAAATTCATTAACTTTACTTCCTTGCATAAGGCAAGTGAATTCATCAAATTCTGATTTATAGTAAAATCAGGCTTATGAGGTTCTAATAAGCTTTTCATTATAGAAACATATATTAATTTGTTCTTTTAATGCTTTCCCCTTAGAATGCATTTTGTTTCTTGGAGTGAAATACATGAATTGTGAAATTCAAAATTCTGCTACTTACAAGTACAATTTCATTTATGAATGCCCTATAATTAAGAAGAAATTGTGAGCTAAACAAACAATTAGCTTATTAGTCTGAAGACTAAATAGAGGGTAGGTTATTCATTCATCGGGTGAGTGTTCTTCGCTTTGACCCACTTTTCATTTATCAGCATGCTTTCTGGGTTTTCTACACACATCCCCACGCACATCGATACACACACATGAAAAAAAGGGAGAAAGGCTACCCAACTTACCTTCAGGCTCTCTAATTTTTCTTCCGGCTGCAGACTTCCGAAGCACACTCCTACCGGAGTTAAAAAGGCTAGCTAACTCTTCAAGAGGACTAGTGAGAGGCCTCAAGTTTGGAGGGCTGTAGGGAGCTGGAGAGGAAGAGTTGGAGTTGGATTTCCTATGGTCAGCTCTTGCCGCCTTGACTGGGGAATACGGAAGCTTGGAGAATGTGCTGCAAGCACCACTCGCTGGAGCAGAGTTTGGCTTTTCATGTACTTTGGGCAAATCCGAACTTGCCATTGCTTTTCCCGTAGTCACCAAAACGGTCTCTGGTGGGAACGTAAAATGTGTTGAGGGCCGGTAAGAAGCAGGAGGAGACAAAGGAGGCGGCAGAGGAGGAGGAGGAGGTGGGGTTGAAGGAGGAGACATTTTGTTTGAACCATTAAATAGAGTTAAGCCAGGGGAGGCAGGTCTGTCACTCTCCCCTCTTTGGTTTTTGGAATACTGTGGAGACAAAGGACTTGAACCTTCTGATTGGACAGGGTATTTTAGGTTGGTCTCCAGAACAGGTAGTTTTTTCACTTCCAGAGGTGTCAGAGGTGACTCATCAGAGGCAGGAGAGCATGTCACAGGGGTGGGAGGAAACACCAGAAGTGGGGGGCGATGGGGAAGCAGATTCGGGAAGGGGGCTGGAATGTCACAAGTGTCTCTAGCAGTTCCACTTGCTTGGCAGCTGATATCCCCATCCTCAAAGGTGACAGGTTTTCGACTCTCAAACAGCAGTGGGGGTGATGCAGCCATGAAAGAGACCAGGCTTTTGCTGTTCACTTCGGGCAAAAAGTACTTCATCTCTTCATATACCGACTCCCCTTGGTCTGGGCTGTCCCCCTCGGCACAGCTGGCCTTTATGACGTTCCCTACCATCTCAATATACACTGGTTCTGTTTCGTCCTCCTCCTCCCGAGACATGGCCAGGTTCAGGGGGCCCTGGTGTGGCCCTTCGGCAGGTACAGCCCTGTTTGTGGCCATGGGGTCCGGGGTGAGACCTGCTTTACATGTGGCCAGCCCGGCCTTGGCTTCTCCTGGCTTTGGGGCTGATATCTCTTCATAGGAGCCACTAAGCTTCGTGTTAGGGCTTCGTTTTGGCTTTCGAGGAGGGATCTTTTTCATAGTGCTGTAGTCATCACTGTGTGGCCTGGGACGGGTCAAAACTGAAGAAAGGAAGGAAAAAAAAGAAGTGGTTGGTAATTGTTAATAAGATTCCCTAGTGTTGTTGTTGTTGTTAAGTGCAGTCAAGTTGATTCCGACCCATAGTGACCCTGTATAGGGTTTCCAAGGAGCAACTAGTGAGCTTGAACCACCGACCTTGCAGTTCAAATGGCTTTGCAGTCTGACGCATTAGCCCACAGCGCCACACCAGGGCTCTGTAGTTGTTATGAATTGTGCTGCAGACCTCAAGGTCAGCAACTCGAAACTACCAGCTGTTCCACGGAAGAAAGATGAGGCTTTCTGCTCCCATAAAGATGTACAGCCTCGGAAACCCTGTACAGGGTTGCTATGAGTCAGAACCGACTCCACGGCACATAACCAACCAACCAACCAGTCTTGGAGTCCTGGTGTGGTGGTGTGGGTTAATATACCAGGCTGCAAAGCCATCTGAACTGCAAGGTCGGCAGTTCAAGTTCACCAACTGCTCCTTGGAAACCCTATACAGAGTCGCTATGGGTTGGAACTGACTCAATGACACTTCACAACAACAACAACAAAGACTTAAAGCTTTGGAAACGCTATACAGGGACTGGGTGAGTGAAGCCACCTCCGGAGCACCTAACAACAGCAGCTTGGGGTTTCACTTTTCCCAGCTTTGCTTTAGTTCCCACAGATCCAGTGTATTTTGTATCATGAAGGACCCGGGCTTGCATTTCAGTCCATCCTGCAGGGCTCCCAGCTAAGCCAAAGGTCTGAGGATGAGGCAAAGGAAAACGGGATTTTATTTTAGAACGAGAGGGCAAATTCCACACATTGTGAAAGATGTAAAGGAGAAAATAAGTGTCCCCAAGAATATCAGCCACCTAAGGGACCCTGGTAAGAAGCTCTAGCTGCTATCAGGCTGCTAACCTCAAGGTCAGCAGTTCAAAACTACCAACTGTTCCATGGGAGAAAGATGAGGCTTTCTGCTCCTGTAAAGATTTACAGCCTTGGAAACCCTGTGCAGGGTCACTGTGAGTGGGAACCGACTCCACGATACTTAACAACAACAAGGGACCCTGATAGTACAGTGGCTAAAGTACTTGCCTGCTAGTCAATACACAGAGAGGTCAGTGGTTTGAATACTCTAGGCATCTGCTCTGGCAATCTGCTTCCAAGGAGATTTATAGCTTTCGGATAATTTGACTCTGTCCTTTAGCATGGCTCTGAGTCAGAATGATTTTTTTTTTTTTTTTAATACATAAAATCAGCCACCTATAAATCTAAAGGTACCTGAATGCGATAAATAATTTGTACTTGACAACTTGTTGAAAGGTTGGTGGTTCAATCTCCCTGGTGATATCACAGAATGAAGACTTGAGGATCTGTTTGCATACAGATTACAGCCAAGCAAAGCTCGTTCTGCTCTATAAAGCATAGAGGTGCCATGAATATGAATTGGAATGGAGTGGAAAATGACTGGTTTGCTGACTTTGGGTTTAAGAAGCTCAGTGACATGATGATTTCGTAGGGGTAGGAGCATTCACACATCATGTTATTGTCATTAGTAGCTCTCCAGTCCATAAAGACTCATAGAGGTCATCCAGTAGATCTAGGATTGATATTTACAGTCTTAGGAGCTAATACAAGTATGCAATCAATATCAATCGAATAGATCCTAATCATTCAGAAGTGTGAAAATAGAAACCTGGGAAAAACAAACAAATGAGCTAGTCAAGGACATATGTCTAGAATATGAATAGCCTTGAATATTTCAACTGTTTAAAGTGAACAAAACAAAACAACCATAAAACTATCTACAGGGAAGAAGATGATTCAAAAAAGAAGAAGTTGGCTAACATGATTGGCAAGGGTAAGTCATACAATAACCAATAAACACATGTTGTTGTTGTTGTTAGGTGCCATCGAGATGGTACCGACTCATAGCCACCTTATGCACAGCAGAATGAAACACTGCCCAACCCTGGCCCAGTGTCCATAATATGTGCTATAACACAGGATGCTATGTGAATATGCAGCTGCTGTAAACATCATATTATATAACATTGCAGGAAACTATTTCTACTTCTCCTCCATTGACTGCTGCTGGAAGCCTGGGAAGAGCAAGGAAGGCGCACAGAGCACCCAGTTGTGCCTGCCAGATGTCAAAACAAAACCCAAGAGCCTATTCCAGGCCACATCCTCTGTCACCCAAGTCTACAACCCACCCGAGGTCAAGTGCTGCAAGAATCTGGGACTGAGGTCTTTACGACCATGTGCTTATTGTTCTATGGTGCCATTGAGTTTGTTCTCATTGTGACCCTATGCACAACCGAATGAAACACCATGGCTCCTTCACAATTGTTGACCATGACCGTTGTCACTTTGTCAGTACATCTCGCTGGGATTCGTCATCTTTTTCACTGACTCTCCACTTTACCAAGCATCATGTCTCTCTCCAGGGACTAGTCCTTCCTGATAACATGTCTCATGTATGAGAGGCAAAAAGTATCACCACCCTGGTTCTAAAGACCATTCTGGCTGCACTGCTTCCAACTAAGATTTGTTTGATCTTTTGGCAATCTACGTTACTTTCAATATTCTTCTCCTACACTATAATTAAATGCATCATTTCTTCTCTGGTCTTCCGTATTATCCAACTTTCACATGCACATGAGGCAATTGAAAATACCATGCCTTGAGTCAGTTCTACCTTAGTTATCTTTGCTGTTTAATACGTTAAAGCGGTCTATGAAGCAGATTTGCCTAATTCAATACGTCACTTGATTGCTTGACTGATGCTTCCATGAGTGTTGACTGTGGATTCAAGTAAAATGACATCTTTGACAACTTCAATCTTTTCTCCATTTATCACGAGTTATTTATTGGACCAGTTATGAGGATCTGTGTTTTCTGTACATTGAGCTCCAATCCATACTGAAGGCTTCAGTCCTCGATTTTCATCAGGAAGTATTTTAAGTCGTCTTCACTCCAACAAGGAAGGTTGTGTCATCTACACATTGCAGCTTGTTAATGAGTCTTCCTCCAATCCTGATGCCACATTTTTCTTCATATACTCTTTATATAATTCTTGGATTATTTGCTCTGCATACAGACTGAATAAAGGAGCTCTGGTAGCGTAGTGGTTACGAACTGGGCTGCTAACCTCAAGGTCAGCAGTTCAAAACTACCAGCTGTTCTGTGGCAGAAAGATGAGGATTTCTGCTCCCATAAAGATTTATAGCCTCAGAAACCCTGTACAGGGTCGCTATGAGTTGGAACCGACTCCACGGCACATAACCACCACCACCACAGACTGAGTAAGTATGGTAAAAGGATACAACCCTGGCACATACCTTTCTGATTTTAAACCATTCAATATCTCCTTGTTCTGTTTAAACAACTGCCTCTTGGTCTAGGTACAGGTTCCTCATGAGCACAATGAAGTGTTCGTGACTCTTTAATGTTATCCATAATATTGTCATGATCCACACATTCTAAAAACTGCCTTATCAATAAAGCACAAATAAAAATCTTCCTGGTATTCTACTGACTTTTTAATGACTTTTTGCTTCTTCCTGTATGATTTTTTATTTTTTTTTAATATCATCCCACAACTGTTCTGGTCTTGGATCATTAGTGTCTAACACATTAAATCTGTTCTTGAGATGGTCTCTAAATCCAGGTGGGATCCATTCAAGGTCATAGTTTGGTTCTTGTAGACTTGTTTTAATTTTCCTCAGCTTCAGCCTGAACTTGCATATGAGCAATCAATGATCTATTCCACAGTCTGCCCCTGGCCTAGTTTTGGTTGATGATATGTAGCTTCTCCATTGTCTCCTCCCACATATGTAGTCAATTTTAATCCTGTTTATTCTATCTGGTGAAGGCCACTGCATAATCACCTTTTATGTTGTATAAAAATGAAATTTGCAATGAATAAGTTGTTGGTCTTGCAAAATTCTATCATGTGATCTCCAGCGGCATTTCTATCACCAAGGTCATATTTCCAAATACTGATCCCTCTGCTTTGTTTCCAAATTTTATATTCCAATCACCAGTAATTATCAATGCATTTTGATTGCATGTTTGATCAGTTTCAATCTGAAATTTGTAGATGTCTTCAATTTCATCATTGCTGGTTTTAATGGTTAATGTATAAAGTGGAATAATAGTAGTATTAAGTAGTCTTCTTGTAGGTGAGTGGGTATAATTCTATCACAGACAGCTTTGTACTTAAAGATAGATCCTGAAATGCTCTTGTTTTTTTGGCAATGAGTGCAATGCCATTCCTCTTCAATTTGATTTTCTGTCACAGCAAACCATATGATTGACTTGTTCAAAATGGCTAATATCGTCCAATTTATCCCACTAATGTGCAGTGGTTACAAGTCACACTGGTAACCTCAAGGTCAGTAGTTCGAAATTACTAACTGTTCCATTGGAGGACAATGAGGCTCTCTGCTCCCAGAAAGGTTTACAGTCTTGGAAACTTACAGGGTTATTGTGAGTCGGAACTGACTCTACAGCACATAATCAATCAATCAATCAATCAATCATTGTCTAGGAAATCAATCTTTATGTGTTACACTTAATTTTTGACAACTTCCAATTTTCCTAGATTCATACTTCATACATTCCATGGTCCAAGTAGTAATGGATGTTTGCAGCTATTTCTTCACATTTTGAGTTGTGTCCAATCAGTAAATGATCTCAGAAAAACTTTTCTCCATTTGCATCACTGTGGTCAATTCTACTTTGAGAAGGCAGCTCTTCCCAAGTCATATTTTGAGTGCCTTCCGACCTGAGGGGCTCATTCTCTGGGACTGTTCTTTTGCTATTGATGTTTTCATCTTTTGGGAATATATCTGGCAATGCTCCACTGCTATTCATAAGGTTTTCAGTGGCTAATCTATCAGAAGTAGTCGGTGTCTCTTTTCCTAATCTGTCTTAATCTGGAATCTCCACTGAAACCTGTCTGCTACGGGTGGCCCTGTTGGTATTTGAAATACTAGTGGCAAAGGCATAGCTTCCAACAACACAGCAGCATGCAGGCCATTGGAGTAGGACAAACTGACAAGTGGTGGTTAAAACTATTAGGGGTGAATAACAGCTATGGTAGCATAGTGGTTATGAAATGGGCTCCTAACCTTAGGGTCAGCAGTTCAAAACTGCCAGCTGTTCCACGGGAGAAAGATGAGGCTTTTTGCTCCCATAAAGATTTATAGCCTTGGAAACCCTGTGCAGGGTCACTATGAATCGGAACCGACTCCACGTCACATAATAACAACAATAAACAAAAGGAGAGCTGCTTTCCATTCTTTTAAAATAACAAAACTTATGGAACCACAGATGTGTATGTGGTCAGACATCTGGACATTCATTGATGCATATTTGTATCTGAAATATTAACAAATACATATTTAGCAGAGAATTAAGTGTACAATAAATATTTAAGTAAAACTTCTCAAGAACAAACTTCCTAAGCTGAAAAAAAGGAAAATTTAGAAAAATTGAAAGGATGATATCATTAATAGGTGCTAACTTAAGCAGAGTATATTATTGTTATTGTCAGGTGCCATTGAGTCGGTACCGACTCACAGCGACCCTATGCACAGCAGAATGAAACACTGCCTGATCCTGGGCCAACCTCAATATTGTTGCCACACTTGAGTCCATCGATGCTGCCAGTCTGCCAATCTATCTCGTTGGGGGTCTTCCTCTTTTTCTCTGACCCTCCACCCTACCAAACATGATATCCTTCTCCATATCATCAGTCAAAACAAGGCCAGGAGCAGATTATGGAGCAGACCATCAATTGCTCATATGCAAATTCAAAGTAAAGCAGAGTATAGACACTGCTGAAATATGTGAATTTAAAGCCTTTATTAAAAGTGAAAAAAGAAATTCCATGAGGGTTTTTTTTTTTTTTAAGAGTTATTTGTTTTTAACCCAGATGTATTTTTACTATAAACTACTACAATTGTATTTCATAAATAAGCTAATTTTCTGTAACTTGGAAATTACTCTAAAAAATGTTATATTTCAGTAAAATGTTACTGAAATATAAAAGTATATCAAAACCTTAGATTATTCTTCCAGTTTGGTATTTCACTAACCTCTCAGATGGAGCACTGGCTATAAGAACATTAAATTTTGTTAAACTGAGTTATTTTATGAGTTGTGGTTAGCCACTATCAAGTCTATTCCAACATATAATGACCCCATGTGTGCAGAATAGAACTGCTCCCTGGGATTTTCAAGGCTGTGGCCTTTCGGAAGCTGACTCTCTCTGGATGGATTCAGACACCCAACATTTTGGCTAATAGTTCAGTGCTAAATCATCTGTACCACCCAAAGACTCAATCAACCAAGGCAGCCCTCAAACATTTTCCCTTCTCACTGTAAACTGTCACTACACACTGTAACATTATTCACTGTTCTTCATTTTGAGGACTTAGGGAAGTAAAATGACTCAAACGAAATGCTTTAGAGGTAGAAATTAATCCAAAGCTCAGCACTACCACTTAATTGTCAACCACTCATGTAGCTAAGGATTTAACCAGTATCTACTGGGATGTGTTAGTGAATAAGACACAAATCATTTCTGGTCTTCTTCTACCTTAATGAGAGGAGTCAGATAATAGAGAAAAGTAAACTTAGCAACTGAATCAATTCTGTAGTGTATCAGGAAGGGATTCCAGATATGCAACTGAGAGCCAGCAGGCCAGGATAAGGGGTTAGAGAACGCTGTGTGTGGTGGGGGCATGGAATGCAGAATTGCTATTTTGAATTAAGTATTAGGCAAACATCTTTTAGCCTCAGTGTAATGATGCATTAGAAAAAAGTGATATTAGTAGCTATTGTAGAGGACTAAAATAGCTATTCCAAGTAAAATGCTTACCTCAGTTCCTGGCACACGGTAAACATGAAATAAATGGTAAAACATTCAGATATGAATGGAAAAGAACAAAGTTAATTTTCCAACTCAGTGGACATCTTTGTAAGCTAGTATTAAACAGGTTTACCCAAACTAGCTAACTTTTAAAAGAAGAAAAATCCCAAAATGTGTAATTCTTTAATTAATAAGCATTTTTCAAAAGGATTTCAATGTGCTAAGAGTTACTCCTAAGCTTCTCCTACAAAGTTAATGAACCAAGCACATTTTTAACATTAGGATTATAGAGTTGTTCTGAAGATGAGAATAATTTAAAGAATTTGTGGCAAATTGTATTTTCCGAAATGACTTCAACTATAATTTTAGTCCCAAACACTCTTCCCATGAACCTCTTACCTTGATCCTCTTATATGAAGTAGCTGAATCTATAGTCATTTTGTTTGTCCCTGGATAGGTTGTTGTGAGTCCTCCAATTAGACTGTTGTTATTGTTAATTGTTGTCGAGTCAGTTCCAACTCATAGCAACCCTGGTTTCCAAGGAATTGTTGGTGGATTTGAACCAATGACCTTGGGGTTCAAGCCAACGTTACTGATTCAGTGCATTAACCTACAGTACCACACCATGACTCTGATAGTAAGAGTGTTACAGGGTGTGGTTGTGTGTCACCAACATAGTTCTGACTCAGTGAGATCCTCTATAGGGTTTCTGAGGCTGTAAATCTTTATGGGAGCAGAGAGCCTCATCATTTTCCTGCAAAATGGCTGAAAGATTCGAACTACTGACCTTGGAGTCCAGTTCAGAATCCACTACGCTACCAGGAAGCCCAATTAGATTAGGAAGTATAATTCAAATAATGAAACCAGGATTCCAAAACAAGTGGACAAGCCTTGGAAAAGCACGTTCAGGCATTAGGACTAAGGTCTAGTCAAGAAGTAAGTGTCCAGCTGTTTATCAGACTTCTAATAGCCCAGTGACTGCTGTGTTGTCTGTCACTTGCTTTCCTCCATTTTGGACCAAATCATGAATAAATACTATCCGACACCTGGACCATCATTATATGCTGGTTATGTGGGGAATATAGGGTTTTAGTTCACAGTCTTTGCTTAAAAAGGTTCATATTTGAATAGCTCTGAACTAAGGAGCGTCCATGGAGCCAGAAGCACTTACTTGTGCCGCTGCTGACCAAAAGGTTGGTAGTTGTATCCACCCAGAGGTGAACTAGAAGAAAGGTCTGGCAACACTCTTAAGAAGAAATCAGCTACTGAAAATCCCATGAAGGACATTCTACTGCTTCCCACATGGAGTGGCTGTGAGCTGGAGGTGACACTATGACAACTGGAACTGGTATGGTATATGACTAAGAGCTGACAGTGTGCTCTGCAGACCTGGGCCTTATTTACATGATGACATCCCAGATCTTAAGCTGGAAACTTCATGATAATGAGATGAGACATTAAAGGGCTCTCAGGTGAGGGCATGGTGGAAGGACATGAAACATTTTGTCCCGACATAGATTGTGGCTGATTCAATTTTCCCAAAATTGGTCATAAAAATATTCCCAGTTGTATCAAAAAATGATGTCAATTTCTCCTTTCGTACTAACTGGAGAGGTCTTTGTGATAGCCTTGATGCATCTCATGTGGCAGAAAGGAAGTTGTGTGGCTTCCAAGGCTAGGTCTCAAACCACACTACAGCCTCCTCACCTGGCTGTTCCAGCACATGCATGTTTGAAGGTTTGATCCTTTAAGTAAGAAGTACAGCTAACCTGAAGCTCCCGATCTTTCCAAATTTGAAGAGAGAGCACAGAAAGCTAGAGATGCCCACATAGTTAGGGTCCTCGCATGTCTGAGGTATCTGCCATCTGAGTGATTATCTTTCAAATGATTGCAGCTTCATGAAAAAATCTTGAGCACAAACTCTCTACCTAAGACGCATTAACTACTAGAACTTTAGAGACAGTAATAAAATAACTGTTTTGTTTAAGCCACAAATTTTGGAGGGATTTCTTAAGCAACACTAGGTAACTGATACAATATCACTTCCAGGTTTGCCTCAGATATGTGACAAGCCATTTTTGTGTTAACATTATAAATGAAAGTAGTATGAGTAGTTAGAAGAAATAGTCCAGCAGTAAGAAATGCTAGAATCTAAGTAGCTCTGGTAGTATAGTAGCTACGAGTTAGATTGTTAACCTCAAGGTCAGCAGTTCAAAAACCACCAGCCATTCTGCAAGAGAAAGATGAGGCTTTCTGCTCCCGTAAAGATTTACAGCCTCAGAAACCCTATGTAGGCTCACTATGAGTTGGAACCAACTCTAGGACACATAACCACTACCACAAGCTAGATTCTGGCTAACTCAGTCCATAGTTTACCTGTATGAACTTATAGAAGCTCAAGTCTCACCTCTATGTAACTCTATGTGCTCAACGTTATCTATACAGTGGTCATATGACAGTAGGACTTCCCTGGATTGTTTTACGGGTGAAGAAATACTTAGCATGATGGAAGACACAAAAGGAACACCAAGTAAGTCTCAGCACTATCATCATCATCATTATAATGATGCAACCAGAAATGAATCATGGGTGATGGAGCAGGGTTCCTAGTGTAGGAATTAGTGCTTAATGTTATTGCTCTTGTTGCTAAGTGCCATCGAGTCGATACTAACTCATAGTGACCCTATGCCCAACAGAACGAAACACTGCCCGGTGCTGGAGAACCACACAACTGTTGCCATGCTTGAGACCATCAATGCTGTCACTTGGCCAAGATATCTCGCTGGGGGTGTATTTCTTTTTCTCTGACCCTCCACTATACCAAATATGATGTCCTTTTCCCATGAATGGTCCCTCCTGACAAGATGTCCAAAGAATAAGAGATGAATTTTGGCCATCCTGGTCTCCAAGGAGCATTCTGGCTGCACATCTTCTAACACAGATCTTTTTGTTCTTTTGGCTGCCCATGGCACTTTCAATATTCTCCAACACCATAATTCAAATGCATCATTTCTTCTACGGTCTTCCTTATTCACTGTCCAGCTTTCACATGCATATCAGGTGACTGAAAATACCATGGCTTGGGTCAGGCACACCTTAGTCCTCAAGCTGACATCTTTGCTCTTCAACACTTTAAAAAGGTCTTGTGCAACAGATTTGCCTAATGCAACACACTGTTTGATTTGACTGCTGCTTCCATGAGTGTTGATAGCTGAACTAGAAGAATGAAGTCCTTGACAACGTCAATCTTGTCTCCATTGATAAGAATGTTGTTTATTGGTTCAGTGGTGAGCATTTTTGTTTTCTTTACACTGAGATGCAATACATACCAAAGGCTGTGCTCTTTGATCTTCATCAGTAAATATTTTAAGTCCTCTTCACGTTCAGCAAGCAAGGTTGTATTATCTGCACATCAGATTGTTAATGAGTCTTCCTCCAATCCTGATGCCATGTTTTTCTTCATATAACCCAGCTTCTTGTATTATTTGCTCAGCATACAGGTTTAATTATTATGGTGAAAGAATACAACCCTGTTGCACACCTTTCTTAATTTTAAACCATTCAGTTTTCCCATGTTACGTTCAAACAACTGCCTCTTGGTCCATGTACAGATTCCTCATGAGTACAATTAAGTGTTCCGGAACACTCATACTTCACAATGTTGTCCATAGCTTGTCTTGATCCACACAGTTGAAAGCCTTTGTGTAGTCAATAAAGCACATGTAAACATCTTTCTTATATTTTCTGCTTTCAGCCAAGATCCATCAGACATCAGCAATGATATCCCTCACTCCACATCCTCTTCTGAATCCAGCAGGAACCTCTGGAAGTTCTCTGTCATTGTATGCTAGCAGCCATTTCTGTATTACCTTTAGCAAAACTTTATTGGCATGGGATATCAAAGATATTGTCCGATGATCTTGCATTCCATTGGGTCACCTCTCTTTGGGATGGGCACAAATACGGATCTCTTCCAATGAGTCGGTCAGCTAGTTGTCTTCCAAATTTCTTGGCATTGATGAGTGAGTGCCTCCTGTGCTGCCTTACTTTCTTGAAGGATTTCAATTTTTATTCCATCAATTCCTGCTGTCTTGTTCTTTGCCAAATTCCTTCAATGTACTTTGGACTTCTTCCTTCAGTATCATTGGCTCTTGATCATATGCTACTTCTTGAAATGGTTGAACATCAACCATTTCCTTTTGGTACAGTGATTCTGTGTATTCCTTCCATCTTCTCTTGATGCTCTCTGCATCATTCAATAATTTGCCCAGAGAATCCTTCAATAACAAAAGACGAGGCCCGAATTTTTTATTCAGTTCTCCCAGCTTGGAAAAATGCTGAGCGTGTTCTTCCCTTTTTGTTTTCTTATTCAAGATCTTTGCACATTTTGTTGTAATGTGTTTCACAGACACTTAAATAAATGGAGGATGGCTGATTGGTCAACCATCTGCAGTAATAAATAAATATGGGTTTAAGCCTTTCATTCACAGTTCCTCCTGTGGTTTCAAACTATTAACCTTGAGAAACATAGCCCGACTTGCAACCACTACACTACCAGAGCTTCTCCTGATGAGGGTTAATGCGCTAGACTTCAAAGCCACTTTAACTGCAAGGTCGGTGGTTCAAGCTCACCAGCTGTTTGCTATGGGTCAGAACCGACTCCACGGCAGTTAACAACAAAAACAATGGATTTAAACCAGCTAACATTTTTGGTAAATATGGTTTCTATTAAGCTGTAATAAAGGAGCTCTGGTTGCGTAGTGGTTACGAATCAGGCTGTGAACCTTAAGGTCAGCAGTTTGAAACTACCAGCAGTTCCACGGGAGAAAGATGAGGCGTTCAGCTCCCGTAAAGATTTACAGCCTCGGAAACCCTGTTCAGCGTCACTATGAGTCAGAAGCGACTCTACGGCACTTAACAACAACAAGCTGTAATATATTGGACTACCTTTTTTTCCTTTCTTCCTTCCTTCCTTCCCTCCCTCCCTCCCTCCCTCCCTCTCTCCCTCTCTCCCTCTCTCTCTCTCTCTCTCTCTTTCTTTCTTGTTTTACCTTGGTGGGAGGAGGTGTCTAGGCAGTATTATGACTGCGTCTCCTTCCCTATCTGTATTTGTCAGGCTGCATTCCATATTCATGATGCTGTTCAGACATCCCTTCTGCCTCTTCCCGTTTCCATAGAGTGTTTATTACTTTTTTCCACTGTGTCTCACAGCATCCTGCTCATGCTGGTGTTCCTCTGCTTATCTCATAATTTGTTTACAAATTTTTATCTCCCAGAGCTCTCCGAGGTCCTCATGGAGGACCAGGCTCTTGGAATACACTTAATTAATATTTGTTGAATGAACACATGTGTCACAGGTTGTCAGACCCTGCCGTCATGCTCGCCTGTTATTCCAGCAACCCAATTATTTGGGCAATGTTTATGGAAGACCTCATTGCTGTCAAATTGCAGGTAACAGAAGAAACATTTTTTAGAGGACTTTGATGAAAACATACTGACAAAATTCATTCTGCAAATCTCCATTGTTTACACTGAGTCTTATTACCAAATTGTTTTCCTTTTGACTGTTTGATAGGAAACTAATTTTGTTTTAATAAAAGCAACAAAAATAAGTGTATTTATATAATGTTTACTTATATGTTCAATTTAAGATTTGGGGAGAATGCCTACTATGTGTCAATCACTGTTCTGTGAAAAAGATGTCAATGTTATTGCTGTTTTAAAGTGCTACTGAATCAGTTTTGAACTATAGCGACCCTGTATAGGGCTTCCGAGGAGTGCCTGATGAGCTTGAACTGCCAACCTTGCAGTTCAAACTGATTTTGCAGTCCAGCTCATTAACCCACAACACTAAACCAGTAAAAATCATCAATAAAAACAGAAGTTATTTCTAAAGTAAGCCACAGAACTCAACCATTCAAGAATCTATACATGTAAATTGTGTTGTATGGAGAAAAGAATTATAACCAAAAAGAAAGAGAAAGAAATCAACTCATTAATGTGCTATTTCCAAGGGAGTGGGCTGCGGGAGCCTGAGGGGGTTTGAGTACAGAACTCACATCATTTTGCTTGGCTAGATCTTCTTAAGCACAATTGCCTTTTCTGATTTCACCTCAAACAGCAGTTCCTCAGATCCAGGTCCCAGGGCCCTACAAATTATTGTCTAATCCTAAATCTGCATATTAGCCTTCATATCTGCCTCACAGATGCGGAAATGGAAGCTTCTAGTAACAAAAGGTATATAACGACCTCTATACTTTTGGAGAAGGATAGCATGTTTGGTAAGGTGGAGGATCAGAGGAAAAGAGGAAGACTTTTAGCGAGATGGACTGCAAAATGGCAGCATCAGTGGGCTCAAGCGTGATAACAACTGTGAGGTTGGCCCAGGACCTGGCAGTGTTTCGTTCTGTTGTGCATAGGGTCACTATGAGTTGGTACCAACTCGATGGCTCCTAACAACAACAACAGCAACATACTTTTGCCGAGTGCTTGCTATGCCCAAGGCAATAGGGCTTTATGCACCTTTCTTAACTTATTACTCATAAAAAGCCTCGGTAGAGATTGTAATGGCATTCCCACTTGATATATATAGACACAGAAAGACAATCTCTTCTGCCAAATCACATGGATAGTAAATGGTAGAGCTGGGACTTGAACTCACATGAAATCCAAACCTACCTAACATAAAGTAAGGAAATAATTCATTGAAATTTTTAACGTTTTGGGAGAAAGTCTACACATACAGAGTCAAACTGCCAGGTAATTTCTCTCTCTCGTTGGAAAATCCCTAGTGAAGAGAAAGTGAATACTTTCATAGCCATTGTTTTCAAATAGCAGCTCCAGATATTAAACAACAACAAAAACATTATTTCAAATAACTGATTCTAGCTTATTAATAGTTTGCACACAAGTGTATTGGCCCATAAAATTGTTTCATGCTTTTCAGTCACAAAAGTAGTATAAAAGAAATAATGAGTCCTCGTTACTGCCATTCTTGACTCTAGCTGAATTTATTGGATGAGAATCTAAAGGAAAAGGTGTGTGGTTAATGAATTGTCATAAGAACAAGGCTGAACAGAAAAATAACAAGTTTAGTGTCATCTAGTTATTGGTAACTGTACAAATCTTGGCCCTCAGTCCCTAATCAGATCTCCCCTTACTCTTTACCCATCTGAGCTGATAAGCAGCCTTATTTGTAAAGAAGAACTTGACCTTGATTTTTTAACACATCAAAAAGAATTATTTAGATGATAAATTAAATGCAGTTCCAGTTCTTGTACTTAGAAACCAGGGTTCGCAAACCATTTTAAATAGTGGTTGAATTTTCTGCCTATCTTTTGAGAATAAAGAAGATAATGTTGTGAAGGGTTACTAGGTGCAAACAATTTAACATTGGCCCTGTGGTGAAAGACAAAAAGATTCAAATCAGTATTGTTCAATGGACCTTTCTGCAGTGAAGGAAAATTCTACACACTGTAGCCACATGGGGCTATTTAGTACTTAAATTGTGAACGGTGACAAAAGAACTAAATGTCTTCTTTTGTTTACCTTTAATTGGTGTTGTTTTCTTGTTTTACCATCGACTTGATTCCAACCCATAGCTACCCTTGCGGGTTTCCGAGAAAACCCTATATGGGTCGGAACCAACTTGACAGCACTTTAGAACAACAAAAACATAAGGTTTCTGAGGAGCAGTTGGTGAGCTTGAACTGCCAACCTTGTGGTTCAAAGTGACGGTTCAAGGTCACCAGCCGCTCCTGTGAAATCCTATACAGGGTCATTATGGGTCAGAACCAACAAACAGCACTTAACAACACGAACATATGCCTAATAAAGGTCCCGGGTGGTACAAATGGGGTGTCCTCATCTATCAACCAAAAGGTTAAACCAACTCATTATCAGCAACTCAGAAGAACCACCCAGCAATTTGCTTCCCTTAAGTTTACTTTCTGGTAGTGTAGTGGGTTATGAGTTGGGCTGCTGCAAACCATAAGGTTAGCAGTTCAAATCAACCATCTACCCATGAGAGAGATGAGGCTTTCTGCTCCTGTAAAGAGTTATTGTTGTTGTTAAGTACCATCGAGTCGGTTCCAAACCATAGCAACCCTTATAGGGTTTCCAACAAGCAGCTGATGAGCTTGAACCACTGACCAGTGGTTCAAATGACGTATTATTAGGACTCTGTAAAGAATTACAGCCTTAGAAACCCCATACAGGGTTGCTATGAGTCAGAACTGACTCCACAGTGCATAACCATCATTTTTTAAGACTACTGCCAAAAAATCCCTAAGGGGCAGTTCTAGCCTGTACACAAGGGGTCACCATGAACTGAATCAACAATAGAACAACGAGGTTGGGTTTTGTTTATGTGCCTAGTGGCTGCTGTGCTGGACAGCACAGGTTTAGATCATACTAGATTTGTGTAGTCCTACAAAATATCTAAAGTTCTGTGTTCATTTAATTACTACCCTACTCAGCTCCCTTAGACGTCTTTCACAACTGCATCCATGGAACCACTGCTAATGGTTCAATTATCACATACAGCTGGAGCCCTTTGAGATGATGGATTTGAAATTTAGAGCACTAACTAAGTGACTAAGCCTCTCTTTCAGCCTTCTCTGTGTCTCCAATGCTATTAAAACTAATAAGCAAGCATATGGAAAAACAAGACGTCTTTAAAGACTTTACAAGTTATCCTGAAGCCTACTAATCCAAATGTATGGAGCTTGTTTACTATTTTCAAATTTGGATGAAGGTCTATTTTGTATATAACATCTTTTTTCAAAGAGACATTGAAAAATACGTGTGTTTCATATTGTTTTCCAGTTTCTGACACTCTTTTGAGTCTTTGATATTCTTCTCATCTCATTTATCGAAGCATTTTATATACTATTTTACTCTCCCAATTGGCCAAAAGACTTTATTCGTATTCCAGTCTTACTTTTTTGAGTCTCTATCATACATCTAGTTCTGAGTTCAAAAAGATTACTGAAAATGTGTGACTTCTCCCACTTTCTCGAAGAGTGTTGTTTGTGACTTAGTATGAAGTATAAACTTCTGGTAGGAATCATGCACTCTCACAGTGTCTTAGTTCTTTGGAGGCCTCATTCTAATTTCATTTCTATATCCATATCTATATCTACTTGGAAGATATTTATCTATATTATTTCTTCTATGGCATTTCTCATATTATTTCTTGCTGTCCTTATGGACATGACTAAAAGTACACACTTGGAATCTCCTCCCCAAAAGTCTTATGTGTATTTTCTTCACATAAGTATTATTGTAACGTAACTCATATAACTATGTCTGTGACGGAGCTCTTATAAGTATTACTGTAATGCAGCTCATAAGGATTATTGTAACGTAACTCAAAAGAAATTGCTTTTAGTGGAAGTTCTCCTGAAAGTCTGTTATTCCTTACAGAGACTCATCAAAAACAGTTTGGACAATAATTTTTAATAAGATTCTTGTTGAGCTGCTTCTGGCTCATGGTACCCCATGTGTGTCTGAGTACAGCTGCGGCTCATAGAGTTTTCAATGGTTGATTGTTTGGAAGCAACCACCAGGATTTTCTTCTGAAATGACTCTGTATGGACTGAAGTCTACCATCTAGAATATACTTAATCTCTAGTCTTCTGTTTCTGGGGATTGTTCTGTGTCAGTCATCTTTCCTATGAAAGATTTTGATTGTTTTGCTTCCTACTGTCTGTTGCGGGAGAACAGTGGCTCTGTAGAATAAGCACTGGGCTGCAAACCACAAGATCAGTGGTGTGAGCCCACCAAGTGTTCCATGGAAGAAAGATGAGGCTTTCAGCTCCTGCAAAGATTCACAGCCTCAGTCTCCAAGGAGCTGCTGCTGGGTGTGAACTGCAGACCTTGTAGGTAGCAGTCCAGTGCTTATCCTACAGCTCTATACCAGTACTCCTACTCTATACTACCGTCTTTTATCTTACTTAATTTCTCTGTGCACTATCTTTATTAAAAATATTACCTTTAGTTACTTGTTTATTATGCTATAATCTATCTGCCCCCACCGGAATGGAATAAACTCCATGAGCCTAGAATATTTTAATGTTCACTCTTTATCCCCTGGCCCTCGAATACAGTCTAGTATTGTTGCTGTTGTTAAGTGCTGTTGTGTCGGTTCCAATGCACAGGGATCCTGTATAGGGTTTCTAAGGAGCAGCTGGTGGGTTTGAACTGCCAACTTTGTGGTTTGCAGGCCAGTGCTTATGGTACAGCTCTGCACCAGGACTCTAGTAAAGTCTACCATGTTGTTGTTAGGTGCTGTTGAGTCAGCTCCGATGCATAGCGACTCTGTATAGGGTTTCTGAGAGCAGCTGGTGGGTTTGAACCACTAACTTTGTGTTTAGCAGTCCAAGGCTTATCCTAAAGCACCACACCAGGACTCCTGGTCTAAAATAGTAGGTCGATTAATAAATCTGTTGAATGAGTGATTACATTTATATTCCACCAAGAAGTGCTCCTTCTATTATTCATTAAATAACTAATCAATAATTGTTACATGTACTAATTTATGAAAGATTTTTATTGAGAAGAATATTGTATTTTCCCTTGAAAAATGAGTATCTCTAGACTACAAATGCAGAATTTTGGTATATTGTCCCCAATACATAACTGAATTTTGCTGCACAACAATTCTTCTCTTCCCATATGACAAAGTGGGTTTAATTTTTGATTAGATTATGGTAACAGGAAAGCCTGATGCATTTTTTATGTTTTAATTAGTGAAATTTTACATGTAATAGTGACAAAGTTTTTTGAATGGCTCTGGTTTGCGGCTGCTCATTCAATACTGAGGTGGTGATGGGAGCTAAGGAAATGATATATAAGCAGCTTTTTCCTAAGAGGCTTAGATATTTGAATAAATGTTATTTATATTTAATGATTAAAGAGCCGCCAGCAAGCCAACAATTGGATTTATTTCTATTAAAAATATATTAGAGTAACAATACTGCTTTGGGGCACTTAAGGACCGGAAGTCAGAGCAGCAGTAAACCCCAGCAAAGTTATTTTCTCAATCCCTTTTAGCTAACCTTCATTAGCTGCTTCTTTAGTGGCTGCTGACAAGCAGGCACTCACGGCCTCATAAGAGGCACTCAGCCTGGTGCTGGGGTCCCTCTTTGGCTTGGGTGGTGGCTGTTTCCGTGGTGATGGCAGGCCAGCGTTGTCATCCATGCTGAACACGGAGTAGAGGGAAGGCGACCTAATAGACGATCCAGCCAGACACAGGACCAGGCTGTCCATTGCTATCGGAACTGGGATGGAGCTGGAATGGAAATGCCTGGGTCCACCCTTGTCCTCAGCTCTTAAAAGGAAACAACACAAAACCAGCACCACAGAAGAGATGCCCAGATACATTATTCACATGATAACAAGGAACCTGTTCAAGCAAACATAATAACAGCTTTTTGGTAAACAGTCGATCTATACCCCTGCTGTGGCTTCAGGATGTGTGGGCAGTTCTCTGGTGAACAAGTCCAGAGAAAAGTGCCCTTTTCTCCTGGGCCCTGCTTTGAGATAAATGAGAACACTAGACATTCATTATTATTAGTCTTTAAGATGCTCACACAAACACTTCTTCAGGATTTTCGCATTTTTTATCAGGCATTCACTAGATGAAATTTTCACACTAGAATTATTAAGCAAGTTCAAAAAGCAGAATTTCAATCTGAATGATAATTTCTGGGAAATCCATCTTCATAGAGAGTTACTGGTGCATCAAATGCAAGAGTTCATGACCATTTCTTCTTGCAAAGGATGCATGGACTCTTCTTAAAACTACCATGGATAGTTTACATGTGGACTTTCTCTTCCCTGTCTCTTTTTTGCCCTGACATTTCAATTTTGTCAGCAGTTATTTAATTATACACAGAATTATCACTATTGTTTGCCTATCACACTATATGATTACCCAATGCCAAGTGCACTGCTGGTGTTCAATAGATAAGTAGACTAATCAGTCTTCACTTAATTTTACATCAGGCCAATAAATACATAATCAAATTGAGAAACTGGGGTGCTTGTCTAGTTCCAGCAGAGAAAATAATAAATATTATTCTGGAAGTTGTATCCAATTAATAGTTATCTGGTTTAAAAATTCCTTCTGGCTTTACATGTCAATCTACTTATGTTTTAACTAGATGCCACTGCATTTGTTTTACATGGGGTTTCCAGAGCATTTGTTTTTATAATTATATATTTGTGTGGCAGAACACCAATAGGGCTGGAATCTACCACAAGACAGAGCCAGATGCCCATGAAGTAAATGAAATCGCTGAAGATGAAAGCATGGCACTCGGTGGGTCGTTTGTTTTCCCTGTAATGTTTAATTACAGTTTTCTGTATAAAGGGGATTTTTATTCCCCCAGTATTTAATCACTAAGATATTTGTAGCTAATTAACCAGAGACACATTGCCATTTTCACTTTAATAATAATAATAATAAAAATCAATTGGCATGAGCCTTGAAGGCAAAAGGGGAGTTATTTTCAGTGAGAAACAACTAGACACTATCAAGTTCCTATGGAAAAATAAGCATCCCCTTGACCAATGGACGTAAAAGAGGAACAGGTTGTTGCCATCCCTGGGAGGGTCTTCCTATGAGCAGGTGTCCTCATCATTCACCGAGAGGGAAGGAGGCATGGTCATATGGAGAAAAAACCAGTTTGACTTCACATTTTATTTCAGTCTCAACATTCAATGTGTTATTTTAAAATAAAAAGCATTTTCTAAAGTTTTCCTAACTGGCAAAGAAACTGCGACAGTATAGGAAGGGGACTATAATAGATATAAACAATTTTTTTGGCATGTAACAACAACATGATTTTAGAGTGGCTTCTCAATTTTGTGGTCAGTTTTCTAAAACTTTCTAGAAATCAGCCTTAAGTACATCATACGTATACAGAAGTGCCAAAAGCCAGCTACATGTACTTGCTGAAATTATTAGATGCTTAAAAAAAAAACAAAAAACAAATACACCATCTATTTCATTTAACAAAAGCACAGGAAAAACATATTTTTAGATAATGACAAGGTTTCAAATAACTATGCACGAATGCCTGTTCCCGTAACTACTGTCATATTTGATTGAATTTTGCATTAAGAGCTATCGGAATTCTCATGAATGCATTGGATCAATTACAAAGGTAATTAAAGTTGCATATTATCTATCATTACCTTTTGGTTCCTTCCTCTTGTTTGTTCCTGGCCTCTAACTTTTCTCTATGGGGAGTGGCACTCATTTCATTCCGGAGCCGGTCATTTTCCCGAGCAATGTCTGAAGCATTCTGAATGACCAGCGCATCATAGGTTTTCAATCCCATGTCCTCTGTGTTTTGTAGAAAGCTGTTGATGGAAGTGACCTCTTGCTGTTTGATGCTCATTTTCTGAAGCAAGTGCTGGCGTGCTAGAAATCCTCTTATAACTTTCATAAAAGAACACAATCAGGAGCCAGTGAGAGAGGCAAAGGTGAATCAAAGACACACACAAACAAAAATCACAATGCATTAGCTCTCTGCGCATTGATCACACGCGATAAGTTCAACTCAGCACAAGAATTCACTAAATCATTCTGTCCTCGTATTAAAAAGGATATCTACATTCCATAAGGCCAACCTGAAAGGCAACAGACCTGGATGGGAATGAGGTCCTGCAGGCAATACTTGTAATAACGTTTCCACACTTCCTTTAACAATACAAATTTTGAAAGTGATGAACTGGGTTAAAAATCAGTGAGGAAGAGCTAGGTCCCAAACCCCAGACACCCTTGGGGTGTGACTCCAACTGCATCATTTGGGGATAAACCTATCTTCCATGAGATCAGATCATAACAGAAATGGCTGAAAGCATGGATGTAGTGTTTCTAAGATGACTTAATTTCTAGAAAAACTAGCACTTCCTTTAAGACTTTGGGAATATTGTATGTAGAAATGTAGGGGTTCCTTCCTGTTCCCAGAAGCAGCAGAAATAGAAAATGTGTGACAAGTAAGGGACATGATAGGAAACAAATATCAGGTCAGTAATACAGGTAAGACCATAAAATAAATATAGTTAGGTGCCAACAAGTCTGTTTTCACTTATAGCTACTTTATTTAGGGGTTCAGAGGAGCAGCTGGTGGGTCTGAAGTGCCAGCCTTGTGCTATGCAGTCCTGTGCTAATCTTACTGCACCAAATCACCATTTAAGGGCATTTTATGTGTCAGATTCTGACACTCTGTTATATAATTTAAATAAGATATATTCAGTGATCTCATGTCATTTAAAATTACTTAATATTATACAATAGTGGTATAAAACAATAATCACCCTCTTATCTGCAGGGCGTATGTTCTAAGACTCCCCTCACTCCATGCCTGAAACTATAGATTTGAGGCTGTCTGATACCACAAAGAAATACCGTCTCAAAACCCCTAAGATCTATTCTGTCCTAAAAGGTTGTATGAGATGGAATTGACTCGGTGGCAATACGCTGTGAGACTCGATCCTATTGTCTCCATTTTTAGGCAAAGTCAGAAAAGCTTAGCAAGGCTACCGAGTTCTTTGAGGTAGATTCATCCTTTAAGAGATAGAGTCAGGCTTCAAACCTCTCTGCTCAGAATGCCAAACTTTTGTCCCTGAAGACGTGGTCTGTAGGTCTCCAGAGAGTACTGTGACCATGAGAGGATGTAATAGGGATGTATATTTGTGATCAATATGCGGAAGAATGTTCTAACAATTATTACAGGTTGTCTTCTGAGAAAGGGTGTTCTCTCCCAGCCCCTATGGTTGGTCTCCTGTCATCGGTGCTGTTGGATTCCAATTTGGACTTTTTCACTTTCATGATGTAGTCCCTTGCAATTTCCCATTACAAATGATAAGAAGGTATATAATTTCAAGGGAAATCAATATGTGTAGCAGCATTTTATTCTTGTCTTATATAAACATTCAGGGCTTTAAAATATTCCATGGTTGTAGAAGAACAATTGTGTAGACTCTCTACGATGCCCATTTGAATGTGGACTTGATTATAAGGTGGAAAGCTGAACACAACTTTCTACAATTATGGCTTCATAGAAAAATAATATGCAGACATCTGAAACGCTTAAGGCACTGTTTTTCAGATGGCAATACCAAGTGTTTACTTACATTGGAATGCAAAGTTGTATGAAGTTAACTGCAGAACAGTCATGCTAAACTAATCTGATGGAGGAAACAAGGTAAAAGGTACAATCAGACTCTCAGGAATATAGAGTAAGGAATAAAATACAGAGGTGCCGACTATGTGAGGGGCATAATGAGAGAGAAGCAACAGACCTTAAATTGGCCGACTCACACTCACATTCTTGTTACATTAAAATGAAAAAGAAAGAGAGAGAGACACTGACTTTTGGAAGGGTGAAGGTAAGGATATATTCAAGATGTTTAATCTTTTGGAATAAAGGGAAGATTAATGTGGGTATTCCAGACTTCTACTGACCCCTATTATAGCAAAGCTATTCATTGACTTCAAATTCACCCAGGGACATCCATTGTCCAAAATCCAAAGAATTCCATTTTCTCACACTTTATACTACTAGCTTTTAAATACTTTATATTTTTATACCACTGGCTAAAAACTGACATTATTAAAACACATGTGCCATAGGCAGATGTTGATATATATTTTCTCTATGACCACTTCAATGATACTATGAATTCTTCAGTGTTCAAGACTTAATTTGCAAATGTAAAGGTAGACATTTTGTAACAAAAGGAGGGGAGTGGTTGATCTTGCAGTCCAGGAGTGGAGGACCCTGGGACCATCAAGGGAGAAGAGCTGAGTGCAGGACTCTATCCAGAGAAGCAGGGACACCAGAGATGGAGGCAGAGATGATGACCTGGTGAGATGGAATGGCTGGGGATGCTGGACTCAGGGAGAGACAGGGTCTGTGTTGTGACTGCCAGGGGGCAGCCTTGTGGGGTGTACCCTTTGCTTGTTTAAATGGTTGTATATTCCTGAGTACATTAGTGTACACCCAAAACCAAACCAAAACAAATCAAAACATAGGGAATGGAAGCAAATGCTGTTGAATGATGATGCATGGAGGGGATTGTAATCATTGTGGTGAAACAAAATACGGCAGGATTAATGTAAAGCTGATGTTCTCCCATGTAAACTATCATGCAATTCACGATAAAAACTTAAAAAAAAGAAGCCTTAATTTACTCAGTTTTGCATCTAGGGTAAAATGAACATACATAGAGAAATACTTCTGGTAGACATAATTTGAATGTGTACTATAAGTTTCAACTTTTTGTCTTTGTTACCCAAACCTTAACAAAGAAAATTAAACAAATAGAACCCGTTAAAGTCTGAAAGTGACTCCAGAGATATAAATTTTGAGTAAATTTAATATTAGAAAAAAGCATCAAAGGAAGTGTTCCAAGAGATGTGAGAACAGAAATCAATAATGAACGTTTTGCCTTTTGTAGCCTGTAACTTAAAATATGCTTATAAATCCACCATTTCATTTATGCAACACAAAATTACGGTTTTATGCTCAATGCCATTTTTAAAAAAAACTAGTCTCAGTTTTTATCTGGAGAGGTGAATTGAAAATTAGAGTCTTGTTCATTTCTTCTGTACCAAATCAGTACAGAAAGACAACATAGTATTTGTAACTAAATAGAACAACTTTCTCTAGAAACCATCCTTGATGGATGATGGGTTATAAATTCCTTAAAGTATATTTAAGAAAAGTGTCTATGAGAATTTGTGTGGCCCTGTTCTCTTATCCACAATTGCTGTCACATTCCAACTCACAGTGAGTGACCCTATGTAGTGTTTCGGAGGCTGTAAATCTTTTTTGGGAACAGAAAGCCTCATCTTCCTCTCACGGAGTGGTTGGTGGGCTTAAACCACTGTCTTCGTGGTTCCAAGTGTGGTTTTGATCCTACATAGCCACTGCATTCCCCTTATTCACAATGCTGCTGCTGCTGCTGCTGTATTTACTATGACTGTTATTAGGTGCCATTGAGTGGGTACCCACTCACAGCACTCCTACGCCCAACAGAATGAAACACTGCCCAAATCTGGGCCGATCTCACTATTGTTGCCACGCTTGAGCCTGTTGATGCTGCCACTTTGCCAATTCATCTCACTGTTGTTAAGTGTCATCAAATCAGTTACAACTCATACAGACCTTGCATAGGGTTCCTAACGAGCGGCTGGAACTATTGACTTTGTGGTTAGCAGTCCAATGCTTGGCCTACAGTGCCACACCAAGACTCCATAGCTTTATATTAAATGGGACTTTGTTTCAGTTTCAGCTGAGGCTGCTACCACAGACCTTGACTCATGAGATCTGGAGCGAGGCCTCCGAGTGTGCTCCCAGATGTGCTCTCAGTAGCTCCCAGATGATGCTCATGCTACTACTGGTTCTTGGAACACACACTGGTGAGTGTGGTGCTAACAGGAATTGCAAAGGAGGTGGTCCAAAACAGACCTGTGGTCCAAGCCTACCATTGATACTGAGGATGTAGCAGGATGAAAGTCAGTGAGAGAGAGGTATTCTTTACCAAGAGTTGGTGGTGGGCCCCCTCTCCTTGCCCAAAGCTCCTTCCCTCTCTGCTTCCCCAGTTCCCCTGGTGAAAAGGTTTCAAAATTCCAACTGAAGAGATCCCTGTGGAGTTTGGTGGAAACAGTGAACTGTGAGCCCACAAAGATACAACTTAGCTGCTGGTGGCTCCCGCCAGGCTGATGAGTGGAGCTTATGCTCTGCTGGGAAGAAGTTGCATTAAGAAGCGTCCTTATGGAGGAAGGTAGAATCTCCACGGAGTAGTGTCCAATCTGTCTGGGTGGGGCTGATGAAAGGATATGGGGATAGCACTCATGTGGCATAATGTGAATAACTGCTACTAGGACTGACTGTGAGGGTTGGAAATGTTAAAGGTAGATGTTTTGTACCAAAAGGCGGGGAGTGATTGACTTTGCAGCCCAGGAGCGAAGGACCCTGGAACCATCAAGGGAGAAGAGTGGAGTGGAAGACCCTACACAGAAAAACAGTGACGCCAGAGATGGAGGCAGAGACAATGACACGGAGAGATGAAGTGGCTGGGGACTCTAGACCCAGAGAGGTAGAGGGGCTGTGTGCTGATGACTGAGGGACAGACTTGCTGGGTGTACCCTTTGGGTGGTTGATGATGCATGGAGGGGACTGTATCCATGGTAATGTAATGATATACTATAGGATGAATGTAAAGCTAATGTTCTCCCATGTAAACTATCCCATAATTCACAATCAAACATTAAAAATGAAGAGTCCGTATGACTATTTCTTGGGAATCAGTCATGGTTTGTCAATAAAGAGATGCCTTCTGGGAGTCCTTAAAAAGAGATCTCCTGAGACTCCTAATAGAGAGTGTCTGTAGGGGGTGCATAAGCTGGTGCCCAGAAAGAGGGGATTATAAGTGACTAGACAAAAGAAATGTCTTGCCAGTTCTTAGTTAGATCAGAAAATCCCTGAAATGCTCCTAAATATGAAAAGAATCATTTATAATCTATGTGAGCTAGAGGAAACCTAAGCCAAATTAGACAGGGCCATTCAGGACAAGCCCCCTTTGCCCCTCACTTCTTCCTCTACTTCCTTGTCTCTAGACAGTCCAGAGGCCCCAAATCAGTAGGGGAGGAGGGGCAAATGAAAGACTACTATTCCCCCTCTGGTAGCATAGTGGTTACGAATCAGGCTGTGAACCGCAAGGTCAGCAAGGTCATCAGTTCGAAACTACCAGCGGTTCCACGGGAGAAAGATGAGGCTTTCTGCTCCCGTAAAGATTTACAGCCTCGGAAACCCTGTACAGGGTTGCTATGAGTCGGAACCGGCTTCACGGCCCTTAATAACAACAACATCCCCCCTCCCCAGGTAATATTGCAGCTTGAAGTGGCCTGAATCTAGGCCATAGGGAATTTTGAATTGGGAATGAGAGTCTAAATTTTGATCCTGGCTTGAAATGGAGAGTGTGCTTTCTAAACCGGCACAGTTAAAGAGAGGAGATTGTAGTAGGGCATTTTATTATTAGGAAATGATTGGAAATATCATGGAACCCACAGGAGATTTCATCCAGGAGTCGGCCACAGAGGTTCAGGTGGGCAGAGGCATAAACAGAATAAAATGTATGCCTGTGTCCTATGAAGTTTGTTTTTTATATTACCAGGTACAGATGTATCCGAGTGAAATTCCTTACAATAGTCTCACTGAAAACTAACTTACGGATGAATTCCTTCCTCTATTATTTTTCTTTAATGATCATATATATATAATACAAATTTGTTGTTGTTGTTGTTGTGTGCCGTGGCGTCGGTTCTGACTCATAGCGACCCTGTACGGGGTTTCCGAGGCTGTAAATCTTTACAGAAGCAGAAAGCCTCATCTTTCTCCCACGGAACAGCTGGTAGTTTCAAACTGCCAACCTTGAGGTTTGCAGCCCGATTCATAACCACTATGCTAATAAACAGTATAATTAAATTAGTAAAACCTATTCAGTTTGTAAGTTTTATCTGAGGCATGTTACCTGAAAACAAATCCATTTTTAATGTTTACTTGAGTTTACTAGAAAAAAAAAAAAATGGAATCTCTCACAAAGTCAAAATGGATAAATGCTACAAAGTATCAACTAGAACTCTCCAAATATCATCACTTCATAAAGAAACAAAGAAAGTCAAGAGTTTACTGAATTATATATAGAATAGCATACAAGGCTGCTTGACTAATTGGATTGTTTTTTTCTCTGAACGCTGTGCTGTGGAGGTGACTGGAATTGGCATAGGATTTAACTCAGTAGTTGTATTTAAGAGTCAGATGGGGTTTCAAAGGCACATTCTTATTATTCTGTGTTTTTTGAAAGGATGAAAAGCATGGCTTCTGTTAAACCGTATTGTATTAGGTGCTGTTGAGTTGCTTTTGACCCAAAGTCACGGAGTAGAGCTACCACGCAGTGGTTACTAGACTAGAATCATTATGGGAACAGATTGCTACGTCTTTCTCTTGCAGAGCCAGTGGATGAGCTCACAACACCAACTTCCACTTAGCAGTCAAGTGCTTAACTATTGTGTCATTGCTGTTCTTGTTGTTGTGTGCCGTGGAGTGGGTTCCGACTCATAGCGACCCTGTACGGGGTTTCCGAGGCTGTAAATCTTTACGGGAGCAGAAAGCCTCATCTTTCTCCCGCGAAACAGCTGGTAGTTTCGAACTGCTGACCTTGCGGTTCGCAGCCCAATTCATAACCACTATGCTACCAGAGTCATTAGGGTTCCTTATTATCCAAGTGTTGTTAATTGCTATTGAGTTGCTTCCAACTCATATTGACCCTGTATTGGGTTCCCAGAGATTGCCTGGTGGGTTTGAACCAGTGACCTTGTGGTTAGCAGTCCAGTACTTATTCTACAGTGCCACACCAGGACGTCATTGTCAAGGTAGGGCAAACGACATATATATTTCCTCTTCCAAATGGTAATTTAGGTGAAAATTTGATATAAAACTTCATATGGACTGACCAAATAAAGCTATAGCAGTAATTGAAAAACTGATCTAAAAACAGATAATAGGAAAAACAGCCTCTGGGAGACTTCCTCCTAAACTCTCAATTAATGGTTTAACCAAATGTAGTATCAGGCACTGTAGGATAAGCATTGGATAGCTAGCCACAGGGTCAGTGGTTCAAATCCACCAGCAACTCAGAAACCCTACACATGGGCAATATGTGTCGGAGCTGACTTGACAGCATTTAACAAGACAACCACAAGGTCGGCAGTTCAAGCTCACCAGCTGCTCCTTGGAAACCCTCTACAGGATTGCTATGCATCGAAAAGGACTCTATGGCACTTAACAATAACAACACAATATCAACAAATGAACAGAGCTATCCAGTATAAGGCAGTTAGCACGATGCTGAAACTTGGCTTACACTAAATTATTTGGTATTTAATAACTCAAAAAAGGTCAGAAATTGGTATTTAATTGTTACCTTTTTGGCAGGTAATAATTTTTCTCTGCAGCTGTAGGCACAAATCATTGAGGTGGTCGGCTTGCCAGTATTTTAAAAACACTTTTCGGACTCCCATCTAAAATAAAAACAACAGGGAAACATTTAATAGCACAAAGATGCTAAAAGGATGATGAAAAAATAATTCGGCAAGAGATTTTTTTCTAGAAGAGGATTAGAAGAAACAAATATAACACAATTAATTTTAGTACATCTCTCTTACTTTTTAACCTTATTGCATTTCAGCAAAACTTTAAGAAAGTTTCTTTCTTATAAATGCATTTTCTAGATACATACATAATTGCTAATGTTTGCAAGTGTTCACTGTGTTTGGAGTAGTTGCACCCTGTAGTGTGAGGACAAACACTGTCCTTGACACTTATCAGGAGATACAATCACTCCCATTAATGAATTATCTCATTCTGTAACTGCTGCTGCTGCTGGTAAGTGTCGTGGAGTCGGTTCCAGCCCATAACGACCCTGTACAGAGTTTCCAAAGAGAGTCTGGTAAGCTTGAACCACTGACCTTGCGGATCAAACCAACTTTGCAGTTCAGAGCATTAACCCAGAGCGCCACACCAGGATTCCAAAACTAGACTCCAACATTTCCTTTTCTGTTCGTAACTCAAAGCAGGTTGATGGGGTTTTAACAATGAAAATAAAACAAAATAAATGAAATTGTCAACTATTTTTTCTACCACACTCTGTATTATAAATGGAACACTTGTTGCTGCTATTATGAAGTGCTGCAGAGTCTATTACAACTCATAGTGACCCTGTATAGGTTCGTGAGCAGTGGCTGGTAGGTTTGAACCGCTGACCTTATGATAGCAGGCCAGTGCTTATTCTAGAGTGCCATACCAGGGTTTCTAGATTGGCAAAATTTAAAAGTATCAATAAATAATCTATGAACAATAATCTTCACTATGTTTACATAAACACCAGCTATATAGTGAATACACTTCTCTAGAATGTTTAAGCAGAGAGTTCATTCAGCATGTGATCAAAGCATAGTAGTATGAAGATAGCTGCCAAGAAAAGTCCTTAAAAACTCCTAACCAATAGCTGCATCCCTGGGTTTTTAACAATCTTCTCATGTGTTGTGTTAGTTTTCTACGTCACAGAACCATGATAGGGGTGAAGGATGCTCCTCCCATCGTAAGAGCTCACAGTTTTATGAAGGAAGCAGGCATAAATACTTACAAAAGAGACTGGGAAATCCTAATGTGAAGTGCCAAGGGTGCTCTGAGGTGATATTCTGTTATATGGAGGAAAATTACTGCCTAGGCAAATCTCATGATATGTTTATAATCATTTTCTTAGCACTTGAGACAAACACTGTTAAAGTGAGAGGGAAACTAACACGTGTGCTCCAGAGCATAAGCTGTGGACATTAAAATGGTAACACCCATAGCCAATGCCATCCATCACATTGTCACCAGAAGCTAGCAAGTATACACACACCATTAGGTAAGAGAACGTTTTCTAAGTCAGAGTAGTCTTGTCTTCAGTGTTTAGCCAGAGATGTTTCATGAACCTTTTCATTTAGAAACGAAGTTTATTCCAAACCTATTTTGTCACTTCCCACTTTTTCCATCAAACCTAGCCCTGAGCCACTGAGCTGTTGTTTTAACGACACACCCAGTTCAGTCAGAGATGGTGAGCGGAATTGTGCATTATGTTCCTCAGACTACATCCACGGGGAAGAGCTTTCAGTGACTGGACTATTTCAGGGAACGCTGGTAGAGGAGACGCTCTTCTTCCTTCCTTTTACTTCTCCATGGTTAGAATGTGAGACAGTCCCATGGGTGGATGGGAACTGAAAGTTGCTACTTATTATTGTTATTTTATTGCCATTCTCTCCCTAGTTATTTTCCACAATTTATAGTCTTTTTACTTTTTTCTTCCAACTGCTGACTTATTTTGGCAGTCAACACGAAGAACAGTTGGTACTGTCTGTGAGCACTGAAGAACAAATCTGTGAGACAGGCACTGGAGACGAGGGAGCATGTCAAGTGTTTGTTCATCACTAGATGTGGTTGGTGTGTCATTCATGGTGGGAGCGGATGCCCAACGGCAAAATTCATACAACTCTGGCCTCCAAAATCAAATTCAGAAATGGGGATGGCCAGCAATGCTACAGACTGGATGAACTCAGTAATTATCACTGGGGTTCCCAATATATAGAAGGATCACAAAACAAAACGACCTATGAAATACCTGGACTCGAGTTCTATTTCCTTCATTAATGGAGAGCCTGAGCAGAAAGGGACTTGGAGTGGATGACTGTCATTATTGTTAAGTGCTATTGATTCGGTTCTGATTCACAGCAACTCCGTAAAGGGCTTCTGAGGAGTGGCTGGTGGGTTTGAAGCACTGACCTTGCATTTAGCAGCCTAGTGCTTATACTACAGCACCACATCAGGATTCCAGAGGCTAAGGTAGAGCAGAATAAATATAAACAATGAAGGAGGCTAGTCTCACACTATAATGCTGTTGTATATGCTGTGGAGTTGGTTCTGACTCACAGCGACCCTGTACAGATAGGGTATCTGAAGGAGCTCTGCTAGCATAATGGTTATGAATCAGGCTGCTAGCCTCAAGGTCAGCAGTTCCATGGGAGAAAGATGAGGCTTTCTGCTTCCATAAAGATTTATAGCCTCGGAACTCCTATGCAGGGTTGCTATGAGTCGGAATCAAGTTCATGGCACACCACTACCACCACCATAGGATAGCTGAGGGGTGACTGCAGGGTTTGAACTGCTGACCTTGTGATCAAACTGACCTGGTGATCCAGTGCTTATCCTATAGTGCCACACCAGAATTCATACAATGTAAGGGCAGTCTCATAATAGTCCATGGGGCTAGTTAAGGAATGCACTGATGACTCAGGGGTTAGGATGATGGCAATAAAGAGAGAGTGTGAGGGCCGCCTAAGGCACAGGAATGCTCAAGAGGCAGACACATTTATTGGTAGCTGTTAATACAGTAGACCTGGTCCCAACTCTGAGGGAGAATTTGTCATGTAGTGGTTTCCATACAACTCTTTCCTGCACAGAAGCAACCAGGGGATTTGCAGGGGATGGAGACTTTTGAGCTTCTTCAGTGGGAAGAGGAGAGGGTGGACTATTCTGAAGTTAGAATCCACAATATTAACGGGTGGATATTGTGGTACCATTTGATTCTGATGATATTTTAAAGTTGTTCATTCAGTTATTTTGACATAGAACACAGTTCTATGGACCTGTCTTTTGTTTTGTTTTAACTATGTACTTTATTTGTGGATTTTTTTTTTTTTTAACTAAATACTGTGTGAGTGGAGATTTTAACAGTTGTTTAATTTTGCTTATATTTATGTCATATAGTACATGCCTTTATCTTAAAAGAATGGCATTGATGTTTTAGTAGTATTTTGTAGGGTTTCATCAGAAAACAGTTAAAGCAATGCATTTCAGTTCCCAACAGCCTTCTTTCATTACTAACTCTATGGATTAATGAGAAAACCAATCTTTCCTGTTTCAGAGAAACCCAGACAAGATCATCTGAATTCCAAACATTTAAGCTGTCTATTAATGACAAGGGCTGGAAGAAAACGGAGCCATTTTTATTTTCTCTAAGGAAAGGAGTCTTGTAAAGTTACTCTGTAAGCAGTGCTTACTCCTCCATACTGAGTCCAACAATTACGATTCATCAAAGCAGACCAAACACTCAGTTCACCTACATTGATTTTGGTAGCATTCTTTAAACAAAGGATGCTTCTTGCTAACCAGAGGAGAGGTTAAAACACTCCCCACTGGCCCTCTCCTGTGAGCTCCCCACATGACAGAGTGTTCTTACATGAGATTAAAATGTTAATGTCATTCTGACTCCTGTAAAAGTAAACCATCTGTGAATTACAGTCGTCACTATTTTTATTAGAAAACCATTAGGTTTTTTTTTTTCCCCTTGAAGTGACAGATTTTAAAAGATCAAACAAAATTGTCATTGATGACTTCCAAAGCTTCAATTACTGCCGTAGGTTTCAGAGATTTTTTGTTTTGTTTTGTTTTTAAAGGAGTAGGCTGCGGAAGTTCAGACAAATGCAGAACCATGGGTTGTGATATATGTAGGTGGCAAGACAGCTGTGTGAGTACAGAGATATCAAGAGGTCCAGCAAGGCAGTTATTTCTTCTTATTCTTTATTTTAATGACCATTTGTGTGAGTGCTGTATGTTTCTGACAGTACCTTTGAAATAGTTTTATACCACAAAAAACCATACCTACTATCCTTTGATATTTTACAGGACACACATTTTTGTTCTGCACTAATGAAACTGAAAGGGAATGATTAAAATGAACATGGTGTGGCACTGCAGATAAGAACTGGGCTGTTAACTGCAAAGTCAGCGGTTCAAATCCACCAGAGTCTCCTGTGAAATCCTATACAGGGTTGCTATGAGTCAGAATTGACTTGATGGCACTTCACAACAACAACATTGACGCTAAAACAAAACAGTGAGAGCCATCTTTTTATCATATCCATGGATTCTTGTTGGCTTGAAGAAGACACATAGTTATTTGTATCTAACCTGTGAGCTAATTTAGTTCACTCGTGAATGGCTGTTGAATAATACAATGAGTAATTGTTTCTCAAGTAAAAAGCAGTTCACATTGTTCTGCTTTGATAAACAATACATGTCAATTAAAATGAAATGAAGCTTTATAGTAACTCATGGGTGATAGAGAAAAATGACTAAAACTTATTTTGAAATGATAGTACAGTTTCCCCAAGGAACTATGTTGTTGTTGTTGTTAGGTGCCATCAAGTTGGTGCCGACCCATAGCGACCTTATGCACAGCAGAACGAAACACTGCCTGATCCTGGGCCAACCTCACTACTGTTACCACACTTGAGTCCATCAATGCTGCCACTTGGCGAATGCATCTAGTTGAGGGTTTTCCTCTTTTTCTCTGATCCTCCACCTTACCTTCATTTTCCATCTGCCATTTTCCATCCAGCAGACTTTAGAACATAATACTAAACAACTAAACTGCACCAGTTGGTCTAGTTACTAGCAGACTGCTCAGAATTTCCAGAGAGAAATAGGAATGGGAAGATGAGGTTTCTGCTTTGGCAAAGATTCACAGCCTCAGAAACCCTTTACAGGGTCTCTATGAGCTGTACAGGGTGGCTACGAGTCACAACCGACTCCATGGCACATCACCACCACCAATAGTTGTAGTAACACATTCAAGGTCACTTAACAATGGGGGGTGAGGGATCTCTGATGGGTACAAACAGGACTTTCATATTAACCTAAAGGTCAGTGGTTCCAACCTACCCAGTTTGTTGTTGTTAGGTGCCATTGAGTCGGCACCAGCTCATAGTAACCCTATGCACAGAACGAAACACTGCCCAATCCTGGGCCAACCTCACTACTGTTGCCATGCTTAAGTCCATCTCATCGGGGGTCTTCCTTTTTTTCTCCAACCCTCCACCTTACCAAACATGAGCTACAGTGACTGGTCCCTCCTGACAATATGTCTGAAGTACGACAAAGTCCGGCAATCTTGGCCTCCAAGGAGCACTCTGGCTGAACTTCTTCCAAAACGGATCTATTGGTTCTTTGGCAGCCCATGGCACTTTCAGTATTCTCCTCCAACACCATAACTCAAAAGCCTCAATTCTTCTACGGTCTTCCTTACTCACTGTCCAGCTTTCTCATGCATATGAGGTTATTGAAAATATCATGGCTTGGGTCAGGCTCACCTTAGTCCTCAAGCTGATATCTTTGCTCTTCAGCACTTTAAAAAAGATCTTGGGCAGCAAATTTTGCCTAATCCAATACGTCATTTGATTTCTTGACTGCTGCTTCCGCGAGTGTTGATAGTTGATCCAAGAAGAATGAAGTCCTTGACAACTTCAATCTTTTCTCAGTTGATAAGAATGTTGTTTATTGGTACAGTGGTGAGGATTTTTCTTTTCTTGAGATGTAATCCATACCAAAGGTTGTGCTCTTAGATCTTCATCAGTAAATATTTTAAGTCCTCTTCACTTTCATCAAGCAAGGTTGTATCATGTGCATATTGTAGGTTTTTAATGAATCTTCCTCCAATCCTGATGCCACATTTTTCTTCCTAGAACCCAGCTTCTCGGATTATTTGCTCAGCATACAGGTTGAATAAGAATGGTGAAAGAATACAACCTTGTCACACACCTTTCTTAATTTTAAACCATTCAGTGATTCCATGTTCTGTTTGGTCCATGTACAGATTCCTCATGAGCACAATTAAGTGTTCCGGAATACCCATACTTCATAATGTCGTCCACAGCTTGTGATACTTCGCAGTGGTGTCCCAATATTGTCATGATCCATACAAACGAAAGCCTTTGCATAGTCAAGAAAGCATAGGTAAACATTGTTCTGATATTCTCTGCTTTCAGCCATGATCCATCAGATATCAGCAATGATATCCCTCATTCCACAGCCTCTGCTGCATCTAGCTTGAACCTCAGGAAGTTCTCTGTCAATGTATGCTTGCAGCTGTTTCTGTATTACCTTTAGTAAAACTTTACTAGCATGGGATATCAAACATAATTGTCCAATGATTTCTGCATTCCATTGGGTCACCTCTCTTTGGAATGGGCACAAATATGGATCTCTTCCATTCAGTCGGCCAGATAGATAGATGTCTTCCAAATTTCTTGGCGTACGTGAGTGAGTGCCTCCTGTGCTGCCTCACTTTCTTGAAGATTTCAATTTTTATTCCATCAATACCTGGTGCCTTGTTCTTTGCCAATTCCTTCAATGCATCTTTGACTTCCTCCTTCAGTATCATTGGCTTTTGATCATATGCTACCTCTTGAAACAGCGGAACATTAACCATTTCCTTTTGGTACAGTGACTCTGTGTATTCCCTCTGTCTTCTCTTGATAGTAAACCATGTGGTTGTCAGATTCAAAATGGCCAATACCAGTCCATTTCAGCTCACTAATGCCTAAGATATCTATGTTTATGCATTCCATTGCATTTTTGACAACTTCCAATTTTCCCAGATTCATACTTCAGACATTTCATGTTCTGATTTTCAATGGATGTTTACAGCTGTTTCTTTTCATTTTGAGTTGTGTCCTATCAGCAAATGAAGGTCCTGTGGGCTTTTCTACCATGGATTTTACTCCATTTGCACCATCACGGTCAACTCTACTTTGAGGAGGCAGTCTTCCCCAGTTGCATTTTGAGTGCCTTCCAATTTGAGGGGCTCATTTTCTGGCACTATATCTGACAGTGTTTCTCTGCTATTCCTATGGTTTTCAGTGACTAAATATTCGGAAGCAGTTCATCACTCTTTCTTCCTAGTCTGTCTTCATCTGGAAGCTCATCTGAAACCTGTCCACCATGGGTGACCCTGCTGGTATTTAAAATACCTGTGGCATAGTTTTCAGAATCACAGCAACTCACAAGCCACCACAGTACAATAAACTGACAGATGAGTGGTGGCAAGGAACTATATCCTCATGACATTTGTGGAAGGCTAGACTAATAGGTTACATCATAAAGAATGGAACAAAGAACAGAGTTCCCCGAACCTAAGCATTTTCATCAGATATTAGAAACCATCTAACTCAACCTTTTTATTTTTCAAGAGTGGGAAATAAGTTCTAGGGACATTATGTTATTGGTATTGTTGTTGCTTAGTGTCAAGGAGTCAGTTCCAACTCATAGCAAACCTCTACAGGGATTCCAAGGATTAACTGGTTGGTTTCAACTGCAGAACTTGTGCTTTGTAGTACAGTGCTTATCCTATAGTGCCACAGCAGAAGTCTACAAGATCATACAGAAGGTTGGTATCAGAGATAAGATGAGTGTGAACCTTCCAGATTCCACCCAACGTGGATGGCTTTCAGATTACAGTAGACAAAAATAAAAATTAAAAATGGGCAGATGTACACAAGAAACACCTTTATGGGTTTTCTGTGGAACTTTGGGATAACGTTGTAAAAATACAAAGGCTATGATTTATATATATTAAGGTAAAACAAGTGAAAGTAAAAATAATATGAAATGGATAAGGAAGAATATCAAATAAAGTTATTTTAAAGTGCATTAGTGGATAAGGAAGAATATCAAATAAAGTTATTTTAAAGTGCATTAGTGGTTACAGGAACTCCTGGTATGGCACTTAAAGGATAAGCACTGGACTGTGAACCACAAGGTTCAGAGGTTCAAATGCATCAGCTGCTCCTTGGAAAGCCTACACAAGGTCACTATGAGTTAGAATTGACTCAACAAAACTTAACAACGATAGTGATTATGGGAACTCAGGGATCAGAAATTCATCTAATTCATTATAATAAGGTTTTTTTAAAATTACAATCAGTTTAATTCATTTTATAAGTATGCATTTAATATGGTTCAAAAAATATGTTGAATTTGAAGAGTACCTAAATGAGAAAACCTAGAATATTTGACCATGCTCATTCCTTTTCTCCATATACGATTTAGTCTTGGGCTGTCAGTTCTTCCTATTCATCTGGCCCTGACTGTTGCTGTTGTTAGGTGCCGTCAAGTCAGTACCAACACATATTGACCTTATGCACAACAGAATGAAGCATTGCCCAGTCCTGTGCAAATCTCTCAATTGTTGCTATGCTTGATACCATTACTGCTACCAAAGCGCTAATCCATCTCGTTGGGAATCTTCCTCTTTAGCCAACATGATGTCCTTCTCCAGGGATTTGTCCTTCTTGATAACATGTCTGGATTATGAGAGGTGAAATCTGGCCATCTTGGCTCTAAGGAACATTCTGGTTGTACTTCTTCCGTTGTAGGCTGGTTTGTTCTTCTAGCAGTCCACGGTACTTTTATTATTCTCTTTCAACACCACAGCTAAAATGCATCGATTCTTCTAGAGACTTCCTTACTCATTGTCCAACTTTCACATGCATATGAGTCTACAGAAAATACCATGGCTGGGGTGATGCCTACTTTAGTCCTCAAACTGACTTCTTTGCTCTCGAACACTCATGCAGCAGATTGCATGTCATTTGATTTCTTGACTGCTGTTTCCGTGAGTGTTGATGTTTGATCCAAGCACAATGAAGTCTTTGCAATTTTAATCTTTTC
>NW_006408547.1:16092160-16098835 GCF_000296735.1 Chrysochloris asiatica | reverse complement strand
TCCCTCCTGACAATATGTCTGAAGTATGAGAGATGAAATTTGGCCATCTTGGCCTCTAAGGAGCACTCTGGCTGCACTTCTTCCAAAACAGATCTACTGGTTCTTTTGGCAGTCCATGGCACTTTCAATATTCTCCTCCAACACTAGTAGTGTAGTGATTACAAATTGGGTTGCTGGGCTCAAGGTCAGCAGTTCAAAACTACCAGCTGTTCTGCAGGAGAAAGATGAGGCTTTTTGCTCCTGTAAAGATTTACAGCCTCGGAAACCCTGTACAGAGTCGCTGTGAGTCAGAACTGACTCTACGGCACATAACCACCACTACAACATTCAAGATCATATTTCGGATCTCATGGACTTGTTTTAATTTTTTTCAGCTGCAGCCTGAATTTGTGTATGAGCAATCGATGGTCTGTTCCACAGTCTGCCTCTTGTCTTGTCTTGGTTGATGATATGGAGTGTTTCCACCATCTCTTTCCAAAGATGTAGTCAATTTGATTTCTGTGTATTCCATCTGGTGAGGTCCATGGGCTTAGTAATTAATTTGTATGTTGTTAAAAAAGGTATTTGCAATGAAGAAGTCATTGGTCTTGTAAAATTCTATCATGTGATCTCCAACAGCATTTCTATTACCAAGGCCATATTTTCCAACTTCTGATCCGTTTTCTTTGTTTCCAACCTTTGCATTCCAATCACCAGTAATTATCAATATATCTTGATTATCTGTCTAGCCACTATCAGACCGAAGAAGTTGGTTGTTGTTGTTATGTGTCGTGGAGTCGGTTCCGACCCATAGCAACCCTGTACAGGGTCCCCAAGGCTGTAAATCTTTACAGGAGCAGAGAGCCCCATCTTTCTCCTGTGGAACAGCTGGTAGTTTCGAACTGTTTATCTTGCGGTTCGCAGCCCAATTTGTAACCACTACGCCACCAGAGCTCCTGAAGAAGCTGGCAGAATTCTTTAACTTTATCATCAATGTCTTTAGTGGTTGCTGCATAAATTTGAATAATAGTGGTATTAACTGGTCTTCCTTGTAGGATATTATCCTGTCACAGACAGTGTTGTACTCCATGATAGATCTTGAGATGCTCTTTCTGATGATGAAGGCAACGCTGTTGCTCCTCAATTTGTCTTTCCAGGCATAGTAAATTATGTGATTGTCAATTTCAAAATGGCCAATACCTGTCCATTTCAGCTCACTTTGTTGTTGTTTTTAAATGCCATAGAGTCAGTTCTTACTCATAGTGAGCCTGTATAGGGTTTCCAAGGAGTGGCTGGTTAGGTTCAACTGCCAACCTTGTGGTTCAAACTATCCTTGCAGTCCAGCGCATTAACCCACAGCACCACACCAGGACTCCATTTCAGCTGACTCATGACTAGGATATTGATGTTTATGCGTTCCATTTCATTTTGTATAACTTCCAATTTTCCTAGGTTAATACATTCCTACATTCCATGTTCCGATTGCTTATAGATGTTTGCAGATGTTTCTCCTTATTTTGAGTTGTGCCTCATCAGCAAAATGAAGGTTCCATAGGCTTTACTCCATTTACGTCATCATGATCAACTCTACTTTGAAGAAGCTGCTCGTCATCAATCATATTTTGAGTGACTTCCAACCTGAGGGGCTCATTTTCTAGCTATAACTGACAATATTCTGGTTTTCTTCATCATGTTTTAATAGTCAGTATACTGGTGCTGACAGTGTTCCACTGATATTTGTAAGGTTTTTTTTTTTTGATAAATATTTGAAAGTGGCTAAATATTTGAAAGTAAACTGTCTCCTTCTTTCTAGTCTGTCCTATTCTGGAAGCTTTGTTGAAACCTGTCCACCCTGGTTAACCCTGCTGTCATTTAAAATACCTGTGTCATAGCTTCCAGAATCACATCAACATGCAAGCCACGACATTAAAGGTAAGTGACAGATGTTGGTGGGTTGCCCTGATTACTACCTTCATATTTTCAGTGCCAGCACAACTCTGGAGCTAGATGACTGCAACTCTAAATCTAGAATTTACCTTCTACTTTTTTTACTGACTCTTTGACTCACCTTGCTCACAGCTTTTAATTTATTAATCTTCCAGATATCTTGAATTGCATATTTTTATAAGCAAAGTGCATATGATGGGTTGGGCAATCAAAGACCTTCATACGATCTTTATATAGCTCTGAGGAGTCTGCTCGGCAGAATATTATAGTAAGTATTATTTTATCTTCCTACATACGTCCTTCGAGCTGGAAAGCAATTTGAGACCTATAGTGTGTTTATGCACAGAGTTCTTATTGTTTTTAGTGCTATGTTAGATATTAGTCCTTTGTATCTATGTCAATAAATATTGGAATATTTTTACTAATAATTATCATACACCATATTTCAATGAAAATGGTTTTTTGTGAATGCCAATTTCTGTGCTGCAAAGAAAATATTTTCATTATTAAGAAATTAATTTGTAAATGTTTAATCTCTTGTTTTATTATTTTATATCATTACATTAACATTTTTGCTAAATTTTAAAATTAAAGACAACATGTATAATATTCTAGTTATATATAATTTTAGAATTCCAGAAAAATGCCATGGTATTTCTTAAAGTCCCTGATCAATGTAAACCTCCTTTCAATTTTTTTTTTCTTTTGAAACTGACAATGGTATGAACAATGCAGTCTTTTACTTCTCAGCATCTCTGTAGTTCTGTCATCAGCCTTGTTTTCCTTGAGACTAATCTGAGAATGTCACTGTGCTCCTTTAACACTCTGTTCTCACAGCTCTTACTGTGCCAAGCATTTTCTGTACCTGCCCTGCTGCCATATCTCCTGAACAGGACTACCACCAACAAACACAATATTGCCACGTCATTGAATTTCATTGTCACCTAGCACTCAGATGCATTATAGCTGATATTTTCTCCTATGTTGCATGTATTTACCCATCCATTTTATCATCTAGCTGGGCTGTCCCTCTATTCTTTCATCATTCCTCTATTCTCTCATTCATCAATTGAGTATGTGCCCAGGGTCTTCCTCATATCAGGTTCTGGAACCACATTGATGAATACAAACATACAGTCAATCCTTTCACGAAATTCAGGAGAGAATGTGTTTTACTAAATTTCTTCCTCTACAGACTGAAGTCATTTTTTTCTCACCATTTGCTTCTTTGATTCTGTCTAAAGGAGAGTCGCAATATCTACTGTGGGTATATTTCACTATGAATAGTTCAACATTCTTTATTTCCCGGGTAGTTTGAAAACTCACTATGTAGATAAATTCTAATGTTCAGTCTGGTTCTGAATGTATTTTAAAGCATGGCCAAAAGATAAATTTCCCCTAAAATATAAGTTCTCTTGCTTATACATTGGCTGTTCTTGAAGTCTGACTAAAGCACAGAAAAGAGAATTAGAGCCACTTGCCTCTAATACTGTATCTTCTGGTATTTGAAGAAGGTGGTTTGGGTTGAATTGCAAATAATTACAGGTTAATAAAAATTAATTACTCTCACCTAGAACAGTCTGACCTGCACAGCAGGCAGTAATGAATAAAATCGACGGTTTTGAGCTTACTAGCAAATTATTCTCTATGTGATCGTGTATAGGACTTCATTATGGAAATCATATCTGCACGGTCAAGAGCATTTTAAAATATTCTTACCCCCAAAGTGACCAACTGTAAAAAGTAAACCACAATCAAACCTAGTCAAGACTGATGCCCTTCAGAATAAGAGAAAAGTCATTTGATATGCTAATAGACTTAAAGGGATGTCTTTAATCTTTAAACAAAGCAAAATGGTCAAAATAATGGCAATAATAATTAAGTACTCCATGGAATGTGTATATTATAAAACATTAACAACAGCATCAACTTAATCACAGGCCACTGTACTTACTGGGACATGTATATATCCATGTGCAGAGAGTACTCTTGTCATTAGTGTTTGCCAAAACTATTTTGTTATTTACTTTACTTCTAAGAATATTAATATTCATGACATTGAAATCTGGGCATCTGATCTTATACAGTTCATCTTAAAGGCATGTTTGTTGTTGTTAAGTGCTGTTGATTCATAGTGACTCTCTAGAGGGTTTCTGAGTACCAGCTGGTGGGTTTGAACTACCGAGTTTGTGGTTAGCAGGCCAGTGCTTACCTTAAAGAGCTACACCAGGGCTCCAATGATATTTTGAGACAGTCACAAATACTTACATAGCTTTCTTATTTTTCAGGTACTGTTGTTGTTGTTGTTGTGGTTAAGTGCCGTCGAGTCGGTTCCGACCCATAGCGACCCTGTACAGGGTTTCCGATGGTGTAAATCAGGTACTGTACTATGGTATATTCACGTTTGCTTTGAGACTCATCTTTATTTATTTTTGTGAACTATCTTCTGCTACTCTTCAAGGCCCACATCTTCTCCATTCTTTATGGGTTCACATGTATTTTGTACAAAAAATTCCTACTTGCTATAAACAGTTTGAACAAATCTGCAATATTTCACACATAAATAAATATTTTGGCTAGAAGAGAGGTTGCATGTTTCAAGTCAGTAAAGGAGATTCCACTCTTTAATATTATTTGATAAGCATAGTTATTGGAGGATACCAAGTTCTCTCTCATCCCTCCATTTCTCAGATACTCCTCCTTCCCCCTCACCATTGCTTCGTCTTGCTGTGGATACTACATTTGTTTGCTCATGGTTTCTCAGCTCTAATATTCTTCAACAACAAAAGCTTCTTAGAGGCCAGGAAAGAAACATTAAGAAAATCAAGTTACAACCCTCTTTAGAGCTTATCAATGGCTTTCTTCACACTGAACTTAAAGGAGCATGCTTTATACACATGGCCCACCCTTGTCTGGACCCTGCTAACTTCCAAGCACAAATTCTTAATGTGATGATACTGCCCCCAAGGGTTAAAACTGGTTCTTGAGGTGCACACATGCAAACACACAAACACACAGAAATCTTAGAAATGATATTGAAACCGGAGAAACAAAACTTCGTGGTGCCTTGTTTTACCCAGCATCACAAGTTTTATGCCTTTCATAGTCGTATCATTTTTCTATTGATCTCTATTACTGCAAAATATATGAGTTTTCCTTCTATCAGCTTTCTACCTTACACAGGTTCTGGCTTCCCTGGTATTTGCTGGATAATGTTTGTGGCATAAAACTGGTGCTCAACAAATCCTTGTTAAATGAATAAATATACCTGGAATCAGGGGAAATTAAATTGAGCTGTAAGAAAATAAATTTGATTCGAAGTAGCCATATTGTTGTGTGCGGTAGACTCATAGTGACCCTGTGTCAGAGTGCAGTAACCTCAGAGGATGTCCAGGCTGAGAGTTTTACAAAGATGATCATCAGGTCTTTTTCAAATGGAGCTGTTGGGTGTGGTTTAATCATCAATATTTTGGATAGCAGCTGAATGCAATCAGAACTTCTTGGAATGGGCAGCGTCACCTTTTTTTTTTTTTTTTTTAAGCAGCTCTTAAGAGCTGTACATCATCAAGTAAGGTTGATCTATGAAGGCCACAATCTATTATAATAGACAAGGTCATGGTGTGACACTGTGGGTTAATTTCCTGGGCTGCAAAGTCAGTTTGAACTGCAAGGTCGGCAGTACAACCTCCCAAGCCACTCCTCAGAAATCCTATACAAGGTCGCTGTGGGTTGGACCAATTTGACAACACATAACAACAACAGCAATACTAAATTCTTGAGCACTTATTTTTTTTATCATTTTTTTTTTCCCCTTAGTGGAGTAACAACAGCAACAATACTAATAAAAGGTTGAGAAACACTGTTTTACTGCTTTTGTTTTAATCCACTCTCTACCTATTCACAGTGCTCTAAGCACAATGCCGGTTCCTCAGCTTATTGGGCTGTTTTCTCTCCCTGGACTTTGGAAGATACCATTCCCTATGCCTAAACCCTCTTCCTCGCCTTCTCACATGACTGGTTCTTTCTCACCCTTCAGGTTGCTGCCTAAATGTGATGTCTTGGAGTTGCTTTTTTGACTACTCTATTATTTTAATGTCTAGTTGCCATTGAGTTGATTCTGTCTCATAGTAATCCTATGAGCGTAGGGTGAAGGTGTTCCAGAGGGTTTCCAAGATGGTGACCTATGGACGTAGATGGTCAATATTGTCCATGGTTGGAACCTGCCAGCTATTCTATGGAAGCACAATGATGGTTTCTGCTCCCACGAAATTTAAGGCCTTAGAAACCCTATACAGGTTTTAGAGTTAGAACTAGCTCCAAAGCTCTTAACAATAACAACAACAATGGCACTAGAGAGTAAGTCCTATTAATAAAGAGACTTATAATACTTCATTCTCCTTTCTTTTCCTTTACTGTCATATCAAAATTGCCTCACATAGTCCAGGAACATAAGAGATGATCAGTGCGTGGAATTAGGAAAATTAGTTTGATTTCTAAGACATGAGAGTTGCATTTTGAATAGGTATAAAACCAATCCCAGTGCCACTGATTCAATTCAAACCCATAGTGACCGGACCTAGGTTTCTGGGGCTGGGCTTTGTTTTTTTTTTTTCATGTGGGTTTATTTACATCTTTATTTTCACTATTTTTTTCACTGAAGAGCAAAATCTTTTTTTTTTTTTTTTCTCTTAAATGTTTTATTGTGAATTATGTGATAGTTTACATGGGAGAACATTAGTTTTATATTCA
>NW_006408547.1:16083762-16085925 GCF_000296735.1 Chrysochloris asiatica | reverse complement strand
ATCTAGCACACCTTAAATGCCAGATGTTAGACTACAGCCCTGGTGTGGTGCTCGGGATTAATGCACTGGACTGCAAAGTCAGTTTGAACTGCAAGGTCAATGGTTCAAGCTCACCAGTTGCTTCTCAGAAACCCTAAACAAGGTTGCTATGAGTCGGAAATGACTCAATGGCACTTAACAACCACAGCAGATGTTACACTAAATCAGTACAATATTAATGTAGCTGAGTGGGAAAACATAAACATAATTTAAAGGCATACACTGTCACATTTATTAGTAAGTCAGGATTGAGGATACTTTCTTTTCCAAAGGGAAAGTGTGATATCAAATAGGAGGTTTGTTCATTCATTCACTCATTCATTCAACAAACACTGCTAGAATATTTATTGGGTGCTAGAACCTGCCCTCTGGAGAATACAATAGTGAAACACGCACACATACAACACATAAAGGAAAAAAAGGTGATCTGCTCTAGTGAGCCACACAGAGAAAAGGAAGAAAGACGAAATATGACCTGAGTATGTACCACAAGAATTTAGAGACCCTTTCAAGAACAGATTTGATGCATTAGACAGTAATGACAGAGGACTGGAGGAGCTGTGGGATGACAAAGACCCAGCCCATAAATTCTTCTGTTTATAAATGAAGACATAGGCAAAAAGCAGGGCTCCTAAAATATACAGAATACAAAGTGAAATCTTTCAACAAACTGATGTAGTGTGGGAGATGCTCCCTCATCGATGCCAAGAGATTTAGAAGATAGCTACTTGGCCAACCCATTGAAAGAGATCCATGTTCATGCTCATTCCAAAAAGAGGGGATCCTATGGAATGCGGATCATCAAACAAAATCATTAATAACACATGCAAGTAAAATTGTGCTGAAGATAATTTAAAAATGGTTATAATGGTGCACCAACAGGGGTCTGCCAGAAATTCAAGTTGGATTCAGAAGAGGGAGTGACACTAGGGATATCACTGCTGATATCAAATGGATCTTGGATGAAAGTAGGGAATACCAGAAATGTGTTTACTTGTGCTTTACAAACTGTGGAAAGCCTTTTAACTGTGTGCATCATGACAAGCTATGGATAACAATGCAAAGAATGGGTATTCCAGACCACTTAAGTGTGCTTATGAGGAACCTGTACAATGACCAAGAGGCAGTCATTCAAACAGAACAAGGATATCAAATGGTTGAAGATGAGGAAAGGTGTGCATCAGGGCTTCATTATCACATCATACTTATTAAATCTGTATGTTGAACAAAAAATCCAAGAAGATGGCTTATATGAAGAAAAATGGCATCAAGATTGGAGAAGGACTCATTAACAACCTGCAATATGCAGGTGATACATCTTTGCTTGCTGGAACCCAAAAAGGACTTTAAATACTTACTTATGAGGGACAAACACTACAGCTTTCAGTATGGATTGCACCTCAATGTAAAGAAAACAAAAAATCCTAACAACTGGACAAATAAACAGCAACATGAGGAATGGCGACTGAAGTTGTCAAAGACTTCATTTTGCTTACCTCCACAATCAACATTCATGAGAGCAGCAATCAAGAAACCAAATGACTGTTAGGCAAATCTGTTACATGTCTGAGACCTCTTAGAAGTTTCAAGAACAAAGAGAGAATTTTGAGGATGAAGATGCAACTTACCCAAGCCATGAAATTTTCAATAGCCTCATATACATGTGAACATTGGGCAATGGATAAGGAAGAACACAGAAGAATTGATGCATTTGAATTATGGTGGTGTTGGAGAAAAATATTGAAAGTACCATGGATGGCCAGAAGAACAAAGAAATCTGTGTTGGAAGAAGTACAACCTGAACGCTCCTTGGAAGCCACTATGGTGAGATATTATTTCTCATACTTCAGACATATTATCAGGAAGGATGAGCCCCTGGGCAAGGACATTATGCTGGGTAAAGTGAAGGATTAGCAAAAAAAGAGGAAGACCCCTGATGAGATGGATTGGCACTTTGGCAGCAGAAATGGGCTCAACTATAACAAAGATTATGAGGCTGTGTTAACACCAGGCAGTGTTTGGTTCTGTTGTGCATAGAGTCACTCTGGGTTGGAACTGATTCAAGGGCACCTACCAAATTATATGTGTTTATATATGCATACAAGGGGGACCCAAAAGTTAACT
>NW_006408547.1:16051617-16082887 GCF_000296735.1 Chrysochloris asiatica | reverse complement strand
ATACATATATATATTTGTTGTTAAGTACTGTCAAGTTGGTTCTGACTCATGGCGACCCTGTATAGGGTTTCCAAGGAGTGGCTGATGAGCTTGAGCCACTGACCTTGTAGTTCAAACTGACCTTGCAGCCCAGCACCACACCAGGACTCCACAGATAGACAGACAGATAGACAGAGAGAGAGAGAGAGAGACACAGATAGATAGATGATAGATAGATAGATAGATAGATAGATAGATAGATAGATAGATAGATAGATAGATAGATAGATAGAGACAGACAGAGATAGATAGATAGATACATAGATAGAGATAGAGATAGATAGATAAATAGATGGCTGACTGGTTGGCTGGATACATAGATAGATGGTGGTGGTTGGTTATGTGACGTGGAGTCGGTTCCGACTCATAGCGACCCTGTACAGGGTTTTTGAGGCTGTAAATCTTTAAGGGAGCAGAAAGCCTCATCTTTCTCCCGCAAAAACAGCTGGTAGTTTCAAACTGCTGATCTTGCAGTTCGCAGCCTGATTCATAACCACTATGCTACCAGAGCTCCATAGATAGATAATGAGTAAGTACAAATGAGAAAAGATATTTGATTTTAATTTGTGTTTTGTCTTTTGTGAATGCCATTTATTATTTCATCTCCAAATTCCCTTCCGCTCACTCTCTATTTCACACACACACACACCAAGATAGTTAGGATAAAAGTTGTCATTTCTATCCTTGCTTGCTTCCTGTCTTTATAGTACTGAATAAGTCAGCGGAAGTATCCCTTGTCTGACTACTTACACAAAAAACGTTAGAAGTCACGCAAAGTAATTCTAAAATTACCATCACAGCTTCATCTTCCGTAATTTCCAGTAATAGCATGAACACTTCCTTCATAAGGTCCATGCAGGACACAATTCTCTGTCCTGGAGTCTCCCCATCCCCAAAGTTCTGTAAATCTGTTTGGAATGTCAGTTCAACTTATCTCTTTGAAAGCTCTCCTAAACGGGGGCAAGACCATTTCCAAGTCCCATCTCGTTCCTGCATTCGGTGGGGCTCTGCGTTCGCCCCTGGTGTCCTATGAATCGACTGGGTGACAGGTTTGTTTCTCCATTAGTCATTCCTCCAGATGGCTTTAAAATGAATATAGCATTCAAATAACTACACAGTGGAAATCATCCTATAACCAGCTGATTCATATAAAATGTGTGAAAATCAGATTATGCCACTTATTTTTCCACTTAGAATTAATTTCAAAGATTTTCATTTTACATAAATGACATAACATGTAAAACAAGTATGCTCAACATAGGCCTAAATGCCTGCCAGTCATTTTTCTTGGCTGGAGACAATCAAGGCAGAAAGTTTTTGATTAAATGTACACAATTTTGATTATTTTTAAAGTCACCTTACATACAACTGTATCAAAAATGTATACATTTAGGTAAATAAAATACCTGGGTAATTTAAGAAGAGTGAACAGAAGATTATTAATAATTAGTGGCTTAATTTAATTATCTTGTTTATAAATTATGTCTTTATCTGAAATATTTCAGGGTTTTTTTGTTTTTTTACACAAAGGAAATAATCCATGGACTCTGTTACATAAAGAAAAAATATATATGGTGATACAGAAAACAGCACTAGAAGATATAAGATTCTACTCAAATTATTTCAAGAACCTTCCATTCTTCTAAAATTGAGTTACTACAATTCTGCCTTGTAAATAAAAACCAAGCCCTAACTAGTTCATAAGCAAATCAAACCAACCAGCTATCGTTGAGTTGATTCCAACTCACAGCAAGCCTGTGGGAGGGTGGATGTGCTCTTTAGGATTTCTGAGACTGTAAATCTTTATGGTTAGAAACAACCTCATTCTGGTGGGTTTGAACTTTGGACCTTGTGCTTACTAGCCCAATGCTCAACCCACTGCACCATGAATACTTAATTTCATTACAAATAGTGATGGATAAGCAGGAGTCTCTGTCAGACATCACAGCATGTTTCTGGTGGTTGATTTTTCCAAAATAAAATTACATTACATAAAAGTAGCAATTTTGAGTATGTTAAGGCAATAATGTAGTCCTGGTGTAGGATAAGCACTAGATGACTAACCACAAAGTTGGTGATTCAAGCATACTAGATGCTCCTTGGAAACCCTATACATGGTCAGTATGAGTCAGAACTGACTTGTTAACTTAATAACAACAAGGAAATATTGGACTGCTTATTGAAAGGTTGACTGAGTCCACTCAGAGGAGCCTCAGAAGAAAGGCCTGGTGATCTACTTTCAAAAAAAAGCAGCTCAGTCACCTCACATGCATGTGAAAGCTGGACAGTGAATCAGGAAGACCGTAGAATTGATGCTTTTGAGTTATGGTGTTGGAGGAGAATATTGAAAGCGCCATGGGCTGCCAAAAGAACCAACAGATCCGTTTTGTAAGAAGTGCAGCCAGAGGGCTCCTTAGAGACTAGGATGGCCAAACTCCGTCTCTCATTCTTCGGACATATTGTCAGGAAGGACCAGTTGCTGGAGAAGGATAAGGAGATGGATGGGCCAAATGGCAGCACTGATGGACTCAAGCGTGGCAACAGTAGTGAGGTTGGCCCAGGATTGGGCAGTGTTTTGTTCTGCTGTGCATAAGGTTGTTATGGGTTGGTACTGACTTGATGGCACCTAACAACAACAAATGACCCTATGGAATGCTGCTGGTGTGGCACTGTGAGTTAATGCGCTGGACTGCAAGGTTGGTTTGAACTGCAATGTCAGTGGTTCAAGCTCGAACAGTGGCATTTAGGTCTACCTTCTAGACCGAGAACTGATGACAGAACTTTATAGACTCAAACTTTCTAAGAATCTTGATTTGAATCTTCTCCTGCTATATATATCTTCTCATCCTTTTCTTTTCCTTTCTTATCTCGTTTTTTGTTTTTCTGGTTTTTTTACCCCCAGTGACAAAGTTAGGAAATAGACTTAAAAGGTACTGAGCTATTTAAGGGTCACTGGTGTGGCTTTATAGGCTTAGCACTGGACTGAAAACCACAAGGTTGGCAGTTCAAATCCAACAGGTTTCCTTGAAACCCTATACAAGGTCACTATGAATCAAAACCAACATGATGGTACTTAACAACAACAACAGGTTCACAGTTTGGGTAAGAAAGATTCTGATCAGAACTGGCCAGCTCCAGAAAGTCATCTGCTTGTGAAATATAAACATAAAAAGGACACTAACTACAAGGCAAAATTTGCTAAGACGAATTAGGGAAAATACAAGTCCTGTGATCAAAAATAGTTTTATGATACATAATTCATCCCTTTCAAGTTCTGTAATCTGGAAAAAAAAAAAAAAACACCCAGAACTTTATACAGTTATATCGAAAGATATTTGTTGTTTTGTTGTTAGGTGCCATCGAGTTGGTGCGGACACATAGAGACCCTGTATACCACAGAATGAAAAAATGCCAGGTTCTGTGCCAACCTCACAGTTGTTGCTATGCTTGAACCCATTGCTGCTAGCACTGTGCCATTGGGGTCTTCCTCTTTTTTGCCTACCTCCACTTGACCAAAAATGATATCTTTCTCCAGGGACTGACTGGTCCCTCCTGACGATATGTCCAAAGAAGGAGAGACGAACTCTGGCCATCATGGCTTCCAAAGAGCATTCTGGCTATACTTCTTCTAACACAGATTGTTTTGTTCTTTTGGCAGACCATAGTACTTTTAATACTCTCCTCCAACACCATAACTCTAATGCATTAATACTTCTACAGTCTTCCTTACTCACTGTCCAACTTTCACATGCATATGAGGTTACTGAAAATACCATGGCTTGGGTCAGGCACACCTTAGTCCTCAAGCTGACATCTTTGTTCTTCAACAATTTAAAGAGGTCTTGGGCAGCAGATTTGACCAGTGCAATATGTTGTTCAATTTCTTGACTGCTGCTTGCATGAGTGTTGATGGTTGATCTGATCAAAATGAAATCTTTGACAACTTCAATCTTTTCTCCTTTTATATGGATGCTATTTATTGTTCCAGTAGTGAGGATTTTTGGTTTCTTTACATTGAGGTGCAACCCATACCAAAGGATGTGATCCTTGATCTTCACACCAGTAAGTATTTTAAGTCCTCTTCGCTTTCAGCAAGCAAGGTCATATCATCAGCATACTGGAAGTTGTAAACGAGTCTTCCTCCAATCCTGATGCCACATTTTTCTTTATATAATCCATCTTCTCAGATTATGTGTTCATCATATACACACAGATTATGTGATCAGCATACAGGGTGAAAGAATAAAACCCTGACATACACCTTTGCTAATTTTAAACCATTTGGTGTTTCTGTGTTCTACTTGAACAATTGTTTCTTGGTCTATGTACAGGTTCATCATGATCGTAATTAATTGTTCCAGAATACTCATTCTCCACAAGGTTGTCCATTTCTTGTCATGATGCACACAATCCAAAGTCTTTTCATAGTAAATAAAGCACAATCTTCAGTCAAGATCCATCTGATGGCAGCAATGATATCCCTCATTCCACGTCCTCTTCTGAGTCTGGCATGAACCTCTCTGTAAGTTCTCTGTCAGTGTGTGCTTGCAGCAGTTTTTGAATGATACTAAGCAAAATTTTGCTTGCATATAATATTAAAGATATTGTCTGATGATTTCCTATTTTGTTGAGTTAGTTCTCTTTGTAAATATGGATCTCTTTCAAGCATTCAGTCAGGTACCTCTCTTCCAAACTTCTTGGCATAGATGAGTGAGTGCCTCCAGTGCTGCATCAGTTTGTTGAAAGATTTCAATTTGTATTCTATGAATTCCCACCACGTAGTCCTTTGCCAATGCCTCCAATGCACCTTGGAATTCTTCCTTCAGTATCACTGAATCTTGAATATATGCTACCTCTTCAAATGGTTGAACATCGACCATTTCTTTTTGGTACAGTGACTCTGTATTCCTTCCATCTTCCTTTGATGATTTCTGCATCTTTCAATATTGTGCCCATAGAATCCTTCAATATTTCAACTTGAGGCTTGAATTTTTTCTTCAGTTCCTTCAGCTTAAGAAAGGCTGAATATGTTTTTCCCTTTTGGTTTTCTAGCTCCAGCTGTTTGCACATTTATTTATAATATTTGACTTTGTCTTCTCAAGTTACCTTTTGAAATTTTCTATTCAGCTCTTTTATGTCCTCATTTCTTCTATTTGCTTTAGAATCTCTATGCTTGAGAGCAAGTTTCAGTCTCTTCTGACACATATTTTGGTCTTTTCCTTATTTCTTGTCTTCTTGATGACCTTTTGCTTTCTTCCTGTATGATGTTCTGGATGTCATCCACAACTCTTCGGGTCTTAGGTCTGGTCTTTGGTCTTTAGCGTTTAATGCATCAAATCTATTCATCAAATGATCTCCAAATTCAGGTTGGATATGTTCAAGATCATATTTTGACTCTTGTGTACTTTTTAAATTTTACTTCAGCTTCAGCCTGAACTGGAATATGAGCAACTGATGCTCTGGTCCACAGTCTGTCCCTGGCCTTGTTTTGGCTGATGATATGAAGTTTTTTCCACCAACTCTTTCCACAGGGGTAGTCAATTTAATTTCTGTGTATTGCATCTGGTGAGATCTATGTGTATAGTTGTCTTTTAGGCTGTTTAAAATGTATTTGCAGTGAAGAAGTCATAGGTCTTGCAAAAATCTATCATGTGATCTCCAACATCATTACTATCACCAAGGCCATATTTTCCAACCACTAATCCTTTCTCTTTGTTTCCAAGCTTTGCATTCCAATATCCAGTAATTATCAGTACATCTTCATTGCATGTTTGATCAATTTCAGAGTGAAGAGGTTGGTAGAATTCTTCAGTTTTTTCATCACTGGTCTTTGTAGACATGTGGGTGTTAGCTTATTACAGACAGTGTTGTACTTTAGGAAAGATCTTGATATGTTCTTTTTGATGATGAATCCAATGCCATTCCTCTTCAATTTGTCCTTCTTGGCATAGGAAAGTCTGTGATTGTCAATTTCAACATGGCCAATACCCATGCATTTCAGCTCATCAATATCTAGGATATTAATATTTATGCATTCCATTTCATTTTGGACAGTTTCCAATTTCCTGAGATTCATAATACATACATTCCATGTACCAATTATTAAAGGCTATTTACAGCTCTTTCTCTTCATTTTGAGTTGTACCCCATCAGCAAAGGAAGATCCCAAAGACTTTACTCCATTCACGTCATCCTAGTCAATTCTATTTTGAGGGGGCAGATCTTCCTCAGTTGTCTTTTAGTGTCTTCCAACCCGAGGGGCTTATCTTCCAGCAGTACAACTGACAATATTCTGGTGCTCTTCATCATGTTTCAATATTCAAGAATATGTTGCTGACAGTGTTCCACTGCTATTCATAAATTTGCAGTGCCTAAATATTCAATAGTCCGTCGCTCCTTTTTCCAAGTCTGTCTTAGTCTGGAAGATCAGTTAAGACCTGTCTACCATGGGTGACACTGCTGGTATTTAAAATACCTGTGGCATAGCTTCCAGCATCACAGCAACAAGCAATACACCACAGTACAACAAGTGATGAGTCAAAAGACATAGAGTTTAATGCAATGGAAAGAATGTTGCATAGGAAGAACTAGATGCTAGTTCCTGCATAGTTGTCTACATACATAAGCTACATATTAACTGTGTCAAATATTTGGATCATTATACTCATAATGATCTCTCTGAGGCTCAATTTCTGAATATCTAAAATGAAGTTATTAATATTCACCTGGTCTACTTTCATTTTTCTGCACACAGTTGGTATTGGGCTGAAATGAAATAAAACAAGTACAAAACCCTGCATAGATGTAATGTACTTTATAGATTAGAGGAACAACTATTTATTAAATATTTTTAAAATTCGTACGTGTCATATATTGACACCAAGCCTTTCTCAACAATAAAGGGCATCTATGTGTTCGTGCTGAACAGGAAAGCAATGAAAAGAGATTCTGGCATTCACAATAGCATGTTGGATGACAACAAGGTTTCAGAGTATTAGAACCGTGGACTTAAGAGTCATTCCTGCTGATTCAAAGAGGTTCCTTGAAAAGGGTTTGATTAAAGTTAACGGGAGATGAAGTCTCACGTGATCTCCAACTGCCATTAGAATGACATGAAAGCATCATGTTTTCAGTGAAGGGAATTGGGTTTCTAGCTTTAAACAACAAAAGGTGTCTGGAGCGTTTCTATACTCCTGCATTGCTTTAAAAAGAAATGAAAAAGAATAGCTATTAATTTCATGCTAACCATTCAGGGCCAAAGAATGGAAACTGACTGCTTATTCAAAACACACATTATAACTCTTGACAATTTGGAAGTAGCGCTACATCCAATACATGCTTTACTGTGGCTTCAGTAAAACAGCTCCTTATTTAATCACCGCACTGATTAACAACCTGGTAAAGGATTAATAGCAGCTCTACATGGAACTATCAACACATTTCACATAAATGCTTTGCTTTTGAAATTGAAGAATCTCACTTTCCAGGACAAGAGTAAATGATATTTTTTTTCTGTTTTTTTTTTTTTTTTTAATTCTCTTGCTGTCTGACTAGCATAAAGTGAAATATGAATAAGCTTTTGTTTCTCTGAAGTCAATGATTTGTCTTGTGGGATTATAAAATGCATGAAAGGTTACATCTGGGAGATGCTGTAGACAAGCAGCCCTACATGCAAAGTGAAGGAATTTCTTTTTGTTTTTTGTCTCCTAGCTTTGCAATCTCCTTTTGGAAAGTTAAAATATGAGGATAAAACTGACTAGGGCAATGGAATAGGAAGATTTTTCTCATGTTTTATTTGGGCATTCTTTTTCAAAGTTCCAATGTATGTCTCAATTTAAAATCATACTTACCTGTCATTCCAGTCTCCTAATCACTGTGACACTGTTGGCTAATACGATGGACTGCAATGTTGGTTTGAACTACAAGGTTGGCGGATCACACTCTTTGGGAATGCTTTACAGGGTTGCTATGGGTTGGAACTGACTCGACGGTACTTAACAACAACAACCACCACAAGCACTGGACTGCAAGCTCCGTTTGAATCACAAGGTCGGGTGTTCAAACTTACCAGCTGTTGCTCATACATCGTAAACCGGTTGCTATGCGTTGGAATTGACTGGACGGTACTAATCAACAACTCCAAGCTGAAGAAGCCCCATTGGTACAATGGTTGTTAAGTGCCTGGTTTCCAACCAGCTGTTTGGGGATTTGAAACCAAACAATCAGCTGAGCTATGGCAGAAAAGACTTGGTGATATAATTCCATAAACAATGCACCTGAGGAAATGCTCTGGGCAGTTCAGCTTTGCTCTATAGAGACACTAATGGGTTGGGATTGACTCAACGGCACACAAAAGCAACAACCACAGGGAATGATGACTGGCAGAGGGTACCAATCTGTTTCTTAACCTCCTCTTACACTGGATCCTCAAGGAGCTCTAGTAGCGTAGTGGTTACAAATCGGGCTGCGAACCTCAGGGTCGGCAGTTCGAAACTACCAGCTGCTCTGCAGGAGAAAGATGAGGCTTTCTGCTCCCATAAAGATATACAGCCTCAGAAACCCTGTACAGGGTCGTTATGGGTCAGAATGACTCCAAGGCACATAACCAGGACACTGGATCCTCATGCTTCACAGCATGGTGTTAGAATGATTCACAGCTAGTGAGATATGGTTAGGATGGCAGTCAGTCACTTTCAAGTGGAGATTTACTCCAGATTTCCCTCATTTCCTTGTACAACTCAGGCTAACTCCTCAACATTAATTAAATAAACATACATTTGTATGATATATTGTTGTTGTTGTTGTTGTTGTTGTTAGGTGGTATCAACAGGGTCCCACACTGCAACGTCCTGTGTCAGCCTCACAAATGTTGTTATGTTTGAGCTCACTGTTGTGGCTACTCTGTCAGTCCACCTCACTGGGGTCTTCTTTATCTCTGACCCTCTACTATACTAAGCATGATGTCCTTTTCTGGGAACCAGTCCCTCCTGACATGTTCAAAGTATGAGAAACAAAGTCCCACCGTTCTCACGTCGAAGGAACATTTTGGCTGCACTCATTTCAAGATAGGTATGTTAACTTTTCTGACAGTCCATGGTAAAATCAATTTTCCTCACTAACACCATAATTCAAATGCACCAATTAGTCTATGGTCTTCCTTATTTATTGTATGACTTTCTCATGCATATGAGGTGACTGAAAAGAATATGACTCACATCAGGCACCCCTTAGTCCTCAAACTGATGTCTTTGTCCTTTAACACCTTAAAAAGGCCCTATTGCAGCAGATTTGCATAACGTGCAGTTTGCTTTCTTGACTGTTCCTTCCATGAGTGTTGATTGTGGACTCAAGCAAAATGAAGTCTTTGACAGCATCAACTTTTCCTCCATTTTTTATCATAATGCTATTTTTATTGGTCCAATTGTGAGGGTTTTGATTGATTTCCATTGATGTGCAATCCACAATGAAGGCTAAAGTCTTTGGTCTTCATCAGAATCAGATGAGCAGCCTGCCCTAACTAGACACACTGAAATATTTCAAAAGTCCATTTCACTTTCAACAAGCAATGTTGTGCCTATGTATGAATGTATTTCTAGGCACTCTTCAAAGAAGGAGGGCATTGGTCATTCACGGGAAGAATTTTCATACACAACCCCCACAGTGTGGGAGATCCCCCAGTTTGATTCTTGCCAAATTCACCTCAAGCACAGCTCCTATTCATTGGTCCATGGGGAATTACAGGTTGCTCTGAAGCTGAAGAGTTTCAGACTAAGACAAACGAGGCAGAAAGGTCTGAAGATCTACTTCCAAAAAATAAGCTAAAGCAACCCGATGAATCACAGCAGACTGACACATTGTATATGGGGTTGCTATGAGTGGGGGGTTAACAATGACACTTTAGAGGACAAAAAAGGAACAGAGATGAGCTTAGTGTCATATTATTCATGAACCATTATTACCCGATCACGTATTTAAAAGTTCCTGTAATGATTCAGTTTCAATAAGTCTTGTTACTTACAAATTGCTTAAATAATCCAATATGTGAATAACATATCTTATGTCACTGACCCTGACTTGGGGAGCTGACATCATTCTTTGTTAGTAATTCCTCCTTCCTCCTGCCTTTTTTTATCCAGCCTTTTGGCATTGATGTGCATCCATGACAACTACAGACTGTGTAAGATTCCTCCTTCAGACTGTTATTTAAAGTTCAACTTCCATTATTAGTTTAAAAAGAAAATGAATAAAGAGATTGGGTGGCACAATCCATTACTCATCAACACCAAGGATTCTAGACACTTTGTTCTTTGTCGTAGACGGATGAAGGTGCCTGTGTCAATCCTGTTTTCTCTGCCCATTTCACCTAAATCAGACCACTTCCTGACACGGCCAGCAATCTAGAGCTATCTGTTCATATAATTTGTAAAAGAAAATCCTCAATTGGGGCTTTATCCAGTATTATCCATTTTCACTTTAGAATCTCCTGCTACCTTTCTTTTTCCTTTTTCTTTTTAACGAGGTTTATGTCTGGTATCCACTAATTGTTATGTTTTGCCAAAGCTATTATCTACCATGCTATTTGCCACCTATACATTTTCAGTTATAGCCCTAAGTTTTATAGCTAGAAGCTTCCAAGTAATTCTTGGTGTCAGACTTCATTCTCTTTCCCATTTTAAATTATCTACCTTTATCTTTGCTATTTTCTTAAGTTTCATTTCTCTCCTCCCTACGCTAGATTAAGATGGCATTTGACTTTATTAAGACAGTAAATAAGACCCAGAACTGTCTCCTACTGATTCGAGTTAACATTTCCCATGTTATTTTGTCGCTAAAAGGCTAGCTATAACTCCAGAGGGACTCAGGCTCTGTCATATGAAAAGACCACAGAACATAATTAAATATTAGCAGTTATGAAGCTTTTGGTAACAAATGAGGTTCAAAGGATAGTGGCTTTCTCAATGCATGGCAGGTGAGAAGCAGGCAAAGGATACAGAAAAGAAAGGGGAACAAACCAAACTTTAACGCAACTTTTTAGCCCTCTTTTAGAGAGAGCAGTTCTGAGATAGAAGTAAAACTAAGTTCCTCATATTGTGGCTTCTCTGGCTTTTTTCCCTTTTATTGTACTTCAAACAGCGTTAGTGAGAATGTTTGAATCTGAGACAGACAAACTTAACTGAGTTCCACACAATGACGTCATTCGAGTTGGTATCACTGAGTGAGGGAGCTCACGGAGTCACACTGTACCCCCTTGGGCCTTGTTACGTACTAGACTATGTTGTTGTTAGGTGCCATCGAGTCGGTACCAACTGGTAGTGACCTTATGCACAACAGAATGAAACATTCTCCGTCCTGAGTCAACCTCACAATCATTGTTACACTCGAGCGTATTGCTTCTGCCTCTGTGCCAATCCATCTCTCTGGGGATCTTCTGTTTCGCTGACCCTCCTCTTTACCAAGCATGATGTCCTTCTCCAGGGACTGGTCCCTTCTAAAAATATGTCTGCAGTATGAGAGACAAAGTCTGGCCAACCTGGCTTCTAAGGAGCATTCTGGCTGTACTTTTTTCAACAGATTTGTTCTTTTGACAGCCCATGGTACTTTTAATATTCTCCTCCAACACCATAACTCAAATGCATCAATTATTCTAAGGTCTTCTTTATTTATTGTATGTACCAGAGCATAAAGAATCCTTAACAACCAACATCCAAACCCCCTGGTTTTCTATTGTCAATTTCAATTCACAGCTACCCAATAGGACAGAGTAGAAATACTCCTTCGGGTTTCCAATATTGTATGTCTTTATGGGAGAAGACAGCCTCATCTTTCCCTTGTGGAGCAGTTAGAGGATTTGCAATGAGCAGTCCAATCCTTAACCACTCCTTACAAAATTCTTTGTAATGTGTATTGTCAATTTAATCACAGAATGGTGTTGTTATGTGCCGTTGAGTCAGTTCCAACTCATAGTGATTCTGTATAGTGTTTCTGAGGAGCGGCTGGTGGGTTTGAACCATGACCTTGCACTTAGCAGTCCAATGCTTATCGTAGGGTGCTATGCCAGAATTCCACATTATAGAATAATATGGGATAAATCTAACTGTAAACTGATTAAATGTAATAATTTTTAGATTATATGAATACTAACATCAAAACAGCATTGTAAAATATTGTTCCATTGTTAGTTATAACATAATTATTGAGCAGAAGCCTTTACAATTTTTTTTCTCCTTTTCTTTTAATAACCACTTCTGTCTCCAAATTGTTATTGATGTAAGTTCACAAATACTAACTACCACAATATTGGAGGTTAAGATACCAGAAAATTGTACAAAATCAGTGACTATAAAACTATTGACAGCAACGGAAAAAACAGCACAGCGTGCCCGGAAGTACACACAAAGCCACGTGATTTAAAGTATCACTGTAATTGGGTAACGATGACAGCTCTGAGCAGAGCGTACTGCTATTGTTGTTGTTGTTGTTGTTGTTAAGTATCCTCAAGTAAGTCCCTATTATAATGACCCAGTAGAGAGTTTCCACAGAGCTGTTGTTGGGTTTGAACCACTGACCGTGTGGTTAGCAGTTCAGTGCTGATCCTAAAGTGCTACACCAGTACACAGGGCAATAATGACATGTCTGACTAGGGTATATTATTGTTGTTAAGTGCCGTCGAGTTCAGTTCTGAGTTTCTGAGGAGTGCCTGGTGAGTCTGAAGCACCCACCTTGCGCTCCAGTAACGATCCTACAGTGCCATCACTGGAATGTTCAAAAAGTAAATTAGCATAGTGTTCTAACTTTGCCTGTATATTGATGCATGTAAGCTGGGCTTATGAAAAATGCTTTTGTTGTTATAACTAACTACAGTGATATTTTTATTAAAAATAATACATTAATAGTGACACCGGCGGCTCCACAAACTTTTCATCACCTCTCCAAAAGAGACTCGAGGTTTCCTTCATGTATTTACTACATGTTGTTCAAACCAGTAAATCATAAAGACTGATGCATTTAATGTCTGGATTTGCCAAACACATCAAAAGAATCTGTTTTTGCCAGTAATACTCTGGTGGCTCCCCACAATGACTCAGCTCATTTACTTAAAATCCTCCGCTGATATTTTAGGAGGTAGTAAGTCACCAACCTGCCAGCCTTGTAATTTACACTGTTGGAGAATAAGCCGACATTTCTCCTCAGCAGACAGTTTCTTCTTCTCACCCAGGAATGTATCAGTCAGTGGCTTGAACCTGTGAGAAGCAGCAAGAACATGAAAGCAATGACTGAATTTGTCAAGCAAACGATTATATCCAACAGGGTGGTCTTTGTTACAGTGTGTCTCAAACTTTTTCCCATTCTAATTTTATTCCAAGTAGGGCTGCGAACCTTAAGGTCAGCAGTTCGAAACTATCAGCTGTTCCGTGGGAGAAAGATGAGGCTTTCTGCTCCCGTAAAGATTTACAGCCTTGGAAACCTTGTACAGGGTCGCTATGAGTCGGAACCGACTCCATGGCACATCACGATCACGAGATCCAGACACTTCATCCCTTGTGCATTTCAAGAGTGGTAGTGAATAATTCTTATCTTTTAAATAAAAAAAAACGTTTTTTTAAATAAGTCAAATATTTAATGTAAGTTCAACATTATTGTGGTGTGACAAAGCATTTATCAAAATAAAACTTGAAGAGAAAAATATCTGTATATCCATATTAATATTCATGTTGTTGTTAAGTACCATTAAGTTGGTTCTGACTAATAGTGGCCCTGTATAGGGTTTCTGAGGAGTGAGTGGTGGGTTTGAACCACTGACCTTGAAACTTAAACTGACCTTATAGTCCAGTTCATTATCCTGCAGCACCACACCAGGACAATATAATATTAATATTGCCATTTAAATATTTGTTATGCTCTGAAAATATACTTTTCTTAGGAAAGTTAAGCATTTTTTATTACAACTTAAGAGTAAATCTAGATGTAGTTAAAATCCATACTAAAGGAATATAGAAATTCCAGAGATTTCATTTACATGAGAAATCAATAGATGTGTTTACTTCCATACAGATTAAGTGTTAAGTATTTAAAATATTCCAGAAGGAAAATTTTATCTTGGAAAGTTCTTCTGAGTAACAGACTTTTATTCCCTAGCTGAAATTCATGTCACTATAACTATTTACCATGAATTAAAAGACATGATTTCCAAAATTATATCACTCAATTTACAAAGATCAGAATCTGTATGACATTGCCTTTGCCTTTACTCTATCTGGGCAGTAAGAACCAGCATGAATCCCATCTCTAGTCCTCACATTCCCACTTCTCCATCCTCATCATCAGCCACCTCCACAGCACTCTCTCTGGCCCTCGCCACCTAGAGCTAGAACAGAGCTCACAAGTAAAAATAACACCATCTTCAGAGTGCCCAGAAGATGCCAGCTTAAGTTTAGAGAATCTGTATAACACGGCATCCTTTCAGGAATCCAGATGCTAGCTTGGGAGTCCACATGATATTCTCATTTTCTAAGCTGGCTCCTACTAACCCTTTAGGTTCGATCATTCTGGGAAAAACTTACAGAATTCATGGAAATTCTACAAGAGCAAGTAAATATGTACTGCTACAAATGTACAGAAGCCTTTACTAAACACAAATATAAAAATGTGAAGCTATTGTTTCCTCATGGATCTTTATCTAGATCCATACACTTCTGAAAGTGGTATTTCCATCTCACGAACCCTCTCCCAAAAACTTCTGCACTCTTCAGTTTATATCACATCAAAATGGCAGTTTGGGCATCCTGAAGGCATTCACATTGGGGTCCTTTTTCATGTTCTTTGAGTTTGGGGGAAACAAAAAGAAGTCTAAAGGAGCAAGATCAGCGCTGTCGGTTGGATGTGTTAACATTTCACAGCAGAAACTCACATAGGACAGCCATTGTTACTGTTAAAGAATGAGCAGGTATGATGGGAAACAAATCCTTTACACGACTTTCCTGGCCTTTGTCTCATCAATGCAGTTTTCAGTTTTCCTTATGACCCCTTCAGAGTAAACCTCCGTGATTGTCTTTTCTATTAAAATCTATCAAGATGATCCCTTTGGGAATTAAAACAACTGTCTCCATAAACTTCTGAGCTGAACTCTGGGTTTGAGTTTGGCCCTGCAAATCCCCCTCAGAAGTCACTGTTTTGATGAAACCATTTTTGCTGTTATTGTTTTTAAGACACCCTAATGAGTCCTGGTGTGGCGCTGTGGGTTAATGCACCAGACTGCAAAGCCATTTGAACCGCAAGGTCGGCAGTTCAAGCTCACCAGCTGCTCCTCAGAACCCCTATACAGGGTCGCTATGGGTCGGAACCGACTCGACGGCACTTAACAATGAGATTAAGACAAGTGTATTATTGAGCGAACTTGTCTGTAGCCAACATTGAACCCCCAAACATGTTTAATCAGGTTTTGTTTGGAATACACTCATGCATATATTAACTGAAACCCTAGTAAAAATACTTTGACTTAAGCTCAGACCATACATATGACGACATATTTAATAGAATCAAAAAGGATCTAGATGAAGACATATACACACAGAATAAGGTCTAGAAAAGTCACCAAAGCAGAGCTTCCATATACCAAGAGCCCCACTAAGTCTCCTAAGACCATCTGCTCTTGTTAACTAGGAAGTTCTCTGAGCTGCTGTGTTTAGGAATTTTGTCGGTTAATCCTGTATCGGGCCTCTGAGGATACTTGATAAAGCCCTTACAGTTGAGTCTTTTCTTAATTGGCCAGCCTTCACTAGCCAGCAAAAATCAAGTGTGGTAGAAGTCCCATACTATGACTCCCTGATTTTTGCAAGGGTTATTACTCCAGACACAAGGAAAACTGGCACCTTATCACCTTATTTGGGCAAAACTAGGTCCTTTACTAAGGTGCTCTGGTAGAGTAGTGGTTATGAGATGGGCTGCTAACCTCAAGGTCAGCAGTTCAAAACTGCCAGCTGTTCCATAGGAAAAAGATGAAGCTATCTGCTCCCATAAAGATTTATGGCCTCAGAAACCCTATACAGGATCGCTATGAATCAGAACCGACTCCACAGTATACTACCATCACCACGACCACCACCACCAGGTCCTTTATTCCATAGTCTTTAATCTGACATCTAAGAAAACACTGAAGAAGGAAATGTACCATATTCCCTGGTGCTCTATTTTTATCACTTTCAAGTCAGGCTGCGCTGTAAGCTAATGTGAATTCAATGCCAAATCTTAAGGGGGAGCACATACTGTTTATCACATATGTTTCCTGTAGCATACCTTAGCATTTCATTTAGAGTTTACTGCAGAAAATCTGGCATCTTCCAAAATCAGTTCTTTCAGTTTCTTTAGGGCAATTACGGAAGGACTGCATCGCTACACAGTCTGATTTAACATACCCGCTCTGAGTGAGTAGTCAGAGCATTCTACATGTGTCGGTGACAGCCACATCACATTTATATCCTTGTCTACATTACGCAAGTACTGCAGAGAATGAGATCCCAGGACATAGGACGTGCAGCTGTAACTCTAAGGCTGGATATAACATAGTAGAAACAAACCGAGTTGACTTTTTCAGTAGAAGATATTTCCCATTTGTTTCCTAACTCCATAGCATGTATTGTCATTGTCAAATATCAGCATATTATTTTCCCCTGGACGGAAAACCAGAGGAAAATAATACAGTCACGCTAATCATGAGTCAGCAAAAATAAAATATCATCAGCAACTACCCTTCCTTCTCAGGTATAGATTCTTGTTCATGTATCAGGGAAAAGATGAGTATAACAGTAGCAACAATAGAAAGTAAAATAACAAGGACAAATACTGAAATTGTAGTACCAGAGGCAAGGATATTAAAACAAACAAACAAAAAAAAACACATGCTCATCATTTTAATCATACCAAATGATTTTCTTTTTCTTTTTTTGGGTAAGGAGCAAATATATGCTTTCCCACATATGAGGCACTGAAGCAGGTTTATTTGTTTAATAAACTGGCCATTCTATGGTTGCTGCAGAAGAGAAAAGGGAATTTTTCTGGGAGAACAAAGCAAAGTGGGAGTAGTGGAGTGAGTGTGTGTGTGTGTGTGTGTGTGTGTAGGGTCAGGGAATTGGAGTAAACTTTGCAAAGGACAGTATATTTAGGCAGCTTAAATGGTGGTGGGTAACCCCTAAAAATGTTGTTGTTATTGTGAAGTGCCGTCAAGTCAGTTCCAACCCATAGCGACCCTACATAGGGTTTCTGAGGAGCAGCTGGTAATCTTGAACCACAGACCTTGCGGTTCAAATAGTTTTTCAGTCTGGCGCATTAACTCACAGCGCCACACCATAACTCTAAAAATGCTGCCCCTGAAATCAGCGTATGTTATAAGAAACTACAGATGTTTGAAACGGTTGAGTGGTTGAAAAGCTACAAGTAACAGAATTGTACAATGTGATCTAATAGGAAATTAACTGGATTGGAGATGTGAAGATCAAACTTCAGTTTCCCACATCACTTAGCAAGTAATTCTCTTCCTTCTCAGCACTGTACGTCTACATAACTCACAGTTTCTTCAGAATTTCTATTTTGTATTATAAGCACTATGTTAATTCCTGTCTTTCTTCCAAGTGTGTGAGCTTGCGCATATCAAGGAGCTATCTATGTACATTGTATAGTATCTACTGGAGTTCTGGTGTGGCATTGCGGGTTAATGCACTGTCAGGGTAATGCAAGGTTGGTGATTCAAGCTCATCAGTTGCTCCTTGGAAACCTATATAGACTCGCTATGAGTCAGAACTGATTTGACTGCACTTACCAACAACAAAACAATCCTTAGGATTTCCTAAGGCGCCTTGGTAGCATAAGGGATACATGAGTTGGGCCGTTGAAATCTACCAGCTGTTCAGGAAGAAAGATGAGGCTTTCTACTCCTGTAAAGAGTTACAGCCTCGGAAATCCTATTGGGGTTGCTGTGAGTTGGAATCAACTTCATGGTACACACACCACTACTGGACTGTCTACGTACAATTGGCAGGTGCAATTAAATGATGAGAGGCCAAGAAATCACAAAGTAGCAAATGGGGGGAGAGAAGTGACATGGGGGAGGGCAGTGACATTTCTTTTGTATTGAATGTACAAGGTTCTGTTCCTAAGCCACTTTACACACTTCACTGAGGTAGGATGCCTGTATGACGCTTCTCTTTTGACAGTGGGAAAAGATGCTTGTGCATACTAAGTCATTTGTCCATGCGCACAGAAATGAAAAGAGTGGCAAAGGTGGAATTTAAACCCAGATCAATCTGGTTCCAGAGCAATTCTCTTTCCATTATCAAAAGCCTTTGCTATAGTTTGGGGGAGAACTAATAAGTCCCTGATTCCAGATGATTCTAGAGTGAAAGGCTAGGAAGGGATAGTAATCTTCAGTAATTCTCAATGTATCAGTTGTGTGGAGCAGTGTAGACCTAAGGACCAAGTGTGTTCTTCCCTTTGGGTGACTCTGGGCCTCTTGTTTTAACAGCAAACTACAGCTTTAATCAAAACTAGTTTCATTAATGACCTCAGCAAAATTAATGTGTATGTACCAGCTAACTAAAGTTACACAATGAAACAGAACCATTCAAATTACCTTTTTTAAAATAAAAATTTATCTTATAATTACTTCATTCTGGAACTTTGTTAATTCTAACCAAGAATTTAATTGATGTAATTCACGTATCTGAATACGGTATTAACAAGTAGAACTAAAAACCTACACATGGAACCTTTTTGCCCCCTCATTTTCTATTGTTCTTTTGACACCTAAAATGGTATCGTTCTGACATTTCAACTAAAAAGACAAAATGACATCTTTGGTTAAGCTATTCTATTATAGTGTGATTGTTTAAAAAAAAATCTTGTCTTTTCAAATATAATATATATTATAGGTAGTATCACTGGTATAGATAATATGATCATGTTTTATCACTACACTGAAACATGTTCGGGTAACAGCATCGATATACAACCACATGGGAACACTAGGCTTGGTCTGTAAATGGGTTTTGAGCACAGGTGTGATAGGACATGGAATTTATACACTCCATTTCCCACACCTTCTTGCTTCTGTTATTCAAGACTAGGCCATCTCGATCCATTGAAGATATCTGTCTTCAGACTTAAATCTTACCTGTACCTGTCTGAAGCCAACTGACTATAATGTTAGACCTTTTGTCTTCCAGTTCACCTGTTCTCTTTGTCTCCTCCTGAGATGGGGTGATAGGAATGACTGGAATTTAGTTCCATGTCTAGCAAAGGGGTCTCATGGCTCATTCGTTCTAGATCATTCAATCAGTCAAGCACTATTTACTGGACACAAAGTATCTTCTCTTCTACATACTGAGAAGACAATAGGAAACAAATAGGTAGAGCTTCCTGTATTCTGTGACGGAGAGCGAGAGAGAAATAAAAAATGAAATGAGGATATGTGGGACATACAATAAAATATATGGAAAACAAACAGAGTATGATATGTTTCATTGTGAGCAAACAGCCTAAGATTAGCAAGGAAGCCATGGGGCTTTATGGTGGAACAGGAATCTAGGTTGAGGAGACATCAAGTGCAAAAAGCCAAAGTGGGAAGAGTGGCTGGTTGATTGTAGGGCTATCAAGAAGACTAGTGTGGCTGAAAGGAATGCTAGTAGCATGTTGTTGTTGTTGTTAGGTGCCATCGAGTCGGTACCGACCCATAGAGACCTTATGCACAGCAGAACGAAACACTGCCCAATCCTGGGCCAACCTCACTACTGTTGCCATGCTTGAGTCCATTGACGCTGTCACTTGGCCAATTCATCTTGTTGGGGGTTTTCCTTTTTTTCTCTGACCCTCCACCTTACCAAACATGATATCCTTCTCCAGTGACTGATCCCTCCTGACAATATGTCTGAAGTATGAGAAACGAAGTTTGGCCATCTTGGCCTCCAAGGAGCATTCGGGCTGCATTTCTTCTAAAACAGATCTATTGGTTCTTTTGGCAGCACATGGCACTTTCAGTATTCTCCTCCAACACCATAACTCAAAAGCATTAATTCTACTATGATCTTCCTTATTCACTGTCCAGCTTTCACATGCATATGAGGTTACTGAAGATACCATGGCTTGGGTCAGGTGCACCTTAGTCTTCAAGCTGACATCTTTGCTCTGCAACACTTGAAAAAGGTCTTGTGATCCAAGAAGAATGAAGTCCTTGACAACTTCAATCTTTACTCTGTTGATACGAATGCTGTTTATTGGTCCAGTGGTGAGGATTTTTGTTTTCTTTACATTGAGATACATAAGGCTATGCTCTTTGATGTTCATCAGTAAATATTTTAAGTCCTCTTCACTTTATTGGGTTAAAAATTGGGCTACTAACTGCAGCAAGGTCAGCAGTTCAAATCTTCCAGCTGCTCTGTGGGAGAAAGATGAGACTTTCTATTCTCGTAAAGATTTACAGCCTCTAAAATACTATAAAGAATTGCTGTGAGTTAGAACAAACTCTGGTACACCACCACCACCAGTGTGGCTGGAGCAGAGTAAATAACAGGAAAGATGTAGAACATGAGTTCAGAGAGGTCATCAGAGCGGGCTGATTGCAAGAATGTTGGCATCTGTGTCCTGGGAAACCATCAGAAAGGCTTAAGCAGAGGAGTCGTGTCAGTTGAGTCTGAAAGAATTTTTGAAATTGAGAGAAAGATGATTTGAAGATTATTCCCATATTTGACCTAGGAGATATTAGACCCAAATAATATCAACAGTGGTGGTAAGAACTGTATATTCACTTGGCGTTAGAACCAATAGGCTTCTCTGATACATCTATGCCACTATGAAAGTAAGAGAGGATGACTCCGCATTTTTTTAACCTAAAAAACTGGAGGATGAAATTGACATACTGAAGAGAAGGCAGACTGTGGGAAGAAGTTATTTCCCAAGATTAAGGCTGCATAAAGAATCTATGAAACTCATGAGAACCTATAAGAATGAATTCAGGTGAAAACCAGTAGGATTTATCCCTGAGCCAGATTTACTGCCTCCCTGGCTGACAATTACTAAACTGTGGTTGGTTTCTTCATTACCATGGCCGTTTCCTGTCTCAGGTGTTGTTGTGGTTGTTATTAAGTGCCATGGAATTGGTTCCAACTCCTGTATAGGATTTCCAAGGAGCAGCCAGTGGGTTTGAATCACCAACACTGTGGTTAGCAGTCCAGTGTTTAGTCAGGATTCCAAATAGAGCAGTCCTGACCATTTACGAGACTGGTCTACAGTATTATGTTGTGGGAATCTCAAAGCCCCCTTTGAATTTTAACCCTAAAGTCAGTTATTTTTTTGTCATTCTCATTTATTAATGTGTCTCTGACTAATTCCAATCTTCCTTTCTCCTTGTTATTCTAAATCATTCATTGCCAATATATGATGTGTGAGATTTCAAGGTAGGTTCTAACATAATTGCTAGGTTTTTTGTTTGTTTGTTTGTTTTAATATACCCACCCATTGCTACAGGGTCGATTCTGCAGTACTACAGAACAGAATAAAATGGACCCATAGGATTTCCAATACTGTAAATCTTTACAGAAGTAGACCACACATCTATCTCCTGTGGAGCAGTTGACAAGTTCAAGCTGACACCCATTGGATTAGCATTCAGGCACTTTAAACATGATGGCATCAGGGCTCCTATTTAATGTAAGCACTATTCATTAAGCACTTTCTCCAAATCAAATATTAAAATATGAAAGAACACATTCTTGATATACCTTCATAAGACAGGAACTGAATGAAGGTAGCATAAGCACTGGACCACAAAGTCAGTGGTTCAAACCCACCAGTCACTCCTCAGAAACCCTAAACAGGGTGGCTATGAGTCATAACTAACTCAATGTCACTTAACAATAACAATAAATGATGTTAGTTTACAACATCATTAGCCTATACAGTGATCAATCATCTTGCTTTTCCCAAGAGTCTGGCACGGAAAGTCTCATATCCTGGGAAACTCTAGGGCTCAGGCAAAGCTTAAAATACATGATTGTTGCTGTTGTTGTGAAGTGTTGTCAAGTCAGTTCTGACCCATAGCAACCTTGTAAAGGTTTTGGAGGAGTAGTTGATGAGCTTGAACCACCGACCTTGCAGTTCAAATGGCTTTTCAGTCTGGCACATCAGCCCCCAGAGCCACAGTAGGATAGAAGGTTCAATTAATGCTCATCTGAAGACCACAAAGAGGAGAAAAGATCTGAGGTGAGCCATTCAAACATACACTCATTTACAGTTACTCACTCACTCTCTCCATTGGTTATTGTTGCTGTTTGTTGCTATTGAGTTAATCTCACATCCAATGAGACAGAGAAGAGCTGCCATGCAAAGTTCTAGTTGTATTCTTGGAGTGAAGAATACAACTGACCGCGAGGTCAGTTTGAACAAAACAAGGTCAGCAGTTCAAACTTACAGTTGCTCCTTGGAAACTCTATACAGAGTCACTATGAGTCAGAAACAACTTAATGGCACTCAACAAGTTATGTTCTTTATGGAAGCAGAGTGCTAGGTTTTGCTCCTGCAGTGCTGCTAGGTAGGTTTGAACTGCTAACCTTGTCGTTAGCAGCAAAGCATTAACCATTGTATGACCTAATCTCCTTTCAGCTACTCATTGGGGCACTATTATGATGTTACGCACTATGCTGAGTGATGAGATGTAAAAATGATCAATAATAATAATAAGACCAAATTCATGTCTATGAGAAACTGAGTCTTGTGGATGAAGAAATTGAGAAATAAATCAAGCACCTGAAAGAATTTGGGAAGAAAAACAAGTGTAGATCTACAAAAGCAGAGAGAGGGGAGGGTAAATTTCCCTTACCAGAGAGGGACACAGATAGTAAAGCCTTCCACTGAGATGTGAGTAGTGAGTGGAGTTAACTCGGTTCCTAAAAGATGCCAGGCCATTCCCACAGAGAGAATAAAAAGTACAAAGGTCACGAGGCCTACAGACCCAGGTTGTCTGGAAAAATAAATGGGCTTAAGATTTATGAGCCATATATCAAAGAACTATTTTTTTTCTTTTGAATTGAGTGATAGTTTACATGGGAGAATATCAGCTTTACGCTCATTGTATCGTATTTCATTTCATTGCAATGACTACTATTCCCTGCATGCATCATCATTCAACAGCATTTGCTTCTAGTCCCTCTGTTTGTTTGTTTTGGGTTTTTTTTTTTGGATGTACACCAAAGAACTCAGGAAGATACACTCATTCAAACAACCAAAGGGCATACCCTGCAAGCCTGCCCCTCAGCCGCCAGCACACAGCCTCTCCATCCTTGAGTCTAGAGTCCCCAGCTGCTCCATCTCTCCACGTCATCATCTATCTCTGCCTCCATCTCTGGCATTGCCGCTTCTCTGGATAGGGTCCCACACTCCGCTCTTCTCCCTTGATGGTCCCAGGGTCTTCCACTCCTGGACTGAAAGGTCAACCACTCCCCTCTTTTTGTTACAAAATGTCTACCTTTACATTTGCAACAATCATAATCAGTCCTGATAATAATTATTCACTATTGAACCACAAGATTCTTATCCCCATCTCCTTTCATCAGCCCCACTAGACAGGTTGAAAACCACTAAGTGGAGATCCTATCTTCCCCTGCACCCTCTGAAACTAAACTCCCTCTTGAAAAGTTGTAAGCCAGTCACTTTATGCCTTTATAGCCCCCAGTGTTAGTTTGCCAATGTCTAAATTGCCAATCCCTGTCAACCCTGTGTACAGAGGGGTGGTAATGATCCTTGCTGTGAATATCCGTTCTCTCTTTTAAGCTACACCATCCACAAGTATAGGTCAAGTTCATCAAATTGTAGCAGATTACACTTTTGTTCCTCTTTGTTCTTCCTCTAGTCGGGTTCTGATCATCCAGCCGTTGAAGCCAGGTCAAATGGGTACTATCTGCAAGTATGGGCGTTCTTGTGCATCTCCCCTCACTTCATATCAGCTGGATGCTTCACACTCCGCTCTAGTCCTCTGTGGCTATGTCCCTGTCCATGGGCTCAGGAATCCTCAGGTGTCACCATACTGCTGACCAAGCAGGTCTCACTCCAGGTTGATGGGAGTCTATTGAATGTGGTCGGACTCAGCCTACGTCTTCATTGGTACTCAAAGAACTATCTTACAGGCTACACAAAATCTTTGGGTTCTGTCTTCTCAATGACTGGGAGCTGCTGTAAAATCTGAAGCAGGAAGTAGCAATGTTTGTGCTCTGGAAAGATAATTTTGACCACACTATTTAGGACAAATACAACTTGGGAAAACTCAGAAGGCTAATTTCCATGAGGGAGATTCAGGCGAAGACAGGGAAGAATGAAGAATAGTCAGGGAAGAGAATCAATAAGATTTGGTATCTCAAAGAATGCAACAAATGTGGAAGGGAAAGAGTCTAAGACAAGTAAGATTTTAAGAAGGGATTAATATTTTAATATATCATGTTTGGTAGGGTGGAGGGTCAGAGAAAAAGAGGAAGACCCCCCCCCCCCCAATGAGATGGATTGGCCACGTGGCATCATTGATGGACTCAAGCATGGCAACAGTAGTGAGGTTGGCTCAGGATCAGGCAGTGTTTCATTCTGCTGTGCATAAGGTCGCTATGAGTCGGTACTGACTCAATGGCACCTAACAGGAACAATGACAACTTAGTCTAATTAGGAGTATCAGAAAAGAGAGAGTTTCATAAACAGAAATAAGTCCTGTCTACAAACATAACTTCAAATCAAAGAAAAATATTCATGTGTGCTTTAATTCTGAAATGATTATTAAATAGCCTCAGGTTTTTAAACCACATTTCTAAGCATGGAGAGAAATCACCATCAGAAGTTCCATATTTGGCTACAAAGAATAGTACTAGCAGTTATCAATGCAATGCATAGGACAGTAAGAAAGAAACAAACTAGTAATACACACAAAGTATCAAGATGTCACAAGAAAGTGTGAAAATCAGTAAATCACTCAGGGCAGTCAGAAGTTTTGTGATAAACATAAAACAGTTTCGATATAACAGAATTCCAGTTCCAACTGCTGTTGAGACGACTCCAACTCACGGTGCCTCCAAGTGTGTCAGGGTAGCAGTGTGCTCCAGAGAGTATTTAATGGTTGATTTTGGGGGGAAGCAGATCTTCAAGCCTTTCTTCCTAGGTTCTTCCAGGAAGACTCGAACTTTCAATGTTTAGCAAGTAGCCAAGTGCATTAACCATTTCTATCACCCAGTAACTTTATTAAAGGTTTAGAATGAGCATTAGCACTGCAGAATGTTTTTGGTTCTCATCTTTATGGCATGTAAATATGGGTGTATCATATAACTACACACCTGGCTACATGTCTATTTAGCCTAAGTGACAAGCAGCTGTTGTTGTTGTTAAGTGTCGTGGGGTCAGTTCTAATTCATAGCAACCAGCTCTAGTAGTTTCCGAGGAGTGGCTGCTGGGTTTGAATTGCTGATTTTCGGCTAATATAGTGCCACACCAGGACCTCAAATGACAAGCAGCTAATTATGTGCTAACTCATTAATTTTGACAAATATTTTAACCATCTTGATGCAGAGGAAACTAGAGATGGATAGCCGGCTGTCCAGGGCCATATAATTCCCTTGGAATACAATGGACGGTCTCTGTAGTGTCTCCAGTGGATCAGTGTCATTTAGTTTGTTTACACTGATTTGGGCAGAGGACTAGTCTTCGAATGATACTTATGGGAAAGTATGATCAACTCTGGAATGAAGACTTTAAAAAAATTTCAGATTATAAAGAAAATTTAGAAGTAAAGTCATAAAATGGGTTAATACAGCAGGAATCACAAAACAACCACAAACCGAATCTGAAGTGAAACATTAACTATGGACAAGACCTCATGAAATTAGGGAATGCTCATACAAATTTATAAACAAAAGAACAGCATCGAAGGTCATATTTATTTTGGGGCCTCCTTATTTTCAGAAAGGAGCCCTAGTGTTTCAGTGATTAAGCACTCGGCTGCTGCTAACCATTAGGTTAGCAATTTGAATCTATGCACTGCTTCAAAGGAGAAAGATGTGGCAGTCTGCTTCAATAAAGATTTTCTCCCTTGGAAACGTTGGGCGGCCATTCTACTGCATCCTTTAGAGTCGCTGTGAATCAGAAAGGTTTATATTTTAAGAAAGAGCTTCGATGGCCCAGGATTACGCACTTAGCTGCTAACAGCAAGGTGGGCATTTGAATCCCCAGCTACTCCACAGGACAAGGATGGAACCATCTGCTTCTACAAAGATTTACAGCCTGGGAAACCTTATGGGGCAGGTCTATGCTGTTTTCCAGGGTTACAGGGAGTCAGAAATGACTCAATAGTGAAAGATTAGATTTTAAGAAAGCTAGTCCCTGAGTGGTGAAACTCTCTAAGCACTGGACTACTAACTGAAAGCATGGTGGGTTGCAGCCACCCAGGAATGCTTTTTGGTAGAAAGGCCTAGAGACCTGCTTTGAAAAGTCCACATCCTTGAAAACCCTACTTAACAATGATATTCTGAGCTTGTGAAGCCATCATGCACTGGGATCCACTGGGCAGTAACTGATCTGGTTAGCGGTTTTATATTTTAAGAACGATAAGCTGAAATGGAAGAAGCAGAGAAATGTTAATAGCAATTATTAGGTGTACAGTAAAACCTCAGAAAACTGATGAAATAAATCCCTCTTTAAAGTGAATTTTCATTTTAGTTTTCAGGAAAGCTTTGACATTTCATCTCTCATGGGCCTCAAGATGAAAAAAAACAACAACAAGACATTTAGGCAGCAATCCTAGAAATGACGTTAAACATAAGGATTTCGATTGACTGTTTATAAAAAGAGTAATAAGATAGCAGTTTCTTAGAAAATGATGAGTACTGACCTCATCTCTTCATTTTCAGAGATAATTCTGTTGTAAAACACATAACCCTTAACAAACTTAAATCTATTCATCAAAATGTGTTGAACATCTATTATGATAGTCTGCCAAGAAATGCATAGCTTACAAATATGTATAAAGTAATATTCTAATTTCACTGTTGTTGTTGTTAGGTGCCATTGACTCAGTACTGACTCACAACGTCCCTATGGCAGCACAGTAAAACAAAACACTGCCCAATCCTGAGCCAAGCTCACCATCATTGCCACGCTTGAGCCGATTGATGTTGCCAATTTGCCAATCCATCTCGCTGGGGGTCTTCCTCTTTTTCTCTGACCCTCCACCCAACCAAACATAATATAATTCTCCAGCGACTGGTCCCTCCTGACAATATGTCCGAACTATGAGAGACGAAGCTTAGCCATCCTGGCCTCCAATGAGCACTCTGGCTGTACTTCTTCCAACACAGATCTATTGGCTCTTGTGGCAGCCCATGGTACTTTAAATATTCTCCTCTAACACCGTAACTCAAAGGCATCAATTCTTCTACGGTCTTCCTTATTTACTGTCCAGCTTTTGCATGCATATGAGGTTATTGAAAATACCATGGCTTGGATCAAGCGCACCTTAGTCTTCAAGCTGACATATTTGCTCTTCAACACTTTAAAAAGGTCTTGTGCAGCAGATTTGCCAAATGCAATACATCCTTTGATTTCTTGACTGCTGCTTCCATGAGTTGATCTAAGAAGAATGAAGTCTTTGACAACTTCAATCCTTTCTCTATTAATAAGAATGTTGTTCATTGGTCCAGTGGTGAGGATTTTTGTTTCCTTTACATAGAGAAGAAATCCACACCAAAGCTGTGCTCTTTGATCTTCATCAGTAAATATTTTAAGTCTTCTTCATTTTCAGCAAGCAAGGTTGTATCATCTGCATATCGCAGGTTGTTAATGAGTCTTCCTTCAATCCTGATGCCACGTTTTTCTTTATAGAACTCAGCTTCTCAGATTATTTGCTCAGCATACAGGTTGAATAAGTATGGTGAAAGAATACAACCCTGTCACACAACTTTCTTAATTTTAAACCATTCAGTGTTCCCATGTTCTGTTCAAACAACTGCCTCTTGGTCCAGGTACAGATTCCTCATGAGCACAATTAAGTGTTCTGGAATACTCATACTTCACATTGTTGTCCATATCTTGTCATGATCCATACAATCAAAAGCCTTTGCATAGTCAATTAAGCACAGATAAACATCTTCCTGGTATTCTCTGCTTTCAGCCAAGATCCATCGGACATCAGCAATGATAGTCGTCGTTCCATGGCCTCTTCTGAATCTGACTTGAACCACTGGAAGTTCTCTGTCAATGCATGCTAGTAGCCATTTCTGTAATATTTTAGTAAAACTTTACTTGCATGGAATATCAAGGATATCGTCTGATGATGTCCGCATTCCACTGGGTCACCTCTCTTTGGAATGGGCATGAATATGGGTCTCTTCCAATCAGTCGCCAGAGAGTTGTCTTCCAAATTTCTTGGCATAGATGAGTGAGTGCCTCCTGTACTGCCTCACTTTCTTGAAAGATTTCAATTTTTATTCCATCAATTCCTGGTGCCTTGTTCTTTGCCAATTCACTTTGGACTTTTTCCTTCAGTATCAATGGCTCTTGATCATATGCTACCTCTTGAAATGGTTGAACATCAACCATGGCCTTTTGGTACAGCGACTCTGCGTATTCCTTCCATCTTCTTTTGATGCTTCCTGCATCATTCAATAATTTGCCCATAGAATCCTTCAATAATAAGAGTCGAGGCTTGAATTTTTTCTTCAGTTTCCCCAGCTTGAAAAATGCTGAGCATGTTCTTCCTTTTTGATTTTCTGACTCCAGATCTTTGTAAATTTGTTGTAATATTTGGTTTTATCTTCTCGAGCTGATCTTTAAATTTTTCTGTTCAGCTCTTGCACCTCCTCATTTCTTCCATTTGCTTTAGCATCTCTACACTGGAGAGCAAGTTTCAGGGTCTCTTCTGACATCCATTTTGATCTTTTCCTTCTTTCTTGTCTTCTTAATGACTTTTTGTTTTCTACCTGTATGATGTTCTTGATGTCATCCCACAACTCTGCTGGTTTTCGGTCTTAAGTGTTTAATGCATCAAATCTGTTCTTCAGATGATCTCTAAATTCAGATGGGATATATTCAAGGTCATATTTTGGCTCTCGTGGACTTGTTTTTATTTTCTTCAGCTTCAGTTTGAATTTGCATATGAGTAATTGATAGTCTGGTCCACAGTCTGCCCCTGGCCTTGTTTTGATTGATGGTATGGAGCTTTTCCATGGTTTCTTTCCACAGATATAGTAAATTTGATTTCTATGTATTCCATCTGGCATGGTCCATGCGTATAGTCGTCTCTTATGCTGTCTAAAGAAGGCATTTGAAACGAACAAATCATTCATTTTGCAGAATTCTATCATGTGATCTCCAGCATCATTTCTATCTCAAGGCCATGTTTTCCAACTACCTATGCTTCCTTTTTGCTCCCAACCTTTGCATTCCAATCACCAGTAATAATCAATAAATCTTGATTGCATATTTGATCAATTTTAGATTGAAGAAGTTGGTAGAATTCTACTATTTCATCCTCACTGGCTTTAGTGGTTGGTGCATAAATTTGAATACTTTTATTAACTGGTCTTCCCTGTAGATGCCGGATATTAACCTATCACAGACAGTGTTGTACCTCATGACTGATATGGACATGTTCTTTTTGACAGTGAATGCAACACCATTCCTCTTCAATTTGTCATTCCCGGCACAGTAAACCATGTGGTTGTCATATTCAAAATGGCAAATACTGGTCCATTTCGACTCACTAATGCCTAAGATATTGATGTTTATGCATTCCATTTCGTTTTTGACAATTTCCAATTTTTCCTAGATTCTTACTTTATACATTCCATGTTCCAATTAATTGAGGTTTACAGCTGTTTCTCTTCATTTTTTAGTTATGCCGCATCCTCAAATGAAGCTCCTGAAGGCTGTATTCCCACAGGTTTTACTTCCTTTCGCATCATCATGGTCGACTCTACTTTGAGGAGGCATCTCTTACCCAGACGCAATTTGAGTGCCTTCCAACCTGGGGCCTCATTTTCTGGCACTACATCTGATAGTGTTTCTCTGCTATTCATAAGGTTTTCAGTGACTAAATAGTTCGTCACTCTTTCTTCTTAGTCTGTCTTCGCCTGGAAGCTCATTTGAAATGTGTCCACCATGGATGACCCTGCTGCTAATTAAAACACTGGGATCATAGCTTACAGAATCACAGCAACTCACAGGCCACCACAGTATGACACAGTATGACAAACTCACAGGCAAGTATTGGAATTTCACTGTACATACTCTGGCTTTTTTTTTTGGAAACAAAATATCTCAGAATGTATGTGGCATTCTTATTTCAAGATCTTATTATAAATGTTCTCAGATTTGAGGTATATTTTAATTACACTTTTCTGTGAATGAAAAACTAATTTTAGAGGAGGACCACTAACTTCTCTAAGCCCTAGGAATGGACTGGATAATCTAAGGCAAGAGAAAAACAGAAGGTCACAAAAATTATAAGAAGTCCTCTCTAGTTGGAAACCTGTCTTTCTTAAGCTTCCCTTTTTTATATACCTATTCGGAAATCCAGTAGGAAGACTAAGAGAGACACCCAATGAAGGAGTGAAGAAGTGAGAAAAGGAAGTGTGGGGGAGAGGGAAAATGACAAGGACTGAAATGACAATTTCAGTGTAGCTGGTGTGGTGCTGTACAATAAGCACTGGACTGCTAACCATTCTAACTTCAAGGTCAGTGATTCAAACCCATGGGCCACTCTGAAGACTTTATACAGTTTCATTATGAGTCCGAACTGACTCAAAGGCACAACAACAACAACAAAGAGGTAACAGCGTCAGAAACTTCAATCAGTAGTGCCAAACACTGGGGAGGGAGGGATATTAAAGAATATCAAGAGTGAGGAAGTCACCTGAACCTATGACTGAGGGTCCTGGTTTAAGGCAGGCTACTCCGGCATCCGGGCATAGCAGATGGTAAGGTAGCAAAAGCACTTTGCTTTTTTCATGACGTAAATACTTCAAAGAAAAGATCAATAGCTTCGGAGAGAAATAGAGTCAGTAAAAGATGTGGGCTGTTTTGCTTTTTAACAGGCAAGGAAGGGCTTATATCATTTCTAACCATCATCTTTTTTTTCACTACTATACAAATGGTTGTATCTTATTCATATGTGTGTGTGTGTGTATATATATATATATATATATATATATATATATATATATAT
>NW_006408547.1:16027518-16051517 GCF_000296735.1 Chrysochloris asiatica | reverse complement strand
TATATAATTCTGCTTTTCTCCAGATTATTTCCTTTATTAATTTTTAGCTCAAATATAACAAGAGTGTATTTTCTCCTTTAACCATTTCCTGGATATATACCCACAGGGCACTGTCTGATTTCCTGTACCTCGGAAGCTTGCCACAGATGGAGCTAACTGATTCATTTTACTCAGTTTTTATGAACTTTCTTGGATTGTTCATTTTGATCCTCATATTCATGCTCTCACAGCAAACAGGCTGCAGGTGCAGGAGGGTGATTTTCTAGCTATTTGGGCCTAATTTCCAGCATTCAGAAGGTTGAGTGGTGAGCTGAGCTTTACAGTTAGCAACAGGGCTGCCATATATTATGAAAATCATGAGAGGTATGACGAAAGAGGAGAGCAAGTAGACTTGAGAGAGGAATAAAACTTATTTTATTTCTAAGTGGCAGGTAAGGGAGAATAAGAAAGAAATGAAACACACATACATACACAAAGAATTTGCAGAGATGATTTTTAACTAGAGAGAAGGGTTTTATTATTATTATTATTATTTCTTTAAGGAAAACGGTATGGAAATAGACAAGGTTTGTTTCCTTAAAAACAAAACAAAACAAAAAACCATTGAGCTTACACAAAGACCCATTGTTTGTTTTGTTTTTCCTCACTATATATACTCTTTCCCTTCATCTCATGACTTTCAGGGTAAAACTATGACAGAATAGAACCCATCTGCCATAGCAGGTCTAAACGTATTGTCGTTTGAGTGGATTATCACTTATAACAACTCTACAGTTCAGGGCAGAACTGTCCTGTGTTGTTTCCTAGACTGAGTGGAAACAGATAGCCACAGCTTTCCACCTTTAGCGGGTGAGCACTTAACCACTGAGTCACCAGGTTTAGTTCAAGCTTTCACCACCTGAACTCTCCACCCTGCTGTGAAGTTTCTTTGAAAAATATACTGTTGTCATGGCTACAATGCAGCATGAAACTCAGTTTGTTGTTGCTATTGTTGTTAGATGCCTTAGAGTCAGTTCTGCCTCCCAGAACCTTATGCACAAGAGAATGAAACAATGCCCGGTCCTGTGCCAACCTCACAATTGTTACACTTGAACTCGTTGCTACTGCCACTGTGCCAATCCACCTTGTGGGGGTCTTCCTCTTTTTTGCTCACCCTCCACTTTACAAAGCATGTTGTCTTTCTCAGGAGAGTGGTTCCTCCTGGTAATATGTTAGAAGTATGAGTGGTTCCTCCTGGTAATATGTTAGATTTATGAATGGTTCCTCCTGGTAATATGTTAGATATATGAGTGGTTCCTCCCGGTAATATGTTAGAAGTATGAAAGACAAAGTTTCACCAACTTGGTTTCTAAGAAACCTGCTGGCTGTACTTCTTCCAACACAGATCGGTTTGTTCTTCCAGCAGTCCCTGGTACTTTTAGTATTCTTCCCAAATACCATAACTCAGATGGATCAATTCTCATATGGTCTTCCTTATTTATTGTCCAACTTTCACATGCACATGAGACTAATGAAAAGACTAGGTCAGGCACTTCTCAGTCCTCAAACTGACATCTTTGCTCTTTAACAGTTTAAAGAACTCTTGTATAGCAGATTTTCCTATTGCAACATGTAGTTTGATTTCTTGACTGCTGCTTCTATGAGAGTTGATTGTGGATCCTAGCAAAACAAGGTATTTGACAACTTCAATCTTTTCTCAATTTATCATGATGATATTTATTGGTCCAGTGCTGATGGTTTTTGTTTTCTTCACATTGAGTTGCGACCCTTACTGAATCCTGTGGTCTTTTATTATGCGGTGACTGCCAATATTTTCTCTCTCACCTTCTACCACCTTCCCATAGGTCCTCTGTGCTGAAGTCAAACAGCTGAAACCTGTTCAGCAGCAGAGCAACACAGAAGACCCCAAGGGCAGTTGAGTGGTGATTGCAATTGAGGTGTGTTGGCCAGAAATCAAATTCAGGTCTCCCACTTGGAAAGCCTGAATTCTACAACTAGACCTTCACTGCCCTCTTGTCTACTTAAACACATTCCATTTCATTCATCCATTTCTCAACACCAAAGTGTCCTTATAATTCCAGAAAGGAAAGACAAGTTACATTAGTTGTACATGTTAATGGCCTCTGGGCCTGCTAGTATTTGGTCTTGAGTTTACGTTTACATCCATGGGAACATGCCTCAGGCATATCTGTGCTCACTTGATTACATATGGCTCTATTTGGCCATATTTACACTATTACAACATCCCAGACCTCCTACTTGGAGTCCTGGTATGGTGCTGTAGGATAAGCAGTGGACTGCAAGGTCAGTTTGAACCACAAGTTTGGTGGTTTAAACTCACCAGCCCCTCCCCAGAAACCCTATGAGTCAAAACTGACTCAACAACACTTAACAACAAAGACCGACTGCTGACGTTGCTATTGTTTTTAAATAGCATCAATGCAGTTCTGACCCATAGTGACCCTGTATAAGGTTTCCAAGAAGCAGCTGGGGAGCCTGAACCACTGACCTTGTAGTCCAGTACATTAGCCCACAGCCCCACACCAGGACTCTACTAATGTTGCTAATTAAGACTGACCTCCCTCCTCACCCCAATTTTCAGAGAGTCAGCTGCTGTTTTTGGATTTTTTGAGAAGCATGACTCAGTCATTTAACAAAGACACCGCAGCACTTCAAACGGCCATAATGTCTACCTCGGAGTTCTCCTGATTTTAGAGACCCACAGGAGTATGTGAAGAGCTCACAACTACATCTTTCAGTATGGACTGCACCTCAGCATAAAGAAAAACACAAATCCTCACAATTGAACCAGTAAGTAGCATCACAATCAACAGGAAACATTGAAGTTGTCAAGGATTTCTTTTTGCTTTGATCCACAATGCCCATGGAAGCAGCAGCCAGGGAATCAAATGACATATTTTATTGGGCAAGTCTATTACAAAAGATCTCTTCAAAGTGACAAAAAGCAAAGATGTCACCTTCAGAATTCATCTGTGATTGACTTAAGTCACGGCATTTTCAGGTACCTCACATACATATGAAAGCTGGAATATGTAAGACCTAAGAAAAAACTGGACTTTGAACCACAAGGTCAACAGTTCAAACCCACCAGCTGCTCCTCAGAAACCCTATACAGGATCACTGTGATTCAGAGCTGACTTGATGACACTTAACAACAACAACAACCGCAATGAGAAAAACTGATATGCTTTTGAATTATGTGTTCATGAAGAATACTAAATAGACGATGGACAACCAGAAAAACAAACAAGTCTGTCATAAAAAAAGTACAACTTGAATGTTCCTTAGGAGGTTGGAGGGTGAGATTTCCTCTTCTGTACTTTGGATATGTCATCAGTAAGGACCAGTTCCTGGAGAGGGACATTACGCTTGGTAAAATGGACGGTCAGTGAAAAAGACAGAGACCCTCAACAACCTGGTCTGACACAGTGGCTTTAATAATGGGTTTAAAACAGCAACGGTTCTGAGTATGGTGGAGGGCCAGTCCATGCTCCATTTTGTTATATACGGGACCAGTATGCAGCAGAACCAACTCAGTAATACCTAACAACAGCATTACTGTCTTTGGGAAGACTAGGGAGGGCAGTGGTAGGAAATTAACTTCTACTGACAATACCTCACCAGTTTTGTTGAGGAAATGGGGACTGACAGGGCGTGGGACTCTTCTAACATATATTTTTAAATCTCTGGAATAGAAAATGGAGGAGGGAAAACAGGAAGAGGAATGGAGAGCAAAAGGAAAGAAGAGCGGAAGACAAAAGAGGGTTCATTAGGTATCTGTTAACTCCAGATATGGTGATAGACTATTCCTTATCATCACTGAGTTCACATACACTGAACACACAGACTGAATTTTAAAAGAAGTTATCTGATAACTTCAAAGAGTTACTTTATAGAAGGTCTGGTATTCTATTCCAGGTTGTAGTATTTTAAGTCAAATGTGTTGTTGTTAGGTGCCATCGAGTCAGCACGGATTCATAGTGACCCTAAGCACAGCTGAACGAAACACTGCCCGATCCTGGGCCAACCTCACTATTGTTGCCACACTTGAGCCCATCTGACCAATCCATCTCGTTGGTGGGTCTTCCACTTTTTCTCTGACACTCAATCTTACCAAACATGATATCCTTCTCTAGTGAGTGCTCCCCCCTGACAATATGTCCAAAGTATGAGAGACGAAGTTTGGCCATCTTGGCCTCTAAGGAGCATTCTAGCTGCACTTCTTCCAAAACAGATCTATTGGTTCTTTTGGCAGCCCATGACACTTTCAGTATTCTCCTCCAACACCATAATTCAAAGGCATCAATTCTTCTACGATCTTCCTTATTCACTGTTCAGCTTTCACATGCATATGAGGTTATTGAAAATACCATGGCTTGGGTCAGGCACACCTTGGTCCTCAAGCTGACATCTTTGCTCTTCAACACTTCAAATAGTTCCTGTGCAGCAGATTTGCCCAATGCAATACATCATCTGATCTCTTGGCTGCTGCTTCCGTGAGTGTTGATAGTTGATCAAAGAAGAACGAAGTCCTTGACAACTTCAATCTTAACTCCATTGATAGTGTGTTGTTGTTGTTAAGTGCCATTGAGTCGGTCCCGACCCATAGCGACCCTGTACAGGGTTTCCGAGGGTGTAAATCTTTACGGGAGTAGAAAGCCTCATCTTTCTCCCGCGGAGCGGCTGGTAGTTTCGAACCGCTGACCTTAAGGTTCGCAGCCCAATTCGTAGTGTAGCTTCTACTAAATCAATATGGGAGTTAGGATATGAAAGGATAATTGTCCATTTTGTTTTTGAGTTTGAACAGGTAATGTATAAATGAGAAATATTAATAAGAAATTAAAAGACCAAGACTCCATTCTGTAGATTGTGATTGTACATGAAGGTCATTCAAATTGCTGTGGCTGTTATCATTTATTATTCTCACAATATCATTTGTTGTTGTTAAGCACTGTTGAGTCAGTTCCAACTCATAGTGACTCTGTATAGGGTTTCTGAGGAGCAGCAGGTGGATTTGAACCACGGACTTAGTGGCTCAAATTGACCCTGCGGTCCAGTGCATTATCCTGCAGCACCACACCAGGACACATGCTGTTATTATAATATCATTATAATCATATCTACTACACATTTTTCTGTTAGGACTTCAAGCCACAGCATGTGAAAGTGGAAATCTCATCTCCAACTTCCATATCATTGCTCACAAAGACCCAGGAAAGTTAATGAAGACAAAGGGCATAGAACAGAATTCCTGAGTAACTATTGAACTTGCTGAGAGACCTTGGGGGAGTTCACTGCACTTCATATGGAAGCCATCAGGATGATTTTTCAGCTCTCACTGTGGAACAATTAATCCTATCTGAAGGTTAGTGTGTTGTATATAGGTGTGTGTGTTTTGCTCCACCTACTGATATACTGATAGAGTCCTGGTCTGGCACTGTGGGCTAATGTGTCAGACTGCAAAGTCGTTTGAACTACAAGTTTGGTGGTTCAAGCTCACTAGATGCTCCTTGGAAACACTTAATAGGGTCGCTATGGGTTGGAATCAACTTGACATCACTTAACAACAACAACTAATACACTAGGAGCTCGGGTAGCATAGTGGTTACAAGTCAGGATGCTAACCTCAAGGTCAGCAATATGAAACTACCAGCTGTTCCTCAGGAGAAAGATGAGGCTTTCTGAGCCAGTAAAGATTTAAAGCCTCAGAACCTCTATGCAGGGTCCTATGAGTCAGAACCAACTCCATGGCACACTACCAACACCACTGCTAATTTACTAATTAGCTGTAATGTATGAAAGTCTATAATAATACAAATAATACGTATGAATGAACTCAACTTAGAAATGTTTTCATTTCCCCCATACCACATTTTGTAAAGCATCTCAATTCCCAACCTGTTGGCAAAACAAATAGCCAGGATACATAGTCTTAATCGTACATTATTCAATCATGTGTTCCAGGTAATCAAGCACGTATCTTATCCCAGATGATAAGGAAGTTGAATAATACTTTTTAAAAACTGCTACATTTTACTTCATCTTCTAGGATTATTCAAGATCACTCTGCAGATAAAAAATGAATTTAGAGCATTTGTTGAAAACATACACGATGATACGTTCAGGGTTCCTTACTCAAAGTTGATTCCATCATGTCATTTTAATTATGCAATATAAAAGCAATCTATTATACAATAAATGGATTAAGGTAAAACACAAAATTATAATGTCTTAGAATACAAGAAGACATTGTAGGATCAGCATTGGACTGCTAAGCCAAGGGTAAGTGGTTTAAACCCACCAGTCACTCCAAGGAACAAAGAGTAAACTGTCTGCTCCCCAAAAGATATACAGCTTCAGACACCATGTCTAGAGTTGCTAAGAGTGGGGATATACTGATGGAAGTGATAGCATATACTCTGAAGCCCGGTATGGTAAAACACGATAGGAAAAACACTGGACTGATAACCTAAAGGTTGGTAGTTCAAACCTGACAGTCACTGTCAGAAACCCAATGCAGAGTCATCATGAGTCAGAAATGATTCACAGCACAAAACAAAAACATACTCTGAGCAATCTTTGTAAAATGGCTTTTGTTTCATTTTAACCAGGGTTTTTTGTTGCTTATCATAGAGTTCAGGTGCTCTGGTGGTGTGATAGGATAAGCACTGGACTGCTAACTACAAAGTCAGCCGTTCAAACCCACCAGTCAATCCTTGGGAGAAACAGGAGGCTGTTGACCTATGTAAAGATTTACAGTTTGGGAAACCCTAAAGAGGGTGTCACTGTAAGTCAGTCCCTGGAGAAAGACATCATGCTTGGTTAAGTGGAGGGTCAGTGAAAAAGAGGAAGATCCCAATGACATGGATAGACACAGCGGTGACAAGAATAGGTTAAAATATAACAACAATTGTGAGGATGACAGAGGACAGGACAGTATTTAATTTTGTGGTTCCTAGTGTCACTTTGAGTGAAAATGACTCAATATCATCTAACCTAACTCAACGGCACTTAACAACATGAGTTATAATCAACTCAAAGTGGGTTTGCTTTGGGTTATAATAGAGTCCTGTTGATTCTGCTGTAAATGCCATGAGTCAGCTCCAAATCATAGCAACCCTTTATAGGGTTTTGGAGAAGAGGGGGCTGGTGAGTTTGAACCACCCACCTTGTGATTAACAGTCCAGTGCTTATCCTTCATTGCCACACCAGGACTCTAGCGTCCTAGGTTATTTTGTTTCATTTTATACAGATACTCCATCCCTATGTATGTAAAACTCCAAAGCCAAGTACCACAGGGAACATTTTAAACTGTCTTCTGTGCAGACTGAATTACGATGGAGCTGAAATAATGGTTGCAGGCAAAGGACCCACACTGCTTTCTGATCTAGTTAGACACACTCAGGAGGAAGCTAAGCACAAACAGTACTGTGCACTCACACTGATGGATTTATTCCTTCATCTTCCATGCATTTCATAATTTACTGGCTGAGCCATAGCTTGTATTTACCAGGTACAAGAACAGCTTGTTTCATTAAACTGGAAAGGACAACTTGTTGCTTAAGCTTAAAGAAGAGGTGTTTTGAGACTATGTGGTTTAAGTAAAATTGTGCCAGTCCTAAAGCATTGTGTTCCTTCATCAAATATGTACCAGGGTCAATGTGACCTCCAATCATTCAGAAGGGACAGGAAACGAACGCAGTAGATATAATAGAGGACGATGAACTCTCCCAGTGCGTTCTCCCCTTATTAAATACAGAAGACTGGTCTCCTGGCAAATGGCTAACAGGTTTTATGGATATCATTGGTTAATATCACCTATTTTATTATTTAGAAAAGGATTCTGCCTATTCAGATATTGCTTGAGCTACTTAGTATCCTGCCAAAGTCCTGTTCAGAATACCGTTACATTTACAAATGATGAGGAAGAATGACATTAAAATTCCCATGAAAGGAACAGTCTGGAACTAAAATTAGATAACACTATCTCAGCTGCAATGGGTCTTGCTTTTGAACATCTCCTTTTGGAAGTATGTGACAAATGCTGAATCAAGACTTAGGTTTGGCATTGGAAAATAACCACGCTTATCATTTTGTTGTTGTAGTCGCTCAGTGCCATCGAGTCGTTCCAATTGGTAGCGACCCTGTATAGAGTTTCCAAGGAGTGGCTGGTGAGCTTTGACTGCCAACCTAGCAGTTCAAAACCAACCTTGCAGTCTAGTGCACTAGCTTACAGTGCCATTTAAAAATTAATACTCTTAAAAGCAAAGAGGACTTAAAATACTGGCTGATGAAGAGAAAAGACTATAACCTTCAGTATGGATTGCACCTCAATGTAAAAAAAACAAAAATCATCACAACTGGACCAATTAAAAATGTCATGATAAATGGAGAAAAGATTGAAGTTGTCAAAGACTTCATTTTGCTTGGAGCCACAGCCAACTCTCAAGGAAGAAGCGATCAAGAAATCAAAGATGTATTACACTAGACAAATCTGCTGCACAAGACCTCTTGAAGGTGATCAAGAGCAAAAATATCAGTTTGAGGACTAAGTTGTGCCTGACCCAACCCATGGTATTTTCAGTAGCCTCATAAACATGTGAAAGTTGGACAACGAATAAGGAAGACTGTAGAGGAATTAATGCATTTGAATTATGGTGAAGGAGAAGAATATTGAAAGTACCATGGACTATCAGAAGAACAAACAAATCTGTGTTGAATAAAGCACAGCCAGAATGTTCCTTAGAAGCCAGGATGATGCGACTTAGTCTCCCATATTTTGGACATTTTATTAGAAAGGACCAGTCCCTGGAGAAGGACACCAAGCTTGGTAAAGTGGAAGGGCAGCACAAAAGAGTAAGACCACCAACTAGATAGACGGACACACGGGCAGCAACAGTGGATTTGAATGTAGTAACAACTAACTGAGAGGCTAGTGCAAAGTCATTCACTGATTCATTCTGTTGTGGATAAGGCTGCTCTCAGTCAGAATGGACTTAAGGGCACCTAACACCAACATTGAAAAAAAAAAAAAAAAGAACAGCCAATGGATTCCTCTATCATATAAACACAAAACAAACACATGAGCATGAATTCTGTCATATTAAATGCTGTTGTTAAGTCCTGTTGAGTTGGTTCCTAATACAGCAAACTAGTATAAGGTTTCCGAGGATCAACTGGTGAGTTTCAACTGCTGACCTGTGGTTCAGACCTTGCAGTGCTGTGCTTAACCCACAGCAAAACTGGAAATGTGCTGTGGAGTTGGTTCTGACTCATAGTGACCCTATACAGGGTTTCTGAGGCTGTATATCTTTACGAGAGCAGAAAGCCTCATCTTTCTCCCACGGAACAGCTGGCACTTTTGAACTGCTGCCATTGAAGTTAGAAGCCCAACTTGTAACCACTACGCTACCACAGCTCCTTACAGCACCACTGGTGGTGGTGGTGTGCCGTGGAATCGGTTCTGACCCATAGCGACCCTGTACAGGGTTTCCGAGGCTGTAAATCTTTATGGGAGCAGAGAGCCTCGTCTTTCACCCGCGAAACAGCTGGTAGTTTTGAACTGCTGACCTTGTGGTTCTCAGCCTGTTTCGTAAACACTATGCACCACTAGGTGCTGTAAAATCAGTTACAAATCATAGAGGTCCTACGCACAACAGAAAGAAACAATGCCTGGCCCTGTGCCATCCTCACAATTTTTCTGTTGAGGCAATTTTAGATTCTAATAGCAATTGACTATCATGTATCTTAAGGAGCCCTGGTAGCGTAGTGGTTACGAATCAGGCTGCGAACCTTAAGGTCAGCGGTTCGAAACTACCAGCCGCTCTGCTGGAGAAAGATGAGGCTTTCTACTCCCGTAAAGATTTACACCCTCGGAAACCCTGTACAGGGTTGCTATGGGTCGGAACCGACTCGATGGCACTTAACAATAACAACAACAACAATCATGTATCTTATTGAACCCAAAAATGCAAGAGATGAGTACATTTTAAGGACATATGATCACAATGATAAATTTAAGTATTGTTGTTAGGTGCCATCAAGTCGGTACCAACTCACAGCAACCTTATGCACAACAGAACAAAACACTGCCTCGTCCTGGGCCAACCTTACAATTGTTGCCACGCTTGAGCCCAATGATGCTGCCACTTTGTCAATCCATCTCATTGGGGGTCTTCCTTTATCTCTGACCCTCCACCTTACCAAACATGATGTCCTTCTCCAGCGACTGGTCCCTCCTGACAATATGTCCGAAGTGTGAGAGACAAAGTTTGGCCATCTTGGCCTACAAGGAGCACTCTGGCTGCACTTCTTCCAACACAGATCTGTTGGTTCTATGGGTAGCCCAAGGCACTTTCAATATTCTCCTCCAACAACATAATTCAAAGGTATCAATTCTTCTATGGTCTTCCTTACTCACTGTCCAACATTTGCATGCATATAAGGTTACTGAAAATACCATGGCTTGGGTCAGGCGTACCTTAGTCCTCAAGCTGACAGCTTTACTTTAAGTATAAACAATGGAATTTTGTAAGGATAATGGTTAACATGATGAGCATAATTAATGTCACTGAACTAGACATGTGACAATTACGGAAATTTCAAATGTTTTGTTACATATATTTGCCACAATGTAAAAAAAAATCATATTTGTTTTTCTCTTCGATGACAAGTTAATACAAATGGTAACTTTTAGTGATATAGCAGATTTTTTGATAATTGTATGGGATTATTAGCAATTTGGGGAGTGCTGTGGTTCGTAGGATAAGCAACAGAGTGTGAAGATTGGTGGTTCCATCCCACAATCCACGTCAGGAAAAAGATGAGCCTTTCTGCTCCTGGAAAAGTTTAGAGTCTTGAAAACTGTACACAGGGTCATTATAGATCAGAACTGACTCAATGGCACTTACCAACAGCACATTGTTATTTCAAAGGAAAGCAACATGCATTCCTTACTGTGACATTAAATTTTACCTGTTAGCATTATCTGGAAGTATTTACTGAATAAATCTCAATAACATAAGATTCTGAATATGTGAGATATCTAGAAAATGTAAGCTTATAGTTTACTATTGTTGTTAAGTGCCGTCGAGTCAATTCCAACCCATAGCAACCCTACATAGAGTTTCCGAGGAGCAACTGGTGAGCCTGAACCACCGACCTTGCAGTTCAACTGGCTTTGGAGTCTGGCGCATTAACCCACAGAGCCACAGCAGGCCTCCACAGGTGACACTATTATGTCTTCTTCAACATGGTTCCTCCAGTACCAAGCATAGGCTTTACATATCTTCATCTCAATGGATAACTATGAAAATCAGTCATCTATGGGGTAGAAAAAATATATACGAACCTGAACTTTGAGGAGTGTGATATGTTAAATGTGTGTCATATGTTAATGGACATTAGAAAAACAGAACCTTTTGCATATTATTAATTCCTGACTGTTCTAGGGTTCTAGCTGATGTCAATTTTAATCATTCTTTCCTTTGTTAAGACTTTCATTGAAAATATTGCTGCCTGTGTATTGGTTATGGATCAGGTTACTAACCTCAAGGTCAGCAGTTCAAAACTACCAGCTGTTCCACAAGAGAAAGATGAGGCTTTCTGCTCCCGTAAAGATTTACAGCCTCGGAAACACTGTACAGGGTTGCTATGGGTTAGAATCGACTCCACGGTACATAACAACAACAACAACAACACCAGTAAAGACACAGTTCTGCCTTTGAGTATACTTTCATTGGAAAGCTGGGAATTGTCTCATAAGTCCCCTAGGACTTACCTCTTCCTACAAAAGGAGCTCTGGTAGTGTAGTGGTTATGAATCGGGCTGCAAACCGCAAGGTCAGCAGTTCAAAACTACCAGCTGTTCCGCGGGAGAAAGATGAGACTTTCTGCTCCTGTAAAGATTTACAACCTCGGAAACCCTGAACAGGGTCGCTATGAGTCGGAACGAACTCCACGGCACATGACAACAACAACATTGTGGTGTGACTCTGTTTATTTTTTGACTAGGCTTTATAGGGTTAAAACTTAAGCTGCAGAAAACCATTAAAATTACAAATATTTCCTTTCCATAGGAAATTATATCTGTCTTGGAATTACAAATGAATTCTGTTGAGTATATGAATTCCTATAAATTAAATACTCTTTTTAAACTACTTTTAACATCTTACTGACTCTCTCAGATAGCGAGCTAAATAAAATCTTTGATATGTATTCATTTTGTATTTATATGACCGTCATGTTTTTACCTTTTTGAAAATTATACTTTACCACAATATGGCGTGATAATCAAGACACAGCAAGGGAAAGGTTCATTTTCTATTAATAATCAAACCCCATTAATTTCATTTTCATATACTCTCCAAATCGCTGCAATCTGGCTTCTGTTGAATGTGCACACCACTCTATCAAAACACCTTATGTCAAGAAATCTGACAACATTTTATACGTCAAATCCAATAACAACATTGCATGGCTTTTCTCCCTGCCACACTCCTCAGTTCATCATTCAGTCTTCTCTAGTGTATGAACCTACTGACCTCCACTTCCTAACAGTCTTCTCCCTCGTTGCTTTCCCACAATTCTGTTTCCTTCTTACCCGGCTCACAACTTCTCTGTCTCTTTTATATATCCTCGCTCCTTCCGCTAAATGTATGTGCTCTTCAGCATTTGGTTGTTGGCTCTACTGAACAACCTCAACCACATTCAGAGCTATCACAATCATTTACATACTAAAGACTTAAAACTGTATGTATGTAAAGCACAAATATCATGTTCCTGAACTTCACATCAATATATTCAATTGCCTACTTGACAGTATACCTCGGCTACACTGTGGATACATCAAGCTTCTTGCACCTTCTCCCACACATACTTGGGCATTACCATACTCCAAGGGATCTACCATCTATCCGCTTTCCCAACTGGAGACCTAGGAGGCTATCAAGACTGCTTCATCAACCAGTGTTGATTATTTTACATCCAAAATATTTTTGAATTCTATGTCCATTTCTTCATCTTAATATGCATCCTGTCCATAAAATCCCAATCACCTTTTCTTTCTGAATTATTGTAATAGTCTCCTTAGCTCACCTATCGTGTCCTAAGTAGATATTTGTTCACACTGTTTTGCTAAACCTCCTTTGGTGACCATTTTTCCTCTGCTACTTGGCATAGTATAGAGGGTCCTTCATGATGCAGTCCTTGCATAGCCTTTTTCTTAGTTAAGCACCTGCCTATTCACTTAGGATCATACATGCTCTGGCAGTGTGGTAGTTACAAATTTGGCTGTGAACCTCAGGGACAGCAGTTCGAAACTACCAGCTGTTCTGCAGGACAAAGATGAGGCTTTCTGCTCCCGTAAAGATTTATAGTCCCAGAAACCCCGTACAGGGTCGCTATTGAGTTGGAATCGACTCCACGGCACATAGCAACAACCACAACAACAATTCCTGCAATGTGGGGATTTCCTGATTTCACCCTTATCTCCCATTATTGTAACTCAGTACATGCTGGTGTGAGTAACCATTCTTTGCTTTCTTTGCTTATGGTGTGGCATTATAGGATAAGCACTAGACTGCAAGGTCAGTTTGAACTCACAAGATCAGCAGTTCAAACTCACCAGTCACTCCAAGGAAATGCTACACAGAGTCTCTATGAGTCGGAAATGACTTGATGGCTCTTAGGAACTTAACAACAAGTGTTCATCAAGACTCAATCCAGTGGCATATAGTCCAGGAAACTTCTTAATCCCTCCCTTTATACCTACAAAAGGAATGCTGGTAGAGTCGTGGTTAAATCCCTGAGTTGCTAGCCAAAAGGTTGGTTGTCTGAACCTGGTAGCCACTCTAGCCACTCCAACGGGAAAAGGTGTGTGTGGCAGTCTGCTTCACTAAAGATGCCAACCAACACTACAATGTGATAACATCTCATCCCTGCAAAAATGGCAGCGATTTAAAAAAAAATAATAAATGAAAAGAATAAATACCGGTGAGTTTGTGGGGTGACTGGAACATACATTGCTGATGGGATTTTAAAATGATTCAACCACTATGGAAAATAGTATAGCACTTCCTCAAAAAGTTAGAAATCAAAATACCTTACGATCTAACCGTCCTACTTTTAGGTATATATCCTAGAGATATAAGAGCAGAGACATGAATGGTAATATGGACATTTACGTTCATTGTAACATTATTCACAATAGTAAAAAGATGTAAACAACCTAAATACCCATCAATGAATGACTGGATAAACCAAATGTGGTAAACATATATATGTATATAAGACGCTCTCGTAGCATACTGGTTATGAGTCGGGCTGCTAACCTCAAGGTCATCAGTTCAAACTACCAGCTGTGCCGTGGGAGAAAGACAGGCTTTCTGTTCCCATAAAGATTTACAGCCTCGGAAGCCCTAGGCAGGGTTTCTGTGAGTCAGAACCGACTCCACAGCACAGCACACCACCACCATGCTAAAGGAACAACTGCAATGATTTGGAGGTTGGCAAAACAATGTTTTCTTCTCCAGGTTGCTGTGCTCTGCAAAACTGTTACCTAATAACTCTCTTTTCGTATTACTCATATCTTAGTCTTTTTCAAAAAATTGTTTAAAAAAAAATTATTATTTTTTAACTTGTGTGTTCTTTTCACTTTCAGTGTGGATGCTATTAAAGTAAATCTCTAGCTAATTCACTTTAAACCATTTTCACTAAAAATGGTGATGGCTGAAGGATCAGTTTCAGTGGAAATGATAATATACATAAACTTTAAACCCATGTTTATATGCAGTTAGTTGTATTGAACGACATATTCTGTGTATGACCATAAACCTACATGATGGAAATAGAATTTATCTTTACCCATGGCAATCCGATGTGTATTAGAATAGAGCGTGCCTCATGGTGGTTTAATAGCTGAATTTTTTTCAGAAGTGGATTTCCAGGCCTTTCCTCTGAGGATCACGAAGGTGAACTTGAACCACCAACCTTTTAGTTAGCAGCAAGGACTTTTAACCATTTATACCACCCAGCTACTCCAATTGAGAGCTATATTAGACACTAATTATTCCTTGAAGTCTTGGTGTGGCTCTGTCGGATAAGCACTGGACTGCTAACCACATGGTCAATAGTTCAAACTGACCAGTCACTCTTTAGAAACCCTGTACAGGGTTTCATGAGTCTGAACAGACCCAACGGCACTTAACAAGAGCAAAAACAATTAATTCCTTATGTCCTAGTCCTATCATCTCTTCCTCTGATTTAGAATACTAGTCATGTTCTAAAAAAATCTGCCATTGAGCCAATTCCATCTCACGGGGGCCCACATGCATTGCAGAGTAGAACTGTGATCCATTCAGTTTTCAGTAGCTGGGAATCAGATCACCACGCTGTTCTTCTGCGGTGCCTCTGCATAGATTCAAACTGGCAGACTTTCAGTTAACAGATGAGTGCTGACCGTTTGCACCATGCTAAGACTTCTAGTCATGTTCTAGTTACATTCAAATAGAAATCATCTGCCAGAATATTGTTCTATTGGATTGCTTATTGGCTTTCTCAACTTTTCATAGCTACTTGAAGTCTACATTGTCTAAAACTGAACTCATTATCTTCTTACTGACACCTGCCTCTCCTCTACTATTACTTCTCGACATGAAAGACCCCATTACTCGACATGTAATCTAAGCTCAGCCTTTAGAGGCTCTGTCTCTAGACAATTTTCATTTGTCTGAAGCCCTGCATTTATGATCACTGTTACTCTATTTTTATATGCAAAATATTATTAGTCATACCTGTCTCTCCTTAGCCCATTGTAATTATTACTTATATAATAATGGGCTAAGTTAAAGAACCCATTACCCGACATGTAATCCAAGCTGAGTCTCTAGACAATTTGCATTTGTCTGAAGCCCTGTATTTATGATCACTGTTACTGCATTTTTTTATGCAAAATCCTAGTACTAACACCTGTCCCTAGTCAGCCTACTGGAATTATTACCTTTATAATTTCAACTACAATTATGTTACTCAAAACCAATCTCCACTTCACTGCCAGAAGTGGTTCTCCACAGGGGTGATTTTACCTTCCTGGACACATGAGTTCTGCTGTGATGCTGGAGGATAAGCATAGGACTGCCAGCCTCAAGGCTAGTGGCTCAAGCCTACCAGCTGTTTCTCGGAAACTCTATACAGGGTTGCTAGGAGTCGGAACTGACGTGATAGCCCAAAACAATAAACAACAAGAGATATGATTGGTTTTCTAGGGGGTGCTCCCGGCATCCAGTGGCTAAAGTCCAGGGAAGTTGCTAAGTATTCTACAATGCACAGGAAGTCCAACATGACAAAGAATAAACTGACCTCAAACGTAAATAGTTAAGAAAAAAGGTTGATAAATCCTATTATACAGTGAACGAGCATGTTGTTGTTGTTGTTAAGTGCCATCAAGTCAGTTCTGACCCATAGCAACCCTGTACAGGGTTTCTGAGGCTGTAAATCTTTACAGGAGCCAAAAGCCTCATCATCCTCCCACGGAGCAGCTGGTGGTTTCAAACTGCTGACCTTGCAGTTCACAGTCTGATTCGTAACCACTACGCTACCAGAGCTCCTTGTGAATGAGCATAGGGCTCACCAATTGCTTTCTGTAAAGAGCCAGGTAGTACATATTCCAGTGGTAGTGGACCAGGAAGGAGTCTGTGCCACACTGCTTACCTCTGCCTTTACAGTATGACAACAGCTGGAGGCAATATGTTAACGAACAAGACAAAAAGGCTTTCCATAAAACTTTATTTTAAAAAAACAACAGTCTGCTGCTGAATTTGTCCTTTGAGCCCTGGTTTGCTGACTTCTTATCTAGCTTAAATGAAGATAAAATTACATCATTAAACTGATTAAAATATTTAATGCCTATTAACTACATGGTAAAGTTCAAGTTGTATACCCTACCATACGTAAATTCTGCCTTTCACTCCACTAGCATTTTCTCTTCTTTTCCTTATGCAATGAGAACGTTTCCTATACACTAAATATACACTCCTAATCTTTTTCCATTTTTATTGCTATTCTTAATTAACTTCATTATTAAGTCCAAATCCATTTCTGGAATTTTCTCCATCACCTCTTTTGGGTTTTGTTTTGTTGTATTCATCTCTGTAAACGCAACCCTTGTTGTTGTTGTTGTCATGTGCCATGCAGTCGGTTCCGACTCATAGCGACCCTGTACAGGGTTTCTGAGGCTGTAAATCTTTACGTGAGCAGAAAGCCTCATCTTTCTCCCACGGAACAGCTGGTAGTTTCGAACTGCTAACCTTGCAGTTTGCAGCCCAATTTATAACCACTACGTTACCAAAGCTTGTTGCTTTGTCTGTGTGTGTATACATCTATAAATAATGTTGTTAAGTGTTGTTGAGTCAATTCTGACTCAGCCACTCTGTATAGGGTTTAAGAGGCTTTACATTTTTGTGGTTTGAAGTCCAGTGTTTATCCAATGGAAACACTGTGCTCCATTACATATAAGGAGCTCGGGGAGCACAGTGGTTAGGAGGCAGCCTGCTAATCTCAAGGTCAGCAGTGTGAAACTACCAGCTGTTCCACAGGAGGGTGATGAGGCTTTCTGTTCCCATAAAGATGGACAGTCTCAGAAACCCTATGCAGGGTCACTATGAGTCAGAACCAACTCCGCGGAACATGACCACCACCACCATACCTCCATGGGCAGGGAAGTCCTGGTAGGGTACTGTAGGCTAAACACTGGATTGCAAAGTCAGTTTGAACCACAAGGTCGGTTCCTCGGAATCCTATACAGGGTCATTATGAGTCAGAATTGACTTCAATGGCACTTAACAACCCCCACACACTTATCTTTATGTATCTATCTATAATGTATTGTTAAGTACGGTGGAGTCAGTTCTGACTCATAGCAATCATGTATATAGTTTCTAAGGAGCAGCTGGTGGGGCCTTGTGGCTAGCAGTCAAGAGCTTTCATTGGTCATGAGGGTAGACACTCAACATCAAGATCAGTTTGAAATGCAAGGTCAGTGGTTCAAACTCACCAGCCAACCCTTGGGAACCCTATGCATGGTGGCTGTGAGTTGGACGCAAGTCAGAACACATACATACACACACACACACACACATTTGTATATATAAATGGCCTACTGATGAGGTGCTGCAGTATAAGCACTGGAGCACAAGGTAAATGTGAATCAGGAGGTCAGTGATTCCAACCCACCAGCCATACTGGGAAATCCTGTGCAGTGTGGCTATGAGTTAGAACACACTCAACGGCACTTAATAACAACATATATCTTTATCTATCTATATCTATATAAAATCATGTTTTAATCGTGTTGTTTATTTCTTTGAAATAAGTAAATTATTACATATATTGATATACGGAACACAGGTAGTCCCCAACTTACAATGGGGTCCCATTCTGATGACTCTGTTGTACATGGGTTTTGACATAAGCCAAATCCCTCCTTTCTGAAATACAGTTTTTGTTATTAATGCCTTTTACACTAGTATCTTTATAAGTCTGATACTATTTGTCTTTTGGGTTTGGAAACTTTATAGTAATACATAAACTCTCTTAAATTCCAAGTTTTACATTCATCCTTATTTAATTTTGCTTCAATGGATATGACTTACATTTCTCACTCTTTTCTTGAGTGACCATGATTCAGTCATACAGCATATTCGCTACTAACATCAATTTGCAGATTTTATTTCATTTGGCATTGTTCTCTGCATTCAAGAGAATGTCTAAAATATTCATGGGAAATTATTATAGGATGACATTTGAGATTTACAAACTACGTTGTTTAGAACACCAGTGCTCAATTTAGGACTATCTCAGTTAAGAGAACATGCAGAATAGAGAATGCAAATGAGGGAGATGAGTTGTGGACATATGGCCTGAGAAGAAAGAAAATGATATCTTAAGCAAATTATGCACTGGAACACTGCATGTTGTATGACAGGGCTTCAAAAAGTCCATGGAAAAACAAATGGAAAGGTAATGGAATGATTCCACGGGTTTTAAAAAGCCCCCTTGTACCTCTTACTACAGATAAGATACACCCAAAACAAACAGAAAACAGACAGTGGTAAGTGTCACTCATCATACCCTGAACCACTGAAATGGGATGGCAAATAATAGCACATGGTAAGGGACACAGCCATTTTGCTTACATTTTACTTAAGTTTTGGAGTCTTCTTCTTGATTGGCATCCTGGTGTATTGCTGTAGAATAAGCCCTGGGCTGTTAACTACAAGGTCAGTGGTTCTAACTCACCAGTTGTTCCTTGGAAGCTCTATACATGATTGCTATAAGTTGGAACTGACTCAACAGCACTTAACAACAACATTCTTGGTTAGATGAATGGATATACTAATATTGTGAGACAATGATTTCTGGAAAGATTCCTAAGATAAAATATAAGAAATAAAAATGACAGATATGTTTTGAAAAGCATATCCTCCTATTTGAGTCAGTCTATATTTAGGATCTATATTTTTTAACTTCTTAAGGTTTACCTGGGCTAAAGCACTGGTAAATCACCGATAAGAAGATAGAAGTAACTCTTCACATTCTATTGTAGGCAAAGCAGGTTATATATTTTTGTTTTCTTCAACAAAATCACTTTTAATTGTTGTTATAGTTTAAGGGGATAGTCGAATGTCAGAAGTGTATTCAGAGATCTGCACATGAAAATGTATTTCTGATCATTTGGGTCATAGAAGCATTCAACTCAAGAGTTCTGTAAGAATAAAAGTCATCAGTTTCCTGGAGGAGTTCTAGTGTGCTTAATTTTAGCTTAATTAAAATCCTATGCACATTCAAACAAATATAGTATTCGCCTCCACTTCCTATCCAAAACTCATGTCTAGCATCATAGTTTTATAAAATACCAGCTGCTCTATGTTAATTTTTGTACATAGATACAAGTCTGTTTAAGAAAAGTTGGTATACATAATCTGAATGATCAAAGCAATATAAAAAAGTGTACCACTGTTACCCTAATAAAAATAATTTTTTAAAAAAGTTTAAATAATATCCTTATTTTTGGAAGTTCTGTAGTTCAAGAATAGATTCTAGAAGTTTATCAGAAAGCCCAAAGGTTAAAGTAATATATAAAGTTCCCATCTAGTAGGAAACCAGTATCAAAATCAAATTCCTGGATTTCTGCTACCAGCCAAAATGGCACAATGGTGACTGGATTTAGTCTCTAGAAACAATCAAAAACTGGAAAAATATATGAAACAATGATTCTCATGGCAATGATCACCAAGTAATGAACATGAATCTCTCCAACTTGAGGATGTCGAATTTGGGATGCCTAGGGATACCAAGGGCAGTAAAGTAGAGAGGAGAAAGATGCACAAAGAGTGGGTTCCAGAGATTGTTAGAGCATCCCAAAGTGCTAGAAAATAACTGTTCAAATGAATTATAGGGAACATCCCCCAAGTCTAAGAGAGAGAGAGAGAGAGAGAAGGGAGTAATGTTTTTCCTGTCTGTGTAAATAAAAGTCCTCATAATTCAAAGGCCATTGAATAAGTTTACAATTAGTTTGTTTCCATGTTATTGTTGTTGTTAAGCACTGTCGAGTTGATTCCAACCCATAGCGATCCTGTATAGGATGCAGGGAACTTGAATCACGTACCTTGCAGTTCCAATGACTTTTCAGTCTGATGCATTAGCCCACAGCACCACATCAAGACTTTGATTAAATACTACTTTAGTTCCACCTAACTCCTGGTGTGGAACTGTAGGATCAGCACTGGACTGTGGACCACAAGGTTGGCAGTTCAAACCACCAGCTGCTCATGAGTCACTGTGAGTTAGAACTGACTTGATGGTACTCAACAACAACAATAACAGAAAGTAGGAGCAAAATCCGCAAACAACAAACTACTTCCAAGAAATGCAATTACACCCCAATCTTAACTCACGAAAATTTATAGAAACGCAAAAATATATAGTACACAAAATGTAAAATTTAGTCTAATAAGCAATCAAACCTTACAGATCATTCAAAGAAGAGGATGCATTTGTTATTCATTCACTTGTTCCTCAGGTGCTATTGAGTCAGTGCCAACTCATAAAAACCCTATGCACAACAGAATGAAACACTGCCCAGTCCTGTACCAACCTCACAATCATTCATATTCATTACTAGGTGCTATCAAGTTGGTCCACACTCATGGTGATCTTATGTACAACAGAACCAAACACTCCCTGGTTCTGAGTCATGCTCAAAATAATTCCTTTATTTGAGTTCACTGCTGCAATCACTGTGTTAATTCTTCTCATTGAGGGTCTTCCTCATTCCATTCACCCACGATTTTACAAAGCACGATGTCCTTCTCCAGGGACTGTTGCCCGCTGTTCACATGTCTAAAGTAAATGAGATGAGGTTTCCCTAGCCTCACATTTAAGGAACACTATGGCCGGGCTTCTTCCAACACAGAATTGTTCATTCTTCTGTAAGTCCATGGCATATTTAATGTTCTTTGTCATCACCATAATTTAAAAGCATCAGTCCTACTTGTTTTTGTTAAGTACCATCGAGTCGGTTCTGACCCATAGCGATCCTGCATTAAGATTTCTGAGGAGTAGCTGGTGAGCTTGAACCACTGACCTTGCAATTCAAACGGTTTTACAGTCTGGCGCATTAACCCACAGTGCCACACCAGGACTCCCAGTCCTACTTAGATCTTCCTTATTCATTATCCAACTTATGAGACAATTGAAAATACCACAGCTTGGGTCAAACACACCTCAGTCCTGAAGGTGACATCTTTTCTTTTAAACACTTTAAAGAGATCTTAGGCAATAGAGTTGTTACTTGATTTCCTGGCTACTGCTTCCATGGGCACTGATTGTGGATCCAAGTAAAATGAAATCCTTGACAACTGCAGTCTATTCTGTGTTCATCATGCTGTTGCTGATTAGTCCAGTAATGGATGTTTCTGTTTTCTAGATGCTGACATGTAATTCATATGGAAGGCTGTATTCTTTCATTTTCATCAGTGTTTCAAGTCCTCGTCTCATTCAGCCTGCACTGTGATATCTTCTGCACATTGTAATTTGTTCATCTGCATCTTCCTCCAATCCTAATGCTTGCCTTTCTTCATATAATCCAGTTTCTTAGAATAATAGTTCAGAATATAAATTGTATTGTTGTTGTTGTTAGGTGCCATCGAGTTGGTACCGACTCATAGCAACCCTATGCTAAACAGAATAAAAACACTGCCTTATCCTGGGCCAACCTCACAATTGTTGCTACGCTTGAGCCCACTGATGCTGCTACTTTGCCAATCCATTTCGCTGGGGCTCTTCCTCTTTATCTCTGACCGTCCACCTTACCAAACATGATGTCCTTCTCCAGCGACTGGTTCCTCCTGACAATATGTCCCAAGTATGAGACACCAAATTTGACCATCGTGGCCTCCAAGGAGTACTCTGTTGCAATTCTTCCAACACAGATCTGTTGGTTCTTTTGGCAGCCCATGGCATTTTGAATATTCTTCTCCGACACCATAACTCAAATGCATCAATTCTTCTATGATCTTCCTTATTAACTGTCCAACTTTCACATGCATATGAGGTTACTGAAAATACCATAGTGAAATAATACAATCCTGACTCAAACTTCTCCTGATTTTAAACCAGGAAGTACCCCACCCCCCCTTGTTTCCTTTGAATAACGTGCCTCTTGGTCTATGTGCAGGTTCCAAATGAGTATAATTCATCTGGAATTTTCATTCTTTGCAATGTTACCCATAATTTGTTATGATCTGCACAGACAAATGCATTTACATATTCAATAAAACACAGGCAAACATCTTTTCATTATTCTCTGCTTTCAGCTAATAACCATCTGATATCAGCAACTATATCCTTGTTTCACATCCTTTTCTGAATCTAGTTTAAATTTCTGGCAATTTCCTGTTAATGTGTTATGGCAGCCTATTTTAAAATATCTTCAACTAAATAGGAAAATTTAGTTGCATACAATATTAATGGTTTGTTGTTGTTAGGTGCCATCAATTGGTTCTAACTTAGTGACCCTATGCACAACAGAATGAAACTGTGCCCAGCCTTAGGCTAACCTCACAATCATTACTACACCTGAGCCCATCACTGCCGCCACTATGCCAATCTATCATTTGGGGGGATCTTCCTCTTTATCTCCGACCCTCAACTTTACCAAACATGATATCCTTCTCTAGTGACTGGTCCTGCCTGATATGTCTTAAGTATGAGAGATGAAGTTTGGTCATCCTGGATTCCAAGGAGCACTCAGGCTGTATTTCTTCCAATAGAGATTCTTTTGTTCCTTTGGCAGACCATGGCACTTTCAATATTCTCCTCCAATGCCATAACTAAAATCCATCAATTCTTCTACAGTCTTCATTGTCCAACTTTTACATGCATCCGAGGTTACTGAAAATACCATGACTTGGGTCGTGCGAACCTTAGTCCTCAACCAGACATCCTTGCTCTTTAACACTTTATAGAGGTCTTGTGCAGCAGATTTGCCTAATGCAACACGTCATTTAATTCTTTGACTGCTTCTTCCATGAGTGTGGATGGTTGATCTGAGAAAAATAAAGTCTTTGACAAATTCAATCTTCTTTCCATTGATGTGAATGTAGTTTACTGGTCCACTGGTAAGGATTTTTGTTTTCTTTACGTTGAGATGCAACCCATACTGCCATACTGAAGGCTATGGTCTTTGATCTTCATCAGTAAATATTTTAAGTCCTCGGCCAACAAGGTTGTACCATCTGCATTTCACAGGTTGTTAATGAGTCTTCCTCTAATCCTGATGCCATGTTTTTCTTCACATAATCCAGCTTCTTGGATTATTTGCCCAGCAAACAGATTGAATAAATATGGTGAAATAATACAATCCTGGTACACACCTTTTCTAATTTTAAAATAGTCAGTGTTTCCATGTTCCTTTTGAACAAC
>NW_006408547.1:16020309-16026433 GCF_000296735.1 Chrysochloris asiatica | reverse complement strand
AGTCTACAACTTTAGTCTTGAAGTTCAGCTTGAGAAATACCAAGCGTGTTCATCCTCTTTGATTTTATAAACACAAGTCTGCACACTTCATTTGAACACTTAACATTCTGTATTCTCAATTCATCCTTTAAAATCTTCTGTTCAACACTTTTACTTCATTCTAGCTTTCTTTTGCTTTAACTATTCTATATTAAATAGGAAATTTCAAAGTCTCTTCTGGCAGCCATTCAGGTATTTTCTTTCTTTTAAATGATCTTCTGTTTCATTTATACAACTGTCATATCATTGTACAACTCATTTGGTCTTCAGTCATTTTGTTTCATGCATCTACTATGGTCTGGTATGGTCTACTGTGCTGGGAATGGTAAACTGAAGGGGAATGGCATCACATTAACTGTTTATAAAAACATTTCAAGATCTATCCTGAAGCACATTATTGTCAATAGTAGGGTGATGCCCACACTCCTATAGAAGAATAGTTAATACAACTATTATTCAAATTTAGGCACAAAAATGCCAAAGATGAAGAGAGTAAATATTCTTACCAACTTCTGAAGTCTGAAATTGAGCAAACATGCAGTCAAGATGAATTAATAATTACTGGTGATTGGAATGTGAAAGTCGGAAAAAATGAAGAAGAATCAGCAGTTGAAAAACAAGGCCTTGGTAATACAAATGGTGCCACGGATCACTTAGATAGGATTTTGCATGATCAATGACTTATTCATTGCAAATATCATTTTTCAGAAACACATATAGTGATTACGTATGAGAGGACTCCTGATGTGGCACTATAGGATAAGCACTAGACTGCTAATCACAAGTTTGGCTTCTCAAACCCACCAATTTCTTGGAAACCCTATACAGGGTCTCTGTGAGTCAGAACCAACTCAATGGCATTTATAACAACAGAATCATGCATATGAGAAGGCATCCTGGTGGTGCAGTGGATAAGGTGCTGGTTTGCTAACCAAAACTGGTGTTTGGACCCACCAGTTACTCCACACAGAAAGAAGACACAATCCACTTCTGCAGAGACTTCCAGCATTAGAAACCCCATGGAGCATTTATACTGCATCTACAAGGTCCGTATGCATCAGAATTGGCTTGAAGGCAGTGAGTTTGGTTTGGGTATACACATGAATCTCACTGAATGGAATACATGGTGATCAAATCAAGAACAATTGTGAACAGAGATCAAATATCTGAACAAGGCTTGGGATTCATGACTGTAGAACAGACAGACCATCAATTGTTCATATTCAAGGTCAACTTGAAGCTGAAGAAAAGTAAAGGAAGGTCAAAAGAGTCAAAATACAACCTTGAGTATATTCCACCTGAGTCTAGAAATCAACTCATGAATAAACATATGCTATACAAAAAAAGAAAGATCAATTAACACAAATACTATAGATAATTGAACTAGTAGAAAAATAAATAGCAGAAAAAAGTCTTTTAGATAAAAAACACTATTTTAATAAGGTGCAAATTGATCCTTCAGAAATGAAAACTGCAGTGAAAAGCAAAATGAATTAGCAGTTGATTAGACATTGCAGAAAAAAGATTAATGAACTTGAAGACATAGCCATCAAAGTATCCAAATGAAAAACATAGAGAGAAAAATAGAACAAAATACCAATGATCTACAGAACAGCTCGAAGTTTAAACTACTGACCTATGGTTAGCAGCTAGCACTTGGCCATTGTGCCACCAACCAAAATTAAATTGAGTCACCGAGTCTATTCCTACTCACAGTGGCCCTGTATAAGGTTTCTGAGGTGGTAAATCTTTATGAGAGCAGAAAGTCTCATCTTTCTCCCACTGGGTGGCTGGCTAGTGGTTCTGAATGATCAGCTTTGCAGTCAGCAGTACAATGCCAGTCCTACAGCGCTACCAGGGCTCTCAAAACACAAAGTAGAAAGCATAATTTAAAATTTCTGCATGAAAGTCCATTTTATGTTGTTGTTGCTAAGTGTCATCAAGTTGGTTCCAACTCATAGCGACCCTGTCTAAGGTTTCTGAGGAGCAGCTGGTGGGTTTGAACCATCACCTTGAGGTTCAAATCTACCTTGCAGTCGAACGCTGATCTTATAACACAAGGGACCATAATTCATTTCATTATTCCTCTATTGTTGAGAATTTAGTGTGGTTCTAAATTTTCACTATCATAAATAATGTTAGGTTCTAGGTAAAGAAGTTACATTGAACACCCATCAATTTTACTCCCTCTCACAACTCCAGAGAAAATGTAGAAAAGCAGTTTTAAAAAGAGAGGAAGACAATCTTAAAAGCAAAAAGGAAACGTAGAGAAAAGAAAGTTAAAAATAACAGCTGATTTCTTCTTGGACAACGTATAAAACAAAAGAGAACCACCTTAATAGTATTAAAGGAAAATTCATCAACTGAAAAGTATTTATCACAAAACTATTTCAAATATGAAGGGGAACTAAGTATAAGACCCACACATGCACAGCTTGGAGCTGAGTTCCTCCTTTAGAGTCTCAATAATCATTTCTTATTCCTTGCATTGCTCCTTTTCTGTCCTTCATTCAACCAGAAGTCTGGAGCTTTAATTACTCTTCTTTGTTGTTGTTGCTAACTGTTGTTAACTTGCTTCCAATTCACAGTGACCTTGTATAGGATTCCCATGAAGCAGCTGGTAAGTTTGAATGACCAACTTTGCAATTCAAACTCACCTTACTGCCCAGTGCTTTACCCTACAATGCCAACTGGGCACTTACTGTGAATACATCTGTAGGCAAGCAGCAGGTTGACAGAAAGGGAACAAATGTCAGTGGCAGTTCACCCCACCCTCTTGGGTGAACTCTTACTATCAGAGCAGATGTTTCCACTGTCTCACTGTATTAGATACCTAGAGGTTGTTTTCCACCAGTATTTCTCTGATAGTAATGTTTGAGGGTGGAGCACCAGAGAATGGTAGTGGGGGGAGAGGAGGGGTCATTTCCATTCGCTTGGAGCATTAGGAGTTTTATTTCTCATTCCTTGAGTCTGAGGTAGAGGACTACTCGAGCTACTTCTGTTTGCATCCATGTTAAAAGATCCTGAGAAAATAATATAGAGCTTTCCATCGGTCCAATGGTACTATTTAAAACACTTGAAGAAAATCTAGAGCATTAAAAATGTATATTAGAAAAAAAGAAAGGTTCTATCATGAATTTCAAATTTTACTTTCTGTCTTCAGGCTAGAAAAAGTACAAAGTAAAAATTAAGTGAACAAAAGAAGGGAAATGATAAAAATAAGAGCAAAAATCAATATGATTAAAAAGAAAATAACTGATAAAATAAATGAAATAAAAAACTGGTTCTTTGAAGAAACAAGTAAAATTGATCAAACCATACTTGGCAAGACTAACAAAGAAAAAGAAACAGAAGAAAAAATGAAGAAGATCAGGAATAGAAGAGGGATTAGCACTAAAGGCCTATCACACATTAGCCCTTTTGTGACCCCTGGGACATATATTGCTCAATGTTTTCATTGTCTCACATTTCTTGGGACACTGCTATTCCAGTTGTAGTACATACCTGGTGGGGACCTACTTAACTGTGTGAACTTGAAGAAAGAGGCTTCACCTCAATAATACCACTACATCACTATGATTCACAACCAACTCAACTCACAGCAACCTTATGCATAACAGAACAAAACACTGCCCAATCCTGCGCAATCCTCACAATTGTTGGTAAGCTTGGGCCTATTGATGCAGTCACTGAGCCAATCCATTTTGTTGGATATCTTCCTCTTTTTCGACAACATCCTACCTTACCTAGTACATCCTTCTCCAGGGATTTGTCCTTCTTGATAACATGTCTGGATTATGAGAGATGAAGTCTGTTCATCTAAGCTTCAAAGAAGCTTTCTGGTTGTACTTCTTCCAACATAATTTTTTTTTTTCTCTCTCTCTTCTAGCAGTCCATGGTATTTTTAATATTCTTCTCCAATACCATAACTCAAGTGCATCAATTATTCATTATCCAACTTTAACATGTACATGAGGTATTGAAAATCCCATGTCTTGGGTCAGGCGCACCTTAATCTTCAAACTGATACCTTTTCTACTGAACATTTAAAGAGGTCTTGTGTAGCAGATTTGCCTAATACACTTCAACATCTGATTTCTTGACTGCTGCTTCCATGAGTGTTGATGGTGAATCCATGCAAAATGAAGTCTCTGACAACTTCTATTTGTATATTAATGGCAAATTTTATGATTTTTTTTAACCTGCCAAACATGTACTTCATTGTATGATAATTATAACTCAACACAATGGTTCTAATGATAAAAAATGAGTAAATCATTTAATTCACATTTATAAAAATAATTCAGAGAAATAAAAATATATTCTGCATGCCTATAGTTACATTGTTAATGTTAGATGATATATCTGTAAACAGCCATTAATAATCATAACAAAGAATGTGTTAATTATCAATCTAGGAAAACTGGACATTGTCAAAAATAAAAAGGAACACTAGAAGACAGGTATCATATAGTATTAGAGCAGAAACTGACTAGTATTGGCTAGCTTGAATTGGACAATTACATGGTCTATGATGCTTGGAATGATAAATTGAAAAGGAACTGTGTTGCATTCATAGTCAAACAGAACATTTCAAGATTTATCCTGAAGAAAAACACTGTCAGTAATAGGACAATATTCATACACCTACATGGAAGACCAGTTAATATGACTATTAATCAAAATTAGGAGCCAACAGCTAATGTCAACTATGAAGAATTAAAGATTTTTACCAACTTCTGTAGTCTGAAATCGATCAAACATGCAATCAAGGTCATTGACAATTACTGGTGACTGCATTAATAATTATTAGTGATTGGAATATAAAAGTGTCACACAAAGAAGAAGGTTCAGGATTTGCAGTAGGAAAATATTATATCGGTCATAGAAATGATGGTTGAGATTACATAAGATAATTCTGTAAGATCAATGACACATTTAATGAAAATACCTTTATTTAACAACACAATTGAACACATAGACATCACCAGAGGGAACACACAGAAATCAAAGAGACAACGAAGAACTCAGCATCATCAGCCAGAAAAAACACCAGTGAGTTATGAGATGACCTCAAAGACTTCATGCATGAAGAAATCAGAACAAAAGAAAAAGACCACAGTGGATGTCAGAAGAGACTCTGAAATTTGCTTTGCACAAAGAGCAATTGACGTAAATATAAGAAATAATCAAGTAAAAGAACTGAGCAGAAGATTTGTCAAAGGGCAGGTGAGAAGCTAAACTAAAGTGTTAAAATGAAAGGACCAAAGACCTGCAGTTAGAAAACAAAAAAGGAAGACTATATTCAACACTTCTCAAGTGAAAGAATTAACGAAAACATTCTAGCCTTGAATTGCAATACTGTACAATTCTATGGGCACAACGCACCACTCATCTGTCAGTTTGTCTTTCTGTGGTGGCTTGCCTGTAGCTGTACTACTGGAAGTTATTAACTCCAGTATTTTAAATACCAGCTGGGTCACCCATGGTGGACCCGTTTCAGTGGAGCTTCCAGACTAAGACAGACTAGGAAGAAGAAGGCGGAAACCACTTCTGAATGCTTAGCCACTGAAATCATCATGAATTATAGCAGAACATTGTCAGATACAGTGCCAGAAGTTGGCTGTTAGAGACTTCATTTTTCTAGGACCCACAATCAACACCCAGGATAGCAACATTCAAAAAATATCAAATGGTATATTGCATTAGGCATATCTGCTGCACAAGACCTCTTTGAAATGTTCAAGAGTCAAGATATTAGTTTGAGAACTAAGATGAGTCTGACCTAAGCCACAGTATTTTCAATAGCTTCATACACATGTGAGAGTTGGAAAATAAATAAGGAAGACCTCAGAAGAATTTACACATTTGAGTTATGATGTTAGAGAGGAATACTGAAAGTACCATGGACTGCCTGCCATAGGAAAAACAAATCTGGGTTGGAAGAAGTTGTTCCTTTGAAGTTGAGATGGAAAGACTTTGTCTCTCATTTTTCTATTTTCAGGATGTTATCAGAAGGGACCCGTCCCTGGAGAAGGACCATCATGTTTGGCAAAGTGGAGGGTCAGCCAAAAAAAGGAAGTCC
>NW_006408547.1:16012060-16019719 GCF_000296735.1 Chrysochloris asiatica | reverse complement strand
CACCTGGCCGATCCATCTCGTTGGGGGTCTTCCTCTTTTTCTCCGACCCTCCACCTTACCCAGCATGGCATCCTTCTCCAATGATTGTTTCCTCCGGACAATATGTCAGGAGGTAGCATATGATAAAAAACTGATGGCATCAAAGGAAGAAATCCAAGTTGTACTGAAGGCATTTGGGAAAACCAAGGCCCCTGGAATTGATGAAATTCCAGTTGAGTGGTTCAAGTACATGGACTTAGTGCTGGAAGTACTCACTTGTCTGTGCCAAGTAATGTGGAAGATAGTTACTTGACCAGCTGATTTGAAGAGGTCCATATTTGTGCCTGGTAGCGTAGTGGTTACGCATCGGGCTGCAAACCGCAAGGTCAGAAGTTCAAAACTACCAGCTGTTCCGTGGGAGAAAGATGAGCCTTTCTGCTTCTGTAAAGATTTACAGCCTCAGAAACCCTGTACAGGGTCGCTATGAATCTGAACCGACTCCATGGCACAGAACCACCACCACCATATTTGTAACCACTCAAAGAAAGGTGATACAACAGAACGTAGAAATCAGTTCTTACCAAACAATATTATTAATAACATAAGCAAGTCAATTTTTCCAAGATAACTTAAAAAGAGTTGCAGTAATACGTGGCCAGTGAACAGCCAGAAATTCAAGCCAAATTCAGAAGAGGACGTGGTATGGGGCATATCACTGCTTATGTAAGATCAATTTTAGCCAAAAACAGAGAATATGAAAAGAAAGATGTTTACCTATGTTTTACTGACTATACAAAAACATGCAACTGTGTAGATCCAAACACATTATGGATGACATTGTGAAGAATGGGAATTCCGGAACACTGAGTCATGCTCACGTAGAACCTGCACGTAGATCAAGAGGTAGTTGTTCTAACAAAACAAAGGGAATTGGTAATGTGTGGTTTAAATCAGGAAAGCAGTACATAAGAGTTTTATCCTTTCACCATATGGAATCAATATTTATGATGAGCAAATAATCTTAGAAGCTGGATTCTATGAAGAAGAATGCAGACTGAAGCATGATTTATTAACAACCTACAATATGCACATGACACAACCTTGCTTGCTGAAAGCCAGGAGGACTTGAAACACGCACTGATGAAGATCCAAGACCACAGCCTTCAATATGAATTGCACCTCAAGATAAAAACAAAGACAATCCTCACAACTGGACCAAAAAGCAGTATCATGATAAATGACGAAAATATTGAAGTTGTCAAGGATTTTCTATTACTTATATCCACAATCAATGTCCATGGAAGAAACAGTCAAGAAATCAAACATACCAATGTTAAAATCTGCCACAAAAGATTTCTTTTAGGAATAAGATGTGTCTGGCCCAAGCTATAGCATTTTCAATTGACTCATGCACATGCAAAATCGGACAATGAGTAAGGAAGACTGAAAAAGAACTGATGGATGTGAATTATGGTGTTGTTGAAGAATACTGCATATACCATAGACTGTTAGAGAATAAACGAATCAGTTTTGGAATGAGTATAGCCAGAATGCTCTTTAGATGTGAGAATGGTGAGGCTTTGTCTATCATACAGTGTACATTTTATCAGGAAGACCAGTCTTTGGAGTAGGACATCTTGCTTGGTAAAGTGGAAGACCCCCAATGAGATGTATTGACACAGTGGCTGCAACAATGGACTCAAATATAACAACAATTGTGAATAGGATTCAGGGGCAGATGGTGTTTCATTCTCTAGTACACAGGATCCTAATTCTGACTTGATGGTACCTAGCGATTGAAACTAAAATGCTTGCTCCTTTTGATGTTTAATTTGCATGTCAGGGAACACCAAAGAAGCAACTACACGTAATGGAAGAAAATCAGGAATCTGGAACCAGATGAGCTGAGCTTGAGACATGGATGGTGGTGGTAATGTACCACCGAGTTGGTTCCGACTCATAGTGACCCTGTACAGGGTTTCTGAGACTGAAAATCTTTACAGGAAGAAAGCCTCATCTTTCTTCCAGGGAGCAACCGGTAGACTTTAACGGATGACCTTGCAGTTAGCAGATCAGCTTGTAATCTACTTCGAGTTATCGGGGGTCCTTGAGGCATATATGGGAATACTAATGACCTGATATAGCTGATTTGTTGTTGTTATTAAGCACCTTTGAGTCAATTCTGACTCATAGGGTTTTCAAGGAGCAGCTGGTGGGTTTAATCACCAACTTTGCAGTTAGGTCCAGGGCTTATCCTACATAATATATGTCTGACAGTGTTTTGTCCACATTTAAAACTATAACATATTAGTCATTCATATTTGATAATTGCTACATAATTTAGGTTAGAGTAATGAATGCATTTAATGGGTAAGGATTACTCTCAAAAAGCACAGTTAGGAATAGAGACAATAACACCTGCTATTTGGTCAACGTGTTCTCGTTTTTACAGTACAGCTGGATCATCACAAAGAGTCCAGTCACTTAGTGCCCTAATGCTTGGCTCACCTCCCACATTTTCACATAGTGCCTGCTGTTGTGTGCTTGTTAAGAACTTTTTTCCTTTAGACTTGTTAGATACTTATCATCTCTAAACAAATAGGTAAATATGTACACTAAATGAGAGAGAGAATATAATCGCTTTTCCTGATACTCGTAGATGAACACATAATCCCATTTTGACCCGACACTTGATATAAAGATGTCCCTTTCTTTTGCCTGACCCTGTAATATTTTGCAACTAGTCAATTAAATAGAAAATGGAAATACATCTTATAAAAACAATGGATTCGGATATTTTAGTGCAGTCTACAAGAATTACAGTAATACTCATTAGCTACTGAAAACAAGTATGGCATAGTTGTTATTGTTGTTGTTAATGCCATTGAGTTGGTTCTGACCCATAATGACAATGTATAGGGTTTCCAAGGAGCTACTAGTGAGCTTGAACCACTGACCTTGTAGTTCAAACGGCTTTGCAGTCTGGCACATTAACCCACAGTGCCATAGTAGATCACCCAAAAATATTTGTGGAAGGAAGAAGTTATGAGAGTGAGAGTAAGGAAGGTTAGGTAATTGAAGAGGTGAGAGAGAAAATGAGAATGCTAAAATCATGACACAGGGAAACTCATGGCATCCGAAAGAGATCATGTATTTGTGAGCCTTCAACCAGAAAATAGTACATTGTTTATCTGAAATTCAAATGTAACTGGCTATCATATTTTCTTTTCTATAGAATAAACATTGGACTGAAAGCTTGCTTGAAATGGAAAGTCAGTGGGTTAAACTCACCTGTTGCTCCTCAGAAACCGTATACAGGATTCAACAAAACTTAAAAACCTGTTAAGTAGACCTGATGGGGCAACTGTTAAGCACTCAACTGCTTACCAAAAAGTTGATGGTTTGAAAAGTAAAAATAAAGTATTGTTGGTGGGATAGAAAAATGTACCTTTACAGTGGTTAGTATTCTTGTTGTTAAATGTCAACAAGTCCATTCGGACTCATAGAAACGCTACATGGGGTTTCCTAGGAGCAAGTGGTGAGTTTAAAACCCCAGCTTTGTGTTTCAGATGACTCTGCAGTACAGTGTTTATCCTAGGGTGCCACACCAAGACACCACTGAATTCCTAAGGTATATTAATTACAGTTTATATTGCAGAGATTAACTGTTCTCAGTAAATGTTCACCATGAGAGCATTTATGAAGAAAAGATCCGATGTGTACTGTGAAACTGTTGCATTTTCGAAACAAGGAAGATGGTTAATACACAGGAGACGTTTTGAGGTGAGAGCTTTAATCAATTATCATGAATTAAAACACTAGGATAGGTATTGGAGAAAATGGGTTTCATTAGCAGAATAATCATGCTTTATGTGGAACAATGTTCAAAACAAAACAATTAGAACTAAATATATAACAGTATGGAATTAAGTTCTGAGAAGGTGATGATGGTATTAATATTGGTCCTGATCAGGGTGTGTATTGAGCATGAAAAATAGATTGGCCTGCACCAAATATGCTTTCACTGGGCAAAGGATACATATATTTTTCAATAGTCATGTAGTGATTTCTTTTTTTAAAACTTCTCCCGATATTTCTTGAAGAAAGTCCTGAAATGGTGTGTACATTGTCTCTGTTGAGTAGTTTGCAATAATAATTTACTTGATTTTACTTTATTGTTAAATAACCGTTGCCTTGCTAAGTATAATCTATAAATAATTATTTCCATTTCTTAATTTTGTAGCGACCTAACAGAAGTTCCTTAAAAAAAGATGGGACATGATTCTGATAAACGCCACCTCTGGTACATTAGTTTATGAATGGGACTTTGACATTTAGTGTCATGAAGATTAGAGCTGGAAAAAAGGTCACTTTGTCCCAATCTCTAACCATCAGACAGTTGTTAAGATTGTTCAAATTTTTCCATTAATAATGTTTTCCTATTGACCCCTCAGTATGTGCACTGATATGCTTTATGGTCACTCTGTACCATTCATTCTTCTGCGAACTTCATTGTTTTCAATATATGAAAATTTCCCTTCTAACATAAGTTGCCCTGTTTCTGACAATTATGTAGAAATACATGTGTGTGTGGTGGGGAATTTGTCATAAATGCTAAGGCATTTGTCTGAATATTTATTTAAAGCAAAGTAAAAATATGTTGTTATCACCATTTTTATTCTTTATAAATGATTTTTCTTTTGAAAAACTACAGATTCTTTGATGGGAAAATAACATTTAAAAGAAAAAACAAAAAAAACTACTTTTATCCCAAAATTAAATTCTGCTAAGGGAAACATGTTTATTTCATATAATAAAATACTGACTAAATAAACTGTCACAAAAGTAAAATTTGAATTATGGGTGTCTTACAGTGATGTAGTTGGTTCTAGAGTATTCTGTGAAAAAATTGTGGAAATATTATAAAACTTCAGCTCTGAGAATTACCCATGATTAAAAATAGCTTCTTCTCTAGACCTGTGATCATTAAACACAGTGTCTGTTTTGATACGATGTTTTTAGTCTAACATGTTTCTGCTGCATACAGTGATCATTCATCTTTGCAATTTTATAGATAATGTTTTAACAAAACATTTCAATGAAGTTCAGAGTTCAGAGAGGAATATCAGTAGTAAAATAAATAAAACCTCAAATGAAGCTTTTTTTCCAATATAAAATGGAAGTACTAATTCATGGGTTATTAGAGTTATATAACGAAAACTTCAGCAATGATGCACAGTGTTTTTTTATGAGTTAAAATATTATTTCAATAAACTGTGATGAAGACAAGATCTGGGATCATGATCACACACTAAAGTATAAATGGCCTTCTCTAACATAGAAACATCTAGGCAAAACCAAAGAAAACATTTCAAGTTGGTAAAGACAGAAGCTAGTCTGGTCTATTAAATAAAGCATCTTGTATAGACTATCAATAAATACAGTATCTTGGAAATAAACTTCTCAGCTCAAAATTTAACACTGTCAAGAAAACATAAACATTATTCATTCACACCTTTGCTCATTCAACTAGTACATGTTGAGGATGTATTACCTGTCATTCAATGGAGAAGCATTGTAATCCCTTTTTAAATGGTGTTTATGGTCTATAAGGAATGCAAGACAGAAAAGAAGTCCTAGTGATGGAAAGCAAAGAGTTACAAAAATCGAAGTGCAGGGTGGTTGTTGTTGTTGTCATGTGCCGTGGAGTCGGTTCCAAATCACAGCAACCCTGTACAGGGTTTCCAAGGCTGTAAATCTTTACGGGAGCAGAAGGCCTCATCTTTCTCCCACGGAACAGCTGGTAGTTTTGAACTGCTAACCCTGAGGTTCGCAGCCCGATTTCACAGCATAAGAGTTACAAGAAGCAAAGTGCAGGGTATAGACACCTATAATGGCTGGATACCCTAGTCTCCCAAGGGCATCTCAGGTAACACCTCTTTTCGTCATGTAAGTGCTCTTGTTGTTGTTGTTAAGTGCCATTGAGTCAATTCCGACCCATAGCGACCCTGTATAGGATTTTCAAGGAGCAGCTGGTAAGCTTGAACCACCAACCATGCAGTTCAAACGGCTTTGCAGTCTGGCCCATTAACCCACAGCACTACACCAGGACTCCATTATGGTCACAATATGATATGGTCACCACAGTCTTTGGCAACATAAAGTCCAGTTGACCACAGTTAGATTGCAGATTTCTTTCCCCTGCTGCTATTGAGGTGAGTTCAATACTGCCAATATCTGCTTAACATTCCAGCTAATGCTAAACACCTCAGCCAGAGCAGGTCCTCTCTCCAGAAGTGCAGACAGAGATCATTAGCATCACAAGACAGTTTAAGTAAATGCTCAAGAACACCTGAGCTCCACGCAATAGCCCCAGGAAAAGAGTCCACTTATAACTGGGCCTGCGCAGTTCCAAACTGCAAATTAAATGGGGATTTTTGACTTTGCGGGAGGTCAGTGTTTTTAACCCCCATCTTATTCAAGGGTCACCTACAGTGGGTTCTAGGATGAGAATCTGGTCTAAAATACACTATCTGGAGACTAGGAATAGATTTCAAAATTTAGTGTGTATGGGGGTCATTGAGCAGACGGCCCTTTGTACACTATTTTCTCACTGTACTCTTAATGAGAGATTCACAAGGGATACGGCATTCAATGAATACATCCTCTGAGGCCTCGAACTAACCACATCAATTTGGATGATTGACAGCTCCGACTGTAACTACTGAAGACATCCAAACTCTACCATGACTTGTGGAACCAATTTAACTAAGATGGAGGAAAATGAGGAAATGGATGGAATGGTTCGCTAAATAAAATTCAAGCTAAACATATGAAATTCTCAACTTTTAAATGACAAAGACAAGCGAATCCAAGTTGGGATTGCTATTCCTTTGGACTGAATATCTCTGGACTTGAATTTACCAGGAGAATTAATCTCTGAAATCGCCTTTGTCACTGTGAACTTAGTAATAAAACTTCACAGTAAAATATGGGGGAATATCTAGGTTGAGATTTTATGCTGTCTCTCTTTTATATTTTGATTTATGCTAATTGTAGAACCCCTGATAGACTATACTAAAAGTGTGACTGGACATGGTTTGAGATGGCAAATAGACAATGCATGAAAACACAGTAGCCTGGGATGGATTAAAGTAGCTTATTGAAGGCCCCCTTTCAATATATGGTGGTGTATCATGCATACAAGGAGCTCTGGTAGCATAGTGGTTACGAATCGGGTTGCAAAACTTAAGGTCAGCAGTTCAAAACTACCAGCTGTTCCATGGGAGAAAGATTAGGGTTTCTTCTCCTGTAAACACTTAGAGCCTTGGAAACCCTGTACATGGTCACTATGAGTCAGTTCCGACTCCATGGCACATAACCATCACCACCACCACCGTGCATAGGGTTTCCAAGAAAGCCTTGTCTTTCTCCCATGGACAGCTGATAGTTTCGAACTGTTAACCTTGAGGTTAGCAGCCTGACTTATAACTACTACGGTGCCAAAATACATATTGTTTACCAGTGGTTCCAGACAGATACATATAGAAGCAGCAGAATGCTGCCCATGGAATCATTTGGTCTGGCCCTGCCAAGGAAAACCAAGTTCCAGCCATCACATTGTTGATCTTACTGCTGTCAAGTCTGTTCTGACCCATAGAAACCCTTATATGGTGTCCG
>NW_006408547.1:16006318-16011845 GCF_000296735.1 Chrysochloris asiatica | reverse complement strand
TTGTTGGTGGTGGTGATGGTGGTATCCGTGGAGTCGGTTCTAACTCATGGCAATCCTACACAGGGTTTTTGAGGCTGTAAATCTTTACGGGAGCAAAAAGCCTCATCTTTCTCCTGCGGAACCAGTGGTGGTTTCCAACTGCCAACCTTGATGTTAGCAGCCCGACTTGTAACCACTAAGTAAGAGCCGTCAAGTTAGTTATGATTCATAGCAACCTGGTATAGGGTTTCTGAGAAGTGACTGGTGAGCTTGAACCGCCGACCCTGCAGTTTAAGTCAACTTTGCAATCTAGTGCATTAACCCACAGCACCATACCAGGACTTGTATGACCAAATATAGCAGACTAATTTTTAAATTGATAATTTTGCATGGCCGGTCACTGACGTTAAAATGTTTGGGAGAAGAAAGATCCCCCATCCCTGTTGATTGCTTCTATCTTCCCAAGGAATATAGTCACACCCATTTTTTTCTGTTTTGTTCTTATATAGTCTTATATGTGTCAGAATAGCACAGTGGCTCTGTATATACTGCAATGCAAACCACAAGGTGAACGGTTTGAGCCCACCAGCCTCTCCTTGGAAACCCTATATAGGGTTACTATGAGTTCAAGTGACTTCAAGGCACTTTTTTTTATATAGGCTTATATGTGTCAGAGGAGCACAGCAACTCTGTAGGATAGGCACTGGATGGCAAACCACAAGGTAAGTGGTTCAAGCCCACCAGCCTCTCCTTGGAAACCCTATATAGGGTTGCAATGAGTTCCAGTGACTTCAAGGCACTTAAAAACAACAAATATGTATGAGAGAAGGAGCCTTAGTAGCATAGTAGGTTACATATTGGACTGATAACCACTAGGTCAGTGGTTCAAATCTATCAACTGTCCAAAGGAACAAAGGGGAGACTTTCCTCTCCCGTAAAGATTTATAGCCTTAGAAACCCTTTGCAGACTCTCTATGAGTTAGCACCAGCTGAATGACATATCTCCACACCATATGTGTCAGAGAGGTGGGCTGGTATGGCACTGTAAGATAAGCACTGAACTGCTAACTGCAAGGTCACCAGTTCAAATATCCCAGCCACCCCTCAGGAACCCTGTACAGGGTTGCTATGAGTCAGAACGGCACTTAACAACAACATCAACTACACCATGTGTCAGAAAAGGAACACTAGGGGTGCTGTAGAATAAGCACTGGACTGTTAACCATTATGTTGGTGATTTGAGCCCATCAACTGCTCCACAGGAGAAAGATGAGGCTTTCTGTTTCCATTTACAGGCTCAGAAACCCTATACGGGTTGTAATGACTCAGAACCAACTAGACAGCTAACAACAACAACCACCTACCCACAACAACATCATGTCAGAGTATAACTGCTCCACAGGGTTTTCAATGTGTTCTTTTGGAAGTACACTGCCATTCCTTTCCCCCAAGGAGCCTGGCTTTTCCATTAGTAACTGAGCATTTAGTTATTGGCACCTCTCAGAAACTCTTATGGCTAAGTGCAAAAGGAGCAGGAGGTAGTGTGGGCTAGGCATTGGACTGAAAACCACAAGGTCAATAGTTCAAACCTACCAGCTTCTCTGCGGGAGAAAGATGTGGCTGTCTACACTTGTAAAGACCCACCATCTTGGAAACACTACAGGGCCACTGAATTGGAATCGACTCTACGGCAGTGTTCGGGTTTGGGGTAAGTGCAGTGGTTTCAGAAAACACGTTGTTGCAGTGTTAGCTACAGACTGTAGCCTAGAAAACGTCACCTTCTTTTCTGATTTGTGGTTGCCAAGGAGTGAAAGTAAGGAGCTCTGGTAGAGTAGTGGTTACGAATTGGGCTGGGAATCACAAGGTCAGCAGTTTGAAACTACCAGCTGTTCTGCGGGAGAAAGGCTTTCTGCTCCCGTAAAGATTTCCAGCTTCGGAAATCCTGTACAGTGTCGCTATGAGTCGGAACCAACTCCATGGCGCATAACAACAACAAGGAATGACGGCAGCTTGACATTCTGGGCCTCTCTCCACTCCACACTTCCTAAGAAAAAGCGGAGATGGTGATCATGATGGTGGTCGTTTGCCATGTAAGTTGGTTTCAACTCAGTGACCCTTTATAGGGTTTCTGAGGCTGTAAATCATTGCTGTTGTTAGGTGCCTTTAAGTCAGGTCCAACTACTACGATCCTGTGCACAACCGAACTAAACATTTCCCGCTCATGCGGCAGGCTAACAATCATTGCTACACTTCAGCCACTGTGCCAATTCATAACATTGGGGGTCTTCCTCTTCGCCGCTGAACCCCTATTTCACCTAGCATCATGTTCTTCTTTTCCAGGGACTGGCCCTTCCTGATAATATGTCCAAAATATGAGAGATGAATTCTGGCTGTACTTCTTCCAACACAGATACATTTGTTCTTCTGGCAGTCCATGGTATTTTAATATTATTCTCCAACATGATAACTCAAATGCATCAAATCCTGTAAATCTGTACAAGAGCAGGGAACCTCATCCGTCTCCCAGGGAGAGGCTAGTAGATTCAAACTGCAGACCTTGTGGTTAGTATCACAACATGTAACCAACTATGCTACTATGGCTCCTTAAGGAAACTTGGAGGGACTGTCTAATCAGCAACAGATTTGGTTTTAGGTTTTAAACAGGGCATTATCATCTCTTGTGAACAAACTGTTCAAAAGAGACAGTCGTTTTCAACAACTCTGTAAGCTGTAAGCCTTACCAGGTAGTCTTCTGCATGGCAGAATTTGACTTCTGTTAGCAGGCACTTATACCTCTTACATTAAGCATGATTCTTCAATCTAGACTGTACCTCTGACAGCTGACATTTCGATCTCTCATTTCCCTTAATCTTTTGTCTTAATTCTAACTTGTTTCAGAAATTGGATAAGAAATAAAAATATTTATTAGAAATCTTTAAGGATCCCAGGAATCCTGGTGTGATGCTGTGGGTTACTGCAATGGACTGCAAAGTTTGTCTGAACTGCAAGCTTAGCGGTTCAAGCTCACCAGCCACTCTGTGGAAATGCTATACAGGGTCGCTATGGGTCAGAAACAACTCAATGACACTTAACAACAACAGACAAGGATCCCTAAGATGGATCCCATGAGAGTTTGTGTAGATTCCTAGGTTTTTAAGATCATTTAGATAAAATGAACCCAAATTATCTTGCTAACAACCATATATTAGATAAAACTGTTGTTTTTGTAAACAACATCGAATAATTTATAAGTGATGAAACAATCAATTTGTTACAAACCTGTTTGGTCCTGAAAGCTAGGTAATTTTGTGTTTATGGGTTTTTTGATACAACTTATAATCACAAACATTAAAATACACTCCTGGAGGAAGATGGGAATCCCAGACACTAAGAACCTGGGAATGAAGTGTTTATGAACACACAGAATACATTATATATTCAATGCATCTGTCAAAATACTGAATTCATGTTGAAAAGAGCTAGTCAACCTGAATTGATTTGTTTCACCTTGAACTCTCAGTTAAGTGGAATTGTGTATTAATTTAAAATATTATAGAGAAAACTTTGGAACTTTCTGCAAGATGGCAGACTACGCAGGTGCATTACACAAACCATCTACAACTAAGATGTTGTTGTTGTTGTTAAGTGCCGTCGAGTTGGTTCAGATACCAGAGACCAAATGAAACAGACACAGATGAAAAATCGGGAACCCAGAACTTCAGAGTAAAGATTAGAGCAGTGCATTGCATGCTTGCTGGGAAGAGAAGCTAACCAGGGTGTGAGAGAGGGAGGGAGGCTGCCTGCTGAAAGACTGACTAGATGTGAAGAGACCATCTTGTGAGCAACTTTGACAACATAAGGTGGCCTGGTAGAGCAGATTCACATAGGAGACAGGGAAGGTGTGATTCTTTCTTTTGTCCCATGCTCCCCTGGTGACCAGAGGGGTGGCTAGTTCCCCCACTCATCCATCCCCAACAAAGACTACTCTGTGGGAGTTCAGAGCCACTTGGTTGGGAGCCAAGCCAGTGTGAGGTGAGGGGTCTGCATGCAGCTTTGGTGCTCAGCTTTGGTGTGTGGATTCAGGCAGGCTCAGCTTCAGACCTACAGAACCTGCAAAGTCACCAGTCTGGCATTTAACCAGCCACCCTGTCCCCAGCTGTCCTGAGGTCCTAACAGACACTGAAACCAGGTGGAACACAGGTAACACTGTGGCCAATAGGAATTCCCTCTAGGGCCCAGACCTCTGTAGTTACATTCCACCCACACCCACCTCCTGAACACCTGAGCTTGCAGGAGTGCCCCAGAATTTTTCTTCTCCAGGTGCAAAAGCTATACTGTTTTTATGGTTTATTTTTAGTTTTTTTTTTTGTTGGTTTGTTTCCTAGTTTTCATTTGTTTATTCTTTCTACTCCTTCTATTTCCCTTTCCATTTTGTGAATTTTATCTTTCCTATCTTCGCTTTTGTTTTTCCTTTCCTTCTGTTTCTTATTTCTCCTCTCTTTTTCCCCCCTTTTGATTTTTTTTTCCTTTACATTAATTTTTTTCCTTTCATCTTCCCTATCCCTGGTTTTTCTATTTTTTTAAAAAAATTATTTCTTTTGATTTCCTCTAATATTTTTATCTTCTACAACTCCATTTTCTTGTCCCTCTTTTCTGTTTTTAGGTATTCTTAGATTTTATTTATTTATTCCTCTATCTCTCGCTGTCTCTTATTTTGCTTTTCTTCAACTCCATTTTCCTGCCCCTATTTTCTCTTTTTAGGTATTCTTATATGTTAATTATTTATTCCTTTCTCTATCTCTCTCTCTATCTTATTTTGCTTTTGTACAACTCCATTTTCCTATCTCTCTTTTGTCTTTACACTTACCATATTTTTTTTTTTGGGGGGGAGGTGTCTTTGCTGCTTGTTTTAATGTATTCTTTCTCTTTTTTAATTTCGCTTTTCATTGTTGGTTCCTTTCTTGTTTATTCTGTTTTGTTCTCTTGTGTGTGTGTGTGTGTGTGAGAGAGAGAGAGAAACAGAGACATAGAGAGAGAGCAATTTTCTCTTTCATACCCTTCAGAAGACAGCCACTATGCTCATATAGCCCAGTCACAACTGTAGCTTCTGTATCTCACCCACTGGGCAAGAGCCAATACCAGTTCCTATACCTCCAGATCAATGACAGAGAGCAGCCAGCACCAGACAATCTACGGTGCAAGGACGACGGTCACTGAAAATGGCATACGTGACTCCGTTCTCTAACTATACCAACAGGAGACAATTGGTGAGAATATAAGAACAAGCAATCAATTAAATACAAATATGACAACCCCACAATGCCCGGAGAAAACAGATGATTTTAGCTTACATGAAGAAACAAGAGAGAATGACTCAAACAAATTACCGAGATATAGAGCCAGAAAACATTTCTGAGGAAGAAAAGGTAATAGAACTAACTGAAAATCAATTCAAAAGAATGATATTTAGGTACCTTCAAAGGGATGATAAAAAGATTGAGGAAAGCAAGGAGAACGCAGAAGAAACTTTAGCATTCAGGAAAACACT
>NW_006408547.1:15981387-16005913 GCF_000296735.1 Chrysochloris asiatica | reverse complement strand
AAAACAAACCTGCAAGATAAAACTAGGGAATCAGAAATAATCAACTTATAATTAATTAAACTGCAAAGCATAAAGGGAGAATAGAGTAGATACAGTACTTCCAAGTGACAGGAAGTCAAGTAGATTTCAAGATAAAACAGACTGTTTTAAATAAGGGGACAAATAATAAATTACAGGGTAACCTCAAAGAAAATTAATACACCTGCATATCAAAATACAAAAGAGGAAAGCCAGAAAGCTTTAGTAAACATTAACATAATTGAAATGACAATGAAAAGAAAACCCACAAACAAAATGAGCTCACACAGAAAATTACGTGGAACAAAGAAACCAGCTGTGCCAATTAAAAACAAAAAACTGCAGAATAATGACAGTATGTAAATGAATTAAATGTACCAGTCAAAAGAGGGAGCAGAATAGGTAAGAAGCTGAATCCTTCAACATGCTATCTACAAGAGACAGACCCAGAAGATGGAAAGAGCTTAAATTAATGTAATGAAGCAAAGTATACGACTGGCAGAATGTAAAGTTGATGATCTGCTCTGGAAACTTATACTCAATTTATAATAAAAAGTGAAAAAATATATGGGCTGGTGAGCTTTAACAATTATATGAGGTTGTTAGGAAGTTATTATGTATTTTAATTTCCTTTATCAAATTGTTTTAAATGAAAACGTGCCGCTCTTCATTTTCAATAGATCCATTTTCTTATGCCCATTTCAGCTAATCTAACAGAAGACATGATTCGTCCAGCCAAATTCCATCAGCAAGTTACTTTGTTGGCCCTTCATGGATTGCAATATTAATACAGCAATAATTTCTGTTCATGAAACTAAGAAAAATTACTGGACAGAAGGAATACCCACAGTTACTGTACCAAAAAGAAATAGTCGATGTTCAATCATTTCAAGCGGTAGCATATGATCAAGAGCCCAATACACTAAAAGGAGAATTCTAAGATGCACTGATGGCACATACTGAAGGCTGTGATCTTTGATCTTCATCAGTAAATGTTTTAACTCCTCTTCACTTTCAGCAAGCAAAGTTGTATTATCTGCATATCACAGGTTGTTAACGAATCTTCCTTTAATCCCGATGCCATGTTTTTCTTCATAGAACCCAGCTTCTCGGATTATTTGCTCAGCATACAGGTTGAATATGTATGGTGAAAGAATACAACCCTGTTGTCATACACCTTTCTTATTTTTAAACGATCCAGTGTTCCCATGTTCTATTTGAACAACAGCCTCTTGATCCATGTACAGATTCCTCATGAGCAGAATTAAGTGTTCCAGAATACTCATACTTCGCAATATTGTCCATAGCTTGTCATAATCCACACACTCAAAAGCCTTTGTGTCATCAATAAAGCAAAGGTAAACATCTTTCTGATATTCTGTGCTTTCAGCCAAGATCCATCGGACATCAGCAATGATATCTCTCATTCTACGGCCTCTTCTGAATCCGGCTTGAGCCTCTGGAAGTTCAAACGACGTATTGCATTAGGCAAATCTGCTACCGAAGAACTTTTTAAACTGCTGAAAAGCAAAGATGTCAATTTGAGGGCTAAGGTGCACCTGATACAAGCCATGGTATTGTCAATAACCTCATATGCATGTGAAAGCTGAACAGTTAATAAGGAAGACCATAGAAGAATTGATGCTTTTGAGTTATAGTGTTGGAGGAGAATATTGAAAATATCATGGATAGCCAAAAGAACAAATAGATCCATTTTGGAAGAAGTGCAGCCAGAGTGCTCCTTGGAGACCAGAATGGCCAAACTTCGTCTCTCATACTTCAGACATATTTTCAGGAGGGACCAATCGCTGGAGAAGGATATCATGTTTGGTAAGGTGGAGGGTCAGAGAAAAAGATGAAGACCTCCAATGAGATGGATTGGCCAAGTTACAGCATCAATGTGCTCAAGCGTGGCAACAGTAGTGAGGTTGGCCCAGGATAGGGGAGTGTTTTGTTTTGTTGTGCATAGGGTCGCTATGAGTCAGTACCAGCTCGATGGTACCTAAAGACTTTGAAAGTATTTGCTAAAGACTTTGAAAGTACCATCTCATTTAATCTTTGCAACATTATTAGAGATTGTGTTATTTTTATTGTCATTCTTCCTTTATAATTAAGGAAACTGAGTTTTCAAGGATGGCTTAAACACTGTACTTAAACACAGCGGTAAGTTTTGGTCTGACATTGGTCCAGCTCCAAAAGAGTTGTTCCTTACTTTCTATCACTCTGCTTTGCTACCTCTTTATGTTTAAGATCACTGATAACATAATGGGTTAAATGTTAGGCTGCTATCCCAGTTTGATGCTATCGCAGTTTGATGGTTCAAACTCAACAGCCAATCCACAGAAGAAAGATGAGGCTGTTTGCCCCTATGAAGAGTTACAGTCTTGGAAACCCCAAGGAGCTGTTATACTTGGTCCTACAAGGTCACTATGAGTTAAAGGAGACTCAGTGGCAGTGGCTAGGCATGTCTGATTTTGTCCTTAGTGTCCACAAGCAATGTCAGGACAGCACTGTGTCATCAATTGGGAGAGGAGATCCCTGTAGATTGGTTTAAAATTAACAAAGGTGTGTGACAAGGTTGTATTCTTTCATCATAATTATTCAACCTGTCTGCTGAGCAAATCATCCAAGAAGCTGGGTTCTATGAAGAAAAACATGGCATCAGGATTGGCAGAAGACTTATTAACAACCTGCCATATACAGATGATACAACCTTTCTTGCGGAAAGTGAAGAGGACTTAAAATACTTACTGATGAAGATCAAAGACCACAGCTTTTGGTATGGAATGCAACTCAATGTAAAGAAAACAAACATCCTCACCACTGGACCAATAAACAACATTCTAATCAACGGAGAAAAGACTGAAGTTGTCAAGGACTTCATTCTTCTTGGATCAGTGCCTAATAAGTAGTGATAAATATTAAAGTAAAATCAAATCAATGCTTTGCTAATTATTCACTATATAAACATCTGTATGATGAGAACTGTTACCTAAAATGGTGATTCTGTGGAACTGGATGATGAATTTAGAGACTGGCTCAAAGTGGGTACAGGGTGATGAGAGTCAAAAATGATGATCCCCATGTTGCTGCGGCTACTGGTAACTTCCCGAGTCCCACAGACATTCAGATTCTCTCAAATGTTTGTAAAAAACAGTAGTAAGAGTGAATAAATAATGACAATGATGGATGCTAACTAATATGGGGGATATTCTGGTTGGAAAACGTCTTACTTTTTCATTGCTGCTATCAGAGAAATTTCACAATATTTTTATGGATGGTTTTAAAGAACAGAATTGTATTTGCTCACAGTTTAGGAGGTGGGAAGTCTGAATTCAGGGCCACGGCTCGAGAAGGTACTTTCATCAGTCTGCTTTCAGGGAAAACACTGGAGTCAGCTCCAGGGACACCAGTGTTCCTCAGTTCCTTGACAAGTATCACGTGACTTTTATAACTTCCCATTTGTGCTTTCCTGTTTGCGTCTCTGCTGCCCTTTTTTGAAATTTATCTTAAAGGTGATTAGGCTTAAATCACATATTAGACTATCCTCAAGAATGTAACAATAAAAACAACAACAACAACAACAACAACAATTAAACCCTGTTCCCAAATAGGATGAAGTCTTAGGGTCAAGACTCCAACACATATTCTGGAGACAGAATTCAGTCCATAATTTAAACCAAAACTCAGTGGTCCAGTTGCTTCCAACTTACAACAACCCTGTAGACAGAGTAGAACTGTCTTATTGGGTTTCCAGGATTGTAAATCTTTATGGTAGCTGATTGCTATATCCTTCTCCCTCAGAGTGGCCAGTGGGTTCAAACCTGGCAGTCAAGTGCTTTAACACCTCTGTTGTTGAGTGATTTCTAGCAGGTTGTGACTCATAGTGACCCTATATAGGGTTTCTGAGGCTTTCTATATCTTTGTAGGGACAGAAAGCCTCACTTTTCTCCCATGGAGCAGCTGACAGGCTCAAACTAGGACCTCGTGGTTCACAGTCCAGTGCTTATTATAGGGCTCCCTAAATTCATAACAGTTGTTGTTGTTGTTGTTGTTATGTGCCGTGGAGTCGGAACCGACTCATAGCGACCCTGTACAGGGTTTCCGAGGGTGTAAATCTTTATGGGAGTAGAAAGCCTCATCTTTCTCCCGCGGAGCAGCTGGTAGTTTCGAACTGCTGACCTTGCGGTTCACAGCCCAAGTCGTAACCACTACGCTACCAGATAATTAGGATAATTAGGGTTTGAACCAAATTATGAAAGCAAACATGAAAATCACCTCTTCATACCTGTCCCCTTTTCTACAAGTTTTTTTTTTTTTTTTTTTGGGGCGGGCGATTTGGAGGGGGCTGTAACAGAAAGGCTTAGTGTCCCTGAACCCAAAACACGCATCACTGCCTGTTTATGTGCATCAAGTCTTATTTCCACACCACCACACTCATTCTTTTATACCTGGGCATGGCTGCTCTCTATGTCAAGGGCAGAGCTGAGTGTCTTGTAGCATCTACAAAGCCTAATTTACTCATGGCCTAATTTTCACAGAAAAAGTCTGGAGACCCTTAGGCTAGATTATGAGGGTTTCCCTTTTCTATTTTATGTTTTCACTGAAACATTTCCTTCAAAACCTCATTAAATCTTTAAAAATAATCATCCAAACCAGTAGGATAGTGTTAGTGGCACGGATATGGTTAGATTTGGCCAAATAATCTTGAATATAATCGTCCTTTTGCCAGTGAAAACTTTCAGGATATTTAAGAGGTTTAAACCTGATTAACTCACCTTTTTATTACAGGTGTTTTGACAGTAACAGCATGGCTTCTACCAAGACTCTGAGAAGATTGCAAATGGAATCTGGGTCTCTGGTGATGATCATGGCTTCATTGGGTAGCTACTGCCCATTAGTTTTAATCCAATAAATTGAAGTGTGCCTTCTTTCATCCCTCTCCCCACACCCAATTTAATATCATGGCTGTGTTCTTTCATGGCTTGACCTTTCAGCAACAACTCTGCCATTTAAGCAAGCTAAAGGATTCAGCCTATTTCTAATAGGGATTTGATCCAGCAACAATCTAAAAACACAGATCATAATTCCACACCATGCCAAGCATAACATCAAACACTGCAGTGCTGTTACTAGACAAGCCCTTCTGTCTATTCCAAAAAAGCTTGCCTCATTAAATAGTGAGCCTCTCCATTTAGTTATGCTATGATAATTCTTCCTGCCACCCATAAATATGCCTTTAAATGAGTGATGAGCATGGCATGGATCACAGAAGCTTGCCACCCAACATCTAGAATTAGACTTCAAAAGAATCCCATCCTAAATATAGAAGAGATGAAAATTGATAGGATTAGCATTTTGTGACGAAAGATAAACATATGCTTAAAAGAGGATACACTCCTGGATTACCATTGAAAAAGTATATAAATGATAATGTCACAAACACAAAAAATTAGATAAATCTTTGGAAAAAAGATGTCATGATAGGACAGAGGATAGGTCATTGTTGGTGGCGATATAAAGTGCCTTCATATCTACTCCTACTCTCAGTGAGCCTGTATAGAGTTTCTGAAGAACAACTGGCGGTTTGAAACACAGACCTTGCAGTTAGCAGTCCAGTGCTTATCTTACAGTGCCACACCAGGACTTAGGGGTCTTTTTAAAATCACTGTCTCCTATTATCTTCTTCAATTTAGAAATGAGAAATCAAGAAATAGTGCTAATTATACAACACTTAGAAATGGTATACACTTACTGGGGAGAGATGGAAATAATAGTGATTCATTAGTATATATTAGCATGGATTTTTTATTGTTGCTAATTTCTTGTGACATTTATAGGAAAGAATGTGGTAGCTTCTTTTTAAAGTAGGCTAGCATCAATTCTTTCCTTTGCATAGGTGAGATGAGGGTAATTGTTCCTCTCCCTTATATCTGGACTAGATCTGGGACCACTTTCACCAACATAATACAACAGACCTGATGCTGCCCCAGCTCCTGGACTAGGTTTTAACAGGACTGACGGCTTTCTCTCCAGACTCTTAGAATCTGAATATACAAAGCATGAAGGTAGTTCTTCGGTAATAGAAAGTCATGCTGGGTACCAGACATAAGAGTGAAGAAGACATCATGGATAGCCAGCCCAGAAGGACATCAAGTAACTGCAAGCTCAGCTACAACCAAGTGAAGAAGTGCTCCACTCTGATTAGCCAACCCACAGGTGATCGTGAAGGGGTTTTATTGTCAACTTGGTTGGGCCAGGCGTCTCAGTAGTTTCACAACTGAAACCTAGTAATCCCCTTCATGAAATCTGCTATGAGCAAGCAATCAATTGAGAGCAAGTTTCCTTGGGGGTGTGACCTACTTCCAGTCTATTGAATACTCAAGCAAGAGCTTGCTTGCTTTCTGCTGGATCTAGATTCAAATTATGGTTCATCATCTGCGGTTCTTTGGATGTGAGTCAGTGGCCTACTCTATTGTCTGCTGGTCCTGGAGGCATCTGCAGCATGACATCTGACCTGCCGGACCTGTCTCCTGCCATCAGACCTGTTGATCTCCTTTATCAGTCCTGCAGCTATGAGAGTCAGAAACCTGACATCTGACCAGCGGGCAGGGGACTCACCCTCCTTGACATAAACCTCTGTTGTGTGTGTGTGTGTGTTTTTAATACATATATACCTTTCACACCCTAAGACACCATAGAATGGTGAGAAATCATAATACCTTTCTATTTTAAGTCACTGAATTTTGGATGTTCTCATACACAGCAACAGATCACAGAACCAAAAGATTACACATCCCCACTATTAGCTATATGTTTTACAGCACTCTTTATGAAGGAGAGTATTTCCCTCCCCCACTGATGTTTGCTTGGCCATGTGACTGACTTTAACCAATGCAATATAAGGGAGTGGCATTTGACACATCTCAGTTGAATCTCTAATAGTCATAGAATGGTTTGATCATTTCTCCTTTTTCTCTGACACAGAAAGAACATGTCCTAGCCTGGGCTGTTTTCCTTAAGCCTGATTCTAGGATGAAAAAGTTACCTAGCTAAAAGCTACTGCTAATATACCATCAAGTATTATGTGAGAGAATGGTTATTGCAAATCACTGATATTTTGGGTTGTTGTTCTACAGAAGAAGAAAATGACTTTTACAATGCCATCAGAAAACACACAAACAACTTAAAAACAGAAGACTCAGATCAACGTTAAAAAAAGTTGGTGAGATGGAAGAAGATATCAGAATATTCAGTTCAATTTCACAGAGTTCTGTTTAAGAAGCATGGTGACTTATGGACACTCTGCTAGAGGCCAGGCATGAGGCATGTGACCCTCCCATGAGGGGTTTATAGTCTAGTGCAGGGGTCAGAAGATATTTTCTGTAATGGTTCATAAAGGTAAATGTTTTATGCTTACCAGCCAAATGGCAAAGATTGAAGCTTTTGTAGAGATGCTTGTATAGTCACATAAAATGTAGCTATTTAAAAAGTTTAAAAAGCGTTCCTAGCTCAGTCACAAAAGGCAGATTTTGTCTGTGGACTATAGTTTGCTGACCTATGGTCCAGTGAGTGTGATTGGAACATAAATGGATATTTCATAATCTAATGAGTATATAATAAATGTATTGAGTTATACGTGGGCCTTTTTGAAGTATAGAGCAGAGATAAAAATCAATTTCAATTTTTATGAATATTTCTCAAAGTACAGTCCATAGGAGTGGATCCTGAACATTGATTAAATATTAATTAGGGTGAAAAAAGGTAGATAGAATGATATGATTACATGAACCAAACCAGTTTTTAAACCATAAATGAGGGTAAGTCAAAAAGTGTTACAAGAAAACCACAGATCTTTTGTTAAACAGAAATATCATATTGTGACATTATTGCTTCTCAGGTATTGTCATCTAGGTCTCTAGCTTTGGAAACATGGAAAAGGTGAAGGGTAAAACCAGGACTTGCAGAGTACACTGGGTAAGGCTTCCCAACAAAATTCTCAGAAGACAGTTCTTGCTACCCTAGAAGAATGAACAGATGATTAGCACAATATTTGACAATATTCTCATGCTATTCATCATGTTTCAATATTCAATATTCTTGTGCTAACTGACAATGATTCAGTGATAATGTTTGGAAGTAGCCTGCTTCTCCATCTTCTATGTCTTTCTTAGTCTAGAAGCTCAGCAAAGCCTGTCCACCAGGGTCAAAATACTGGTGGTGTAGCTTCCAGCAACACAACACACAAGCCAGCCCAGTGTGACAAAGTGACAGGCCAGTGCCTCCAAACAGTTCCCATCACCTAAGTTGACCTTAATGCTTTGAATCTAACTAGAGCAGAAGATTCTCTTGGAAGCCAGTGTTTTTGATTGAGCCTAATTTTGCAAGCACCCTAATGAGACTAAAATAAGCGGATTACCGAAAGAACTGGTTGCATACATCTACTGATCACAGACATGTTTCAGCACATTTTATTTAGAATAAATATGTGCATATATGAATTGGAACACTGGAACTCAAGTAGCAATATTTTTTGATTACCCAAGTATGTGAAAGTAATATATATATATATATATATATATATATATATATATATATATATAATTTCCTCAGGGCACAAGTAGTATCAAATGCCATGAGCAGAACATTCAAAATTCCACACATAACTTGTCTAGCTCAGTTGCTCATAGATATCAAACGAACACACATCTGTAAACACAGTTAAGCCAATTATATCTGGATTTTCACATAATAATTCAGTTTTGTTGCCTATTCATAGTTCTCTATATATTAAAATTCAAAAGTCTCTTACCATGGGAGGCAAAGACTTTAAATCTTTAAAATCCTACTTTGAAGTTACTGACACTATACAAAGAAAAAAAAAAATCAACAAGTGTATTTTTTTTTAATCAAAGTAAACCCTCTTAGATATAATGATTCTTCAATTTCCATTATGAAGACTCCAAAAATAGGCAGCTACTAAAGCAAAGATACCATGATGCTAATTTGTAAAGTCATCACAGTTATGTACAAATTTCAAGAAAACTATCCATGATCAACATTTAATGCAATAATGGATTTCAGAAATAATGAAGATTGTTCAAATAGTAGATGTTAGCTGCAAAACTGGACAATCTATTCTTTTTCCCAAGATTTTTGTGATAATCATATTCCTTTCTGTACAGTTGTTAACAAAGGTATTTGTTTTGACAGGTTTTATTCTCGGGAACAGTTAAGGCAAAGTGATATGAATAGAAGATAAATATTTTACATAGGACTGACAAATTCTGTTATGTGATATTTCACAACAGATATTTTTGATTAAATTGCACCTCTAGGCTTTCTTTTTATAATGATGCTTGATTGCCTGGGGATATTTCAAAGTCCTGATGAGCTTTTTGAAAGCTCAAATATTAAATTGTGTTCTTTTAAGATGTAAAAGTTGTCGGTCATATTTGGTTCAAGTTCTACAAAAGTTGATGGTCTTTATGGGTCACTGTTTTTTCTATGATGTTATTCCCAGGCTGGCATCATTTATTGAAGAGCACTAGTAACAAAATATCACTGAAATAAACAATCAGATTGCTGTTGTTTTGCTATTAAGATAGAGAAGATGAGGATAAATAGCATTTCCTCTTAAATAAGAGACTCTTTCAAGAAATGACAAGGTTTACTAAAATGCATAATCTTCCATCCTATCTTTTTAAATAGAAATTAATCATGACTATGGTCCATTGTTAAGCAGAATTTACAAACTGAGTATCATTAATTTCCATTACCATGTTCATTTTAAACACCATGTTCATTACCATGTTTATTTTTATATGCAAGAATACTGGTTGAATAAGTGGTCCCTGCCTAGAAATATATTACAAGATGCATACATATAAAAAATACTGAATTTAAAATAGGTTGTTTGCATATACTGTTTAATAGGTTCTTGTGGGGGTTTTTTTTCTGGTAGATTATACGTCAAACTAGATTGAGTACAATACACAAATGTAAAAATAAATTTTAATCATTAAATATAAATATATATACACGTACATTGTTGTTGTTAAGTGCCTTTGAGTTGGTTCCGACTCATACTGACCCTGGGTAGGGTTTCCGAGGAGTAGCTAGTGAGCTTGAACCACTGACTTTAGGATTAAAACTGACCTTGCGATCTAGTGTATGTCCTAAAACAGTCATACTCCTCTCCAACTTCTCGGGAGATTAAAGCAATTTTGGATAACCATTTGCTGGAGCAGTGGTTAGGAAGATTCGTGCAACAAGCAAGGGGTTGCACTAGAGAACCACTTAAGAATTATTTAATGCAAAGTTTCATGGATTCCATGACACTAGATATTCTAACAAAATAAACAGAAGAGAATCTACTCATTGCCCTATTCATAGTGAAATAAATCCTAATTCACACCTAACATACGAATCTATTAACAGTGCTTATAAAACATCAAGCGCATACAGATCACATGGGAATCTTAACAAATTTGCAGATTAGGATTCAGTAAATCTGGGGTGTGCCCTGAGCTTTTATATGCCCAACAAATCCACCCTAATCTTGAACTGGCAGCATTTTGGTTCGCAACCAATTATGCTAATCATTTGAACCAAATAGGGATTCCAATCATAGGACAAATGTTCTTAATTCTTTTTTTTAACTGAATCACATGTGGAGTTTCAGTCCCATAATTCCTTGGATCATGTTGTGAAGTGCCATCGAGTCAGTTCCAACCCACAGCGACTCTGTATAGAGTTTCCGAGGAGCAGCTGGTGAGCTTGAACCGCCGACCTTACAGTTCAAATGGCTTTGCAGTCTGACACATTAACCCACAGCACCACACCAATACTCCTTGGATGATAGTAACTGTTAATTGTCATTTCAAAGGTCTGGGTTGAAACCTGGGGGTTTATTATTATAAATTTCACATGGGCAGGTTTCAAACTCAGTGCTCTAAAGGTCACTTGTTCTTCAAGGGATGAGAGGACTGATTTTTAATACCTAGACTATAAAGCGTGGAAATATATACCTGTTAGCTGGCCATTTTTCAAACAATATTTACTGATTTTTACCTAGCCCTTTCCGTGTGCCAATGTACAATAAGCCATGATAGGATACTAGAATCCTTGGCCAACATAAGTACAACATCTATTATTGTATTCAGGTTCAATTTAGCCCTAGATAACATCCAACTTTGCAGCTTTCCCTTATAAATAACACACAACGTTTTTCTTCTCTCATTCATAAGCATAGCTTAAATGTTCAGACACACATACCTTATTTTTCTGAAATATATTCAGTAGGTTACACATGTTGTTGTTGTTGTTGGTTGTTATGTGCCGTGGAGTCGGTTCTGACTCATAGCGATACTGTACAGGGTTTCCAAGGCTGTACATCTTTACGGGAGCAGAAAGCCTCATCTTTCTCCCGCAGAACAGCTGGTAGTTTCCAACTGCTGACCTTAAGGTTCACAGCCCGATTCGTAACCACTACGCTACCAGAGCTCCTGTCTCTTAATCATTTATCATGACGTGGATGATTTTGTCTTGTCACTTCTGAAAACATTCCAGTTAGTCCCATCAAATGAATAACATAAGCTGAACTCCTATGATGCCTACATGTCTCTTTATGCATGTGTGAAATTGACCAAATAGTATAGGTAACAAATAAGTGTTTCATTCTTCTCAAAAGCAATTTAAATAGAAACGGACTATAGAGTTCTAGTCATTGTTATACCTTTAGTTCTGAACTAGGTAATTCAAGAAATGACTAGCTTTTCTGATTGTGATTTTGTGTTTGTTTGTTTTATTTAGAAGCTCCTTTTTTTTAAGCATGAATGGCTAGGCAAAGAGAACTGTCCACAAGTGCACAATTAATTTTTTTACCATAAATAATAGCTTTAATTCTTATTAATTTTGCATTGTATCTTAATGGTTTGGGTTCTCATTTATAACCCTGACAAAGTAATTTACAATCTCTGTTCTTCTCAGGAAAATGAGGAAGACTCCCAAAGACATGGATTGCTACAGTAGCACCAACAATGGGCTCAAGTGTAGCAATGTTTGTGAGGATGGTGCAGAAGCAGGTAGTGTTTCTTTGTGTTTTTCATAGCGCCCCTAAGAACTGGAACCGACTCAACAGTACCTAACAACAACAATTAACTGGCCAGCTGATTTAAGGTAGATCTTGAAAGAAAGCAGAGAATACCAGAGAGGTGTTTACTTGTTCTTTCTTGACTATACAAACTCAATGGGTATTCCAAAAACAATTGCCTTCCCAATATACTGACGTATACAAGTGAAGGCCTGTAGTGCTGAATCAGTTTACGGAGACATTTCATTTCAACTTATATCGGTCAATTCCTGGAGCCTTATTCTCGTCATTGCCTTCAGAATTGCATGGAACGGCTTCCTTCAATACCATTGGTTCTTGCTCATCTGGTACATCTTGAAATGCCTGTACTTTTTTACTCTGTATATTCCTTCTACTTTTTTTCTTTTTCTAAAAATTTTTTCCCAGAATCATTCATCATTTTGCATATGTTGTTGTTAGGTGACATCGAGTCGGTACTGATGCATAGCGACCCTATGCACAACAGAACGAAACTCTGTCCAATCCTGGGCCAAACTCACAATTGTTGCCACTCTTGAGCCCACTGATGCTGCCACTTTGCTAATCCATCTTGCTGGGGGTCTTCCTTTTTTTCTCTGACCTTACATGATGTCCTTCTCAAGCCTATAGAATCCTTCAATATTGACAGTTGAGACTTGGAATTTGTCTTCAATTTTAATGCTAAGTGTTCTTGTCTTTTAGGTTTTTAACTCCAGGCCTTTGCACATTTCATTGTAATATAATAATCTGTCTTCTTGAGAGGTCCTTTGAAATGTTCTGTTCAGCTCTTTTACTTCATCATTTCTCCCACCTGCTTAAGCTTAGCTACAAGTTTCAGAGTCACTTCTAACATCCACTCTGGTATTTTCTTTTTTTGCCTGTCTTATTAATGTCTACTCCTTTCTTCATGTCTAATGTTCTTGATGTCATTTCACAACTCCTCTCATCTTCAGTCATTAGTGTCTAATGCATCAAATCTGTTCTTGAGATAGTCTCTAAATTTAGATGAGATGTACTGAAGACCATATGTTGGCTCTTGTGGACTTATTTTAATTTCCTTCAGCTTTAATCTTAACTTGTATATAGCAACTTATGATCTGTCCCACAGTCTGCCCCTGGCCTTGCTTTGAATGATGACATTGAGCTTCTTCATGGTCTCTTCCCACAGATTTAGTCAATTCTGTGTTTCCTATGCATTCCATCTGGGAAGGTCCATGTGTATATAGTCACCACTTATGTTGTTGAAAAAAGATATTTCCCATAAATAAGTCACTGGTCTTACAAAATTCTATTATGCAGTCTCCAGCATCATTTCTGTCACCAACGCCATATTTTCTAACTATAGATCCTTCCTTTTTGTTTCCAACTTTCGCATACTAACCACCAGTAATAATCAATGTATCTTGATTGTACATTTGTTCCATTTCAGACTGAAGAAGTCAGTAGAATTCTTCTATTTCATCATCACTGGCTTTAGGAGTTAGTGCATAAATATCAATAATATTGTTATTAACTTGTCTTTCTTATAGGTGGATGGATATCATCTGATCACAGACAACATTATACTTCAAAATACATCTTGAAATGTTCTTTTTGACATGAATATGACACGATTCCTCTTCAATTTGTCATTTCTGGCATAGTCAACCATATGATGGTCTGACTAATATTTAAAAATGCATCCTTATATTTCAAAATATTATATGATGTTATTCTTCCATTACTTGGTCTTTTGAGAAATATCTATCCATATTACTTTTCAAAACTCATGACTAAGCTTACTTTATATGTTGATATTCTTGTTATGTGTAGTCTAGCCCTGTATAGGCTTTATGAGAGCGACTGGTGGGTTTGAACTGCCAACCTTATAGTTAACAGTCCAGTGATTATCGTACAGCGCCATACGAGGCTCTTACTTAATACAGGGTTAGCAGATCCTTTCTGGTTTTCATTTTGCCCAGCCCTCAGTTTATTTGTTAATTATTAAATACGTTGTTAGGGACCTCGAATTCATTTAGACTCTGAGTGAAAACCTGCCCCAGAGGGTTGTTTAGGAGGTGCTGTTTAGGGAAGTAGACTTTCGGGCTTTTTCTCTTGGAGCCTCTGGGTGCGATGGAACTATTTATTTTTTCGTAGCCCCCAATCACTTAACTGTTGTACCACTAGACATTCTCATTAGTTACACTAAGTGACCTCTTTCAAAGCTCAATATTGTTGTTGTTGTTGTTATTAGGTGCCATCATGTCGGTACCAACTCATAGCAACCTTATGCACAGAAGAACGAAACACTGCCCGATCCTGGCCCAACCTCTCTATTGTTGCCACGATTGAGTCCATAGATGCTGCCACTTGGCCAATCCATCTCGCTTGGGATCTTCCTCTTTTTCTCCGACCCTCCACCTTACCAAACATGATATCCTTCTCCAGTGACTGGTCCCGCCTGACAAATTGTCTGAAGTATGAGAGATGAAGTTTGGCCATCTTGGCCATCAAGGAGCACTCTGGCTGCACTTCTTCCAAAACAGATCTATTGATTCTTTTGGCAGCCCATGGCACTTTTATTTTTCTCCTCCAACACCATAACTCAAAGGCATCAATTCTTCTACGGTCTTCCTTATTCACTGTCCAGCTTTCACATGCATATGAGGTTATTGAAAATACCATGGCTTGGGTCAGGCGCACCTTAGTCCTCAAGCTGACATCTTTGCTCTTCACCAGTTTTGAAGCTCACTAAATGAACTAAAAGTCTACTCTGAACCCAAATCGAATTCTTCCTGTGCTTCTATAACACTTTGTACACACTCAAATGATCAATAACACTGAAAGCTACTCTTTACTTATTTGTTTATTTACCTATTAAACTGTGAACTTCAATGATGTAAAGACTGTATATTGTTGTTGATAAGTGCAGTCGAGTGGATTTTGACTAATAGCAGCTCTGTAGCAGGTTTCTGAGAAGCAGCAGGTGGATTTGAACTGCCAACCTTATGGTTCACACTCCAGTACAGTGCCACATCAGGAGTCCAAAGAGTTTATAGACATAGGAGAATATCTAAAGTTAAAGTTTGGTCTAGAAGAGTCTAGTCAATTAAATAAACAATGAATTAAACTGTTATTTCTGTTGTTGTAAAGTATTATCAAGTTGGTTTCAACTCATAGGACCTTGTGTAGGGTTTCTGAGGTGCAAGTGGTAGGTCTGAACTGTCGACCTTGGGTTCAGCAGTCCAATGTTTATCCTACAGTTCCACACCAGGACTGCAATTAAGCTATTATCCACCAATGTATTTCTTTAAAATGGGTGGATCAGTGATTATCTTAAATTTGCTTATAAGTAGGCTAAGGTTTTTGATAAATGAAAGTATGCATATGTGCAAATATGAAGCCTGAAATGATAATGTTATTTAAGGGTAAGTTTGGGTTCAAAATGAATCCCTGGTGGCACAATGGATAGTTGAAAGGTTGGTGGTTTGAACCTGCCATGCTGAAGAAAGATTTTTACCATAACTATTACAGCTTTGAAAACCTCATGGGGACAGTTTTACTGCATCCTGTACAGGGTCACTATGGGTTAGAAACCAACTCAAAGGCACTTAATAACAATAACTACAACATAGGTTCACTATGAGTTGTCTCTGTTCTACAGGGTCACCATAAACCCACTGCCAGCAAAATAAACTGACTTTGCTGGCCATAGATTTATGGGATTTGGGGTGAAAACGATTCTACAAATGACTGAGATAAAGCTACCCTGGGAAAAAGGCTACTGTGCACACCAAGATGAACCCCACAGGACATTAAATTTCTCCAAGTAATTGGCTCACTATCGTGCGTACTGTGAACAGTTGAGGTGAGTTGATCTAAATCAGGTGTCAATAAACTTTTTTGGGGATGGGCCACATAACAAATACGTTTTGCAGGACTTCCAGGCTTTACATGCCGGTGGTATAAAAGGAGCCACAGAAAGATGTCAGTGAATGATCCTGGCTACACTCCAAAAAGCATTTATTTACAAAGTTAAGTAGCAGGTTGGCTTAGCCCATGAATACAGTTTACTAACCCCTGATAGAAATCATGTTTTGTTCATAGATATAAAGAAAAAAATAATCATATACAAATCTTTCTTTTAGATAATAAATTTTAAGTAAATGTCATAGTGTTAGAAATCTTTAAATCCAAGGAAATCCACAATTTTATGGGAACATGAAAACAGTCTGCAAGATATCACCTTCAGTAAAGTTTAGTAAATTTTATAGAAGCTTCGTTAAAGCAGTTCATTTTTTCCTAGTCATTTATTTACCTGAGATAGAAAAATAAAATAGCAACAAACACCACGCCTTCAAGAGAAAATGGATCTTTTTTGCTAAAATACCACCAGTATACTACACTGAACAGTAGATACAACAAGGGTTTCAAGAGCAGAAGGGCTTACCTTGTCAAGAAATCTGTGAAGGGAAGGCGGACAGGGTACCCATATCGAATGATCTTCACCATCTCTAAGACTCCAATATATTGTAGCTGAGCAGACACATAAAAATTATCAAAAGTATCTGGCAGTCTTGAGTTATTGGGCTTGATGCAATGAATGAAGTGTGGGGTGCACTTCTGAAGTTTTCCAATAATATCCGTTAGAGATTTCTAAGGAGAAAAGAAAAGCCCATGTGATTCTCCAAAGTACACACTAACTGCAAATATCAATCAGTGTCTCAGTAAAAGCCTGTATCTTCAATAGGTGATGTTTCAGTTCTTATAGAAAGGGAGGAAAATGCAGAACAGAACTTAAATATTTACAAAGCCCACAGTTAGTACGACTAATGAACTCCCCAAGACTATTATACACATAATAGCTATGTGCATTTCTGAGAAGCACTTTAGTGACTCAAAAAATGTGAAATCTGATTCTATGTATAAACCTTCACCATTTATATGGTCATAATCCAAGTTTGTGAAATCTAAAAATGTCACGAACCCTGAATTGTGATGCTATGGAGACTGGACCTCCCCATTCCAGTTTCTGAAGAAATGTCGCCGTTCCTTTCCTTTTTATTAACTGCAGGGAAAACAGAAAAAGTGAGCAAGTTTATTTGATCAAATTCCAGTTCTAACCTTTCCATTTCTATAAAGTCACTAATAGGCAAATACGGACTGAAAGTATAGTTTGTTTTTCTTAAATTCGTTTTGTTTGGTTTTAACAAGCTAGTACCAAATGAGTTTCTGTGATAGCATTATAATTTGATGAAATGGTCAACTACATGTAAAAATGCTATTCTTGCCATCCTTTCAAATTACATGTTGTTGTATATATGAAATCTACCAATATCTTGAGCTCATGTTAAGTTGATATTCAACAGACATGTAGCTGCTCATTTGCTTTGTGTGGGCAATTAGTAATATACAGTGAGCTTATTGTACCACATTTATGATCAAATACAGCTTACTCTATAGAAAGAAAATACTGTTTTATGTTATAACGATTTGAGGTTTTCACAATGAGTTTTGCTTAAATTTAAATACAATCTGTAACTGGGTGTCTATACAATTTGATGCATTTTTTACAATTTTTTTCCCTTTATTTTTTAAGTACTAAAAGCGTTTAGCAAATTACCTGTCTATAAAAGACAACAATAGATTGTGGAGGGTTTTTCATTTTTAAATGAAAAAATATACAAATATTTATAGAAATAAAAATAGTAATTGAAATAGAAGTAATGGGCTCTGGTGTGGCATTATAGGATCAACACTTGACTGCTAACCAAAAGGTCAGTGGTTTGAACCCACCAGCTGTTCCCTGGAAACTGACTTGATGGCACTTAGCAAGAACAATGATTAAAATGAGCTCTGGGCACCAATGTCATTCTGCATTTCTCAAAATCACACGGACTTAGACCAATATATCAATCATTCTAAAATAATTTATCTTAAAATGAAAATGTCTTGCTATAAGAAAAAATATCTCATGAAGTATTTTTGTCAATTTGGTGCCATTGTTATTATGACACTAGCTCATTTCCTTCCATTAAGATTAACTGTCAAGCTGAAATGATGAATTGTAACTGACAAGGGAATGTAAAATGAAGAAAGCAGTGTAAGATCAACCTGTTTTCTACCAACAAAATGCCAAGTGTGATGCTCAGTTAAAGAGTGAGTAAAATCCGAATCCTTTCTGGGTCACAAGGGCGAATGCTGAGCAATGAGGGTGGTTTGAAGGGAAAAAATAAGTAAAGCGAGGAATGGAACACTTAAGAAATAATCATAATAAATAAATCCCCATCACTTGAAAGTAGACACTCAATTTCCTTCTCTGGGTGGGGGAACTACTGAATTATCTCCTTTTTGCAGTCCTTCAGGGAAAACACTAATGGCATCCATGCCTCATAATGTTTAATAATTAAGGTTAAAAATTACGGTTTAGAGGTATGTGCTGATTTTCTGCCCTTGCTTGCCAGATGGAAGGAAGAAAAAGGAAGAGCCAGGAGGTATAGTAAACCCTCAGGAATAGAAATCTTCCTTACAAAAGATAATCCTTTGTCTTTTTTAACGTGAAAGGTGCCATTTTGTACATAGCGAAATTGAATTCCTATGACCATCATGTTCCGGCACAACTGCATAAAAGGATCCCTAATTCTTGGATCTATTGATTAATTATACAAACACATTGCTTATATGTTATACACATTTCTGCTACTCTTCAAAAATAGAACATATTTTCATTATGCTTTTATTTTAATTGGTAAGCTAAAATGCATCCCAGCAAGGTACCGCAACTGAATTTCTAAAATGGATTGTCCTGGACCCCTTCCCAATTATATTTCTCATCTTTTATAATTTTTGGCAAAGGCAGCAAAGCAAACTAAGATACAATCAGGCAACGAATTCTTAAGAAACATAAAACACTTCATACATATTCATTACCAATTTGAATTAACTCTTTCCTTAGCATTTAGTTCTATTTTACAAACAGCCAGAAATGTTAGGTTGCATGTACAATCGAATTTGCATTATGACAAATACAGATTAAAACTAAATATACTGTAAAAATAAGCTTAAAATCTGTAAAATGCATAGCAAAAACATTCTAATATCTGAAAAATACACTCTGTGTTTTAGAAAAGAAAACACAAAAAATACAATTTATTGTTTAGAGACCTAAAACCTCTGAAATGATTAATGTCAACAGAATAAGGAAGCTAAGTTAATTCTCTCTACACCTCCTGTCCCAGAAGTTACTTCCCATTCATCAAAGAGACAGTCATATAGATGAAACATAAATAACATGTTGTACAGACAACCAATAAAATGACTACGATTGTATCCGCTATTGAATTTTTCACTGAACTGTACAGTCATAAAGATCTCTCTCTTCTAATGGTTGTACTGCACGTAGACATGTCGTCGTCTTCTTTTTTTTTTTTTTTTTCTACTTTCAAAAAGAATATCAACAGCTTTCATCTAATATTCAAAATGGTGTTTGTTTTCTTTTTTAAAAGAAATAACAATTGTACAAAGTCAATTAAAAATAATAGAACAAGAATCACAAAAACTTTTACCTTACTAAGCTCTAGATAGTTCTTGTTCTCTCCAATAATTGAAGAAGATGTCCTTTTCTTATTTAGTAGGGCAGATTTATATCCTCTGAATTTAAAGGAAGGATAAGAAGATATGAGGGATCCTGTTTGTGACAGCTTCGACTGGAACAAGTGATTGATGACAACATTTTCACTAGCTAGGAAATAAACAAATAAATATTGTAGTGGAATTAAAACGATAATTTATGTGAGCATTAAACTAATTCCTTATCCACATACTTTACCCACGAAACCATTGTGAGTGAAAGACATGAGAGTATGTAGCAATACCAGACTCAGGACTTTATCTTTCCCTAAGTCCCCATGTTATTTCCTCCACTACTGCATTAATTTTGACCTTCACTGCCCTTCATTATCAAAAGTCCTGATCCCATATTTCTCCTCCTCTACCTAAGTGCTTGGCCCTTCACTCTATATCTGTACAGAATCTACTTCTAGCCTAGTTATCAGAATTAAATTTTGCCTGCTCAGATCAAAGAGGCTTTCCTGTACTTGACCAAATCATGAAGACATACGGTTCTGTGAGTATCTCCGAACCGTGGAAAACAATTCGCCAGGAAAATAACTCCCTATGATCTACTCTGGAGTCCTGGTGTGATGCTGTGGGTTAATGTGTTCGACTGCAAGGTTGGTTTGAAATGCAAGATTTAGGCTCACCAGCCGTTCCTTGGAAACCCTACACAGGGTCACTATGAGTTGGAATGAACTCAACTCTAGACGGGCACTTAACAACAACAACAAAAGACCTACCCTGTCTTAGAGTAGTATGTAAATACCCTATCTCATTTGGTTGCTAAGGTTAAAAGAAAGGAAAATAAAGTGACCTTTTCTGATTGAGTTAATATACAAATATAAAATCAAGCTAATATATTTTAGAAAATAGGTTATACAAATTCTAAAGTTCTAAAATCTATTCTTGAGCACTGGAGTACTTGGAGCCCTGAAGCATGGATAAATGGGTTTTTGTTCACAAATGTGAATAGCAAAATGAAAGTAATGTTGCTGTGTGCCATGGAACAGAGATATCAATATAAATTAATGGTTTAAATTATATACAACATATATATTATCTACATCTTTAATTTTCTAGTTATGAAGAAATTTAGAAGCAGTGAAACTCCCATACCCACCAGATCTTAATAACATAGTTAACCCTTAAGGGAACAACATGAATTTGAGCTACAAAGATCAACCACGTAACAAATAAAACACCATGTAATAATGATCATCTCCACATAGAGCAGTTCATCTCTCCAGTAAATTGTCTATTGCAGCAAAAAGAGATCTCTCATGGTTCTTGTGTCTTTTTCATCACACTTACTGAAATACCACAGACCTTGAACACCACCACTGGACCCACAGCAAGTGCCACTAATGATGCTAAAAAGTGTTCCCAAGAAGCAGAGAAAGGCATGACATCACAAGAAAAAGCTCAATTGCTTGGTATGGACCATACACTGAAGTCTGCAGCTGTGGTTGCCTGACATTCCAAGTTAAATGAATTGAACATAAGGATCATTGTTCAAAAGAAATGGAAATTTGTGAAGCTGTCACCCCGAATCCCAAACTCATTGTCATCAAGTAGATTCCAACTCATAGTTATTTTACAGGATACAGTAGAACTGTTTCAAAGGATTTCTGAGACTAAATCTTTACAGCACCTTCATCATTCTCCCTGAGAATGGACAGTGGGTTGGAATCTCTCACTCTGAAGGTAGCAGGCCCAAAGCCTAACCCATTATGCTTAACCTGCACGTTTTGCAAAATATCTTTTTGTTGTTATTGTTAGGTACCATTGAGTCGGTGCCTACTCATAGTGACCATATGCACAGCAGAACAAAACATTGCCTGATCCTGGGCCAACCTCACTCACTACTGTTGCCATGCTTGAGCCCACTGATGCTGCCACTTGGCCAATCCATCTCATTGGGGGACTTCCTCTTTTTCTCTGACCCTCCATCTCACCAAACATGATGTCCTTCTCCAGCAACTGGTCCCTCCTGACAATATGTCGAAAGTATGAAAGACAAAGTTTGACCATGTTGACCTCCAAGGAGCACTCTGGCTGCACTTCTTCCAACACAGATCTCTTGGTTCTATAGGCAGCCCATGGCACTTTCAATATTCTCCTCCAAAACCATAACTCAAAAGCATCAATTCTTCTCCGGTGTTCCTTATTTACTATACCAACTTACACATGCATATGAGGTTATTGAAAATACCATGGCTTGGAAAATGCAGTTTTTATGCATGTGTGGTATATAACATGTATAAGATATATGTTGTTGGTAAGTGCTGTCGATTCAGTTCTGACTTATAGTGACCCTGTGTAGGGTTTTCCAGGACAAGCTGGTGGGTTTGACCTACTGACTTTGTAGTTCAAAATCCAATGCTGATACTGAAGCTCCACACCAGAGTCTAATAACATACATAACATGAGTTCATCGATTGTTTATGGTCTCAGCAAAATGCTACCAGTCAACATTAGGTCTATTAGTAGTTAAGGTTTTGAGGTACTGAAAGTTATTTTTGACTGTGTGGTTTAGGGGATCAATACCCTTAGCTCTCACAGTGTTCAAAAGTCAACTGTATTTCTTAATGCCATTCTCCACTGAAATTATCTGGAGTGCTTGAATACATAGAGAATTCTAGATCCGAGGTAGGGAGATGATCATGGAGTATCTTTTAAAGTCAGCAAATCAGAAAGTGCTTCAAAAAAATCATGAGAACATGTCAAAAAAAAACAAAACCAAAAAACATAGAAAGTAGCTTGAAATGGTTCCTGTTGATGTTGTTAAGTGGCAGCGAGTCAGTTCTGACTTGTAGCAACCCTGTATAGGGTTTCCAAAGAGCAGCTGGTGAATTTGAACCACTGACCTAGAGTTCAAACTGACCTGTGGTCTGATGCATTATTGCTTGGTGCCACACCAGGAGTCGGTTCTAACTGATAGCAAGCCAGTATAGGGTTTCCGAGGTTGTAAATCTTAATGGGAACAGAAAGCCTCATTTTTCTCCTGAGAAACCACTGGTGATTTTGAACTGCTGACAATGAGATTAGCTGCCCGACTCGTAGCCACTACACTACCAGAGATCCTTGAAATGGTTACTATTGGCCAAATATTGGATACTTTTAGCATCATAATAATGATTTTAACTCATCAACTGAAACAAGAATCCATGAGTCTGTGCAATTAAGAAATATTTAGTTAATATGTTGTTGTTATGTGCTGTGCAGTCGATTCCGACTCATAGCGACCCTGTACAGGGTTTCCGAGGCTGTAAATCTTTATGGGAGCAGAAAGCCTCATCTTTCTCCCGTGGAACAGCTGGTAGTTTCGAACTGCTGACTGTGAGATTAGTAGCCTGATTCATAACCACTACACTACCCGAGCTCCCTTTAGTTCATAGAGGAAAAGCTAAAACCCTGATATGCCATCAGAGATTGAATGATGGAGTTAGAAATTCACAATTTTACAACCATAAGAAAACTAATTGATTTAGGCATGTAAACTAGTGGGTGTGAGTTTGATGAGAACAGAATAATCATCTAGTCCCAAAGTCTTTCCTCATAAATAACTTGTTTATCACAAAGGGAAAACAACAACTTCAGATTAGAGAGACGTAGTTCCCTGAACTCCACCTCAGTAAATGACATTTCTTACCGTCATCACATGCTTCTAACATACAGTTCTAGAAGGATCTAGACTCCATGATCTGGGTGTTGCCTCTACAACAATACATAGATTCTAACAATGAAGAAATATCTGATAAGGTCTAACTGAGGGGCAGTGTACAGTCTTTAAACAACTAACCTGTAATTAAAAAAAATATATATAATAAGTATTATAAAAAACAAAGAAACCAAGGTAACTATCTCAGATAAAAGAAAAATGAAGAGAAATGGAAACAAAATGCAATGGGTGATCCCGAATTAGGGGAAAACTGCTACAGTTGTAGTATTTGGTAAAAGCTGATAGGGACTCTGTGGCACTGTAGAATCAGCACCGGACTTTAAACCACAAGGTTGGCTGTTCAAACCCACCAGGTGCCCCTTGGAAATCCCACAGAGGGTCATTGTGAGTCAGAACCAACTCAATGGCACTAAACAACAACTGAATTATATATTAGTAGACTGTGAATTAGATATGAAGATTACTTAATGTTAATTCTAATAATTTACTAAAGTTATGTAAAATGAGCTTTGATCTCTGGACATACAAAAAAAAAAAATTTGGGTGTATAAAAGCATCCAACTTACTCTCAAATTTTTCAGAAAAGCAATGCAAAGTATACACACACAAAGGAAGACAGAGGCAGAAAGGACAGAAAGACGAGGAGGATATGAAATTATTTCAAAATAATCAGTAAAAATTTCACATTAACATAGTCCATTTGGAGTCCTGACGTGGTGCTGTGGTTAATTCGCTGGACTGCAAGTCAATTTGAACCACAAGGCCAGTGATTCAAGCTCACCAGCCACTCCCTGGAAACCCTTTATAGGGTCACTACGAGTCAGAACCAATTTGACAGCACGCAACAATGCGGTCCATTTAAATAAGCAAAATAAAAATGTTCTCATTTTTACTTATAAGTCTATATATAGGTGGATTCCCAGATAAGTAACAGAACATGCTATTCATAAACTTTTAAAAACAAAACAGAAAACTACACCTTAAACAAGTCTACAAACACTAGGCACAGATAGGGACCAAAAGTTTGACTCACGATTAGGTTGCTTAAAGATGAAAGGAACCAATGTCATTAGACTGATTCTAAGAGATGCCATCATGGACTGGTACCCCAATGTTGTTGT
>NW_006408547.1:15964845-15980652 GCF_000296735.1 Chrysochloris asiatica | reverse complement strand
GTATAGGGTCGCTATGAGTCGGAACCGACTCCACGGCATATAACATATACAATGAAATGGCAAGTACACCTCACTGAATTTTATAAACAATGTATACAGTCTTTCTGCTCATAATGCAGAAAATTCCAACTTTGATGCCCCAAATTTATTATCAGGTAGGATGATATGATAAGAGCAGCACAGAAACAAAGGATTCAATAATTATTAACAATATAATTCACAGTAAAGTGAAATTTTGTATTTTCTCTTAATCTGATTTAATAGTCTGGATTTTACTCACCCTGATCAATTCAGAAATCATTGATTTCCCTCCACGGTCAGATTTCTCCACCAACAGGTGCAAAAAACTGACGCTTTCCCCCCACCGCTTCTATTAGATCCAAACCTCTGGAGCTGATCCAGGAAAGCGCCTTCTCTGTTGTGTGTGTGTGTGTGTGTGTGTGTGTGTGTGTGTGTGTGTGTGTGTGTGTACCTCCGCCTGAGGAGCCTCCTGACTCTGCTTCTCCTGTTCCCAAACCGGAAGTCTCCATTCCCAAACCGGAAGTCCCCCACTATCAATTTTTGTAAATAAAGTTTTATTGGATCACAGTCCCATTTATTTGTAAAGTTTATGGTTACTTTTGGAGTCCCTGGGGGGTGCAAATGATTAACATGCTTAACTGCTAACTGAAACTTTGGAGGATTGAGTCACCTAGGAAGAATGGTTTAGCGACCTACTTACACATAAATAAACCAGTGAAAACTATAAAGGTAGACTTTGGAACTCCTGAGCCCATGGGCACTGATGTAGCTACTGGGGGCTAAAAATGAGAGTGACATGTTCCAAACTTGCAGATCGTACCATGTGACCTCGCTTTGACCACTTGATGATAAGAACTCGACTAGAGGAAGATAAAGAAATTTGATACAGAAAGCAAGTATAAATTGCTACAAGTGAATGAACTTGACCTTTACCTATGGATGTAATAGCTCAAACTACCAACTAAGAGAGAAGGAGTCTTCACATCAAGGATCAAGCCTATGCCCTTGGTACACAGGGTTGATAGTGATGGGCAATTTAGACATTGGCTACCTAAAATGGGTGTGCTATAAAGGCACAAAGTGGCTAGCTTGCAAGTTTTCAGGAGGGAGTTTAGTTTCAGAATGTGCCAGGGACGGTAAATCCCCACTAAATGGTTTTCATCTTGTCTAGATGAGAAAGGAGATGGGGATAGAATTCTTTTGATTCAATAGTGAGGAATTGTTATCATGACTAATTGTGATTGTCACAACTGTAAAGGTAGAAGATGGGTAATAAAAGGGAGGAAATAGTTAATCTTACATTCTAGCAACAGAGGACCCTAGGACAACAAAGAGGGAAGAACACAAGGAGAACATGGGACCCTAAGAGAAGCAGCAACACCAGAGATGGAGACAGAGGTGATAGCAAAAAGACATAGAGCAGCTCTTAAGGACTCTACTCTCACGGGAAGAGAAAGGCTGTGTGCTGGTGGCCAGCAGGCTGTCTTGCAAAATTTTCCCTTTGGTTGTTCATATGATTATAATCATTGCAACATGGTTGAGTGCAAAACTGGTATTATGTCATGTACACTATCACTCAATTTACTATCAAAGCTTTTAAAAAACAAAACTCTATGAAGCACAGTTCTCCTCTAACACACATGGAATCTTCACGGCTCAGATGACATGAAGACAACTGGTAACTCCAACAGCTGTTTTCACACTGGTGGTGGTGACACGCCGTGGAGTCATGGAGTCAGTTCCAACTCATAGCGACCCTGCATAGGGTTTCCAAGACTGTAAATGTTTATGGGAGGAGAAAGCCTCTTCTTTCTCCCATGGAACAGCTGGTAGTCTCGAACTGCCGACCTTGAAGTTAGCAGTCTGACTCGTAACCACTACACTACCAGAGTTCCTTGTTTTCACACTACAACAGTTAAACACTGCAACAGTTAAACAGTTGCAGTAGAGACCTAGGGCTGGAAAAACCTAAAATATTCATTCTCAGTTCCTTTACAAAACAATTTGCTATTTCCTCTAATAGAATACAATTATATAAAGACACATTTAAATGTTTTCCCTTTGTTTAGAGGTATACCTATATCCAAAATAATTTAGAATAAAACTGAGTTCAGCTTTTTTCTTAGAACTTGTCAGCAAGCATACACAAAAGAATGACTTTAAAATACAGGGCTTGATCTGATTACATTGTGATCCCCAAAAGGACATGTTGAATTCCTAATGCTCGGCACCTGTGAATGTGGTCTTCTTTGGAAAAACAAACTCTAAAGATGTTAGCAGTTTGGTTAACATGAGATCGTATTGGAACAGAATGGGTCCTATCCTTAGATAACCCGCATGCTTATAAAAGAGGAAAGGATACAGAGATGGCGTAGTGGAAGAATGTCATGTAATGCTCCTGATGTAAGCCAAGAAACACCTGAAATTACTACAAACTAGGAGAAAACTATGCAATGCAGTCTCCCTCAAAGTCTCAGAAAGAATGAATACAAATGAATACAAATCAGACTGGCAGCCTCCAGGAATGTGAGAAGGATTTAAAAAAAAAAAAAGTTCTGTTCTTATCAACTACCCATTTTATTGTAGCTTGTTGACAGGTGACCAAGGAAGCCAATAATGACCTGTATTAAACTCACCAGTCACTCCATGGAAACCCTATCCTGGGTTGCTATGAGTTTGAACAGACTCGATGACACTTGAGCAACAACAAAGATAACCAGACTTGAACTATTATTATTGTTGTTAAGTGCCATGGAGTCAGTTCCCACTGAGTTGAGTATTTACTGATAGTGACCCTGAGTTGAACTATTACTAATCATCATAGTCTCACTTTCTCTATGCATATGTAAACATATATGTTCTATCACCAGTAATGATCAATACATGTTAATTGCATGCTTGATCAATGTCAGACTGAAGAGGTTCTTAGAATTCTTCTATTTCATCATCACTGGCTTTAGTAGTTGGTGTGTAAATTCTAATAACAGTTGTATTAACTGGTCTTCCTTATAGGCTTATGGCTATTATCCTAACACAGACATCGTTGTACTTCAAGATAGATTTTGAAATGTTGTTTTTGAAGATTAATGTAAATCCATTCCTCATTAATTTATCATTGCCGGCATAGTAAACCATGTGATTTTCAGATTCAAAATGGCCAATATCAGTCCATAAATGCCTAGGCTATTGATGCTTATGCATTCCATTTATTTTTGATAACTTCCAATTTTCCTAGAATCATACTTCATAATTCTATGGTAAAGTTTTAAATAGATGTTTGCAGCTATTTCTCCACATTTTGAATTTTGCCTCATCAGCAAATAAAGGTCCTGAAAGCTGGTACGCAGAGCACCATTCAGGTCATAACAGTCAACTCTATCTGAGTTCCTTCCAACCTGAGATGTTATCTTCCAACACTATATCTGACAATATTCTGTGCTCTTCATCATGTCTCAATATTCAATATGGAATGCAAAGGTTGAAAACAAAGAGGCAGGGTTCTTGTTTTAAAATATTGCCTTCAAGATAGAAATGGCGCTAGAGATGGCAGGATAGAATTTTGCAAGGCCAGTGACTTCTTCATTGCAAATATCTTTTTTTTAACACCATAAAAGATGACTACACACTGACTTCACCAGATGAAATACACAGAAATCTAACAGACTACATCTATGGGAAGAGATTGTCGGAAAGTGCCATATTATCAGCCCAAACAAGCTCAGCAGCAGACTGCAAACAGACCATCAATTGTTCATATGCAAATACAGGCTGAAGCTGAAGAAAATTAAAACAAGTCGATGAGAGCCAAATTATGACCTTGAACATATCCAACCTGAATTTAGAGGTCATCTGAAGGACAAATTTGATGAATTAGACACTAATGGCCGAAGACCAGAAGAGTTCTGGGATTACATCCAGTGCATCATATAAGAAGAAAGCAAAAGGTCATTATGAAGACAAGAAAGAAGTAAAAAACAAAAACGGATGCCAGACACTCTAAACCTTGCTCTCCAGCGTAGAGATGATAAAGAAAATACATGAAATGAGGAGGTAAAACACAAAATTTCAAAGACAGCTAGACAAGACAAAGTCAAATATCATAATGGAATGTGCAAAAACCTGGAGTCAGAAGACTAAAAGGGAAGAGCACACTTAACAATTCTTGAGTTGAGGGACTGAAGGAAAAAATTCAAGCTTTGACTTGAATTATTGAAGGATTCTATGGACAAAATATTGAATGATGCAGAAATCCTCAAAAGAAGATGAAAACAATACAGAGAGTCACTGTACCAAAAAGAAATGTTTGGTGGTCCACCATTTCAAGAGGTAGCATATGATCAAGATTCGACGACACTAAAGGCAGATGTCCAAGGTACACTGAAGGCATAGGCAAAGAACAAGGATCTGGCAATTGATGGAACACAAACTGAGGGCTACTCCTCAATAAATACCATCCCCATCATATTGCCTTCTGGCCCTTTCTTTATAGATTCAGGTCCATTTTTCTCACAAGATCTCCTACCCCCATCTGGACATACATTCTAATTTTCCAAATGTACATATTTTTGAGATCCATATTATCCTTTGAAACTTTTTCAGACTCTTAGAATGATGTTGCTTATATGAAGAAATAGGCTTTAAGCATGCCTAACAGTTTGTCAAGGAAATAGTGCTATTTTTTGTCCTTAACAATTTTTTGGGCCATTTAGTATAAGTTTTAATATATCACTTGGAGTGCTCAGCTAAATCATCTGGTTTGCAGGTTATATTTAACCAAGAGGTAGATAGATACCCACTCTTGAGGTGCTCACAAGGGAGTTACTGTGTTGTTTGTTGTTGTTGTTGTTAGGTGCCATTGAGTCAGTATCGACCCATAGCGACCTTATGCATAGCAGAACAAAACATGGCCGGATCCTGGGCCAACCTCACTATTGTTGCCATGTTGAGTCCATCGATGCTGACACTTGGTCAATCCATCACATTACCAAACATGATAACCTTCTCCAGCAATTGGTCCCTCCTGACAATATGTGCAAAATATGAGAGATGAAGTTTGGCTATCTTGGCCTCCAAGGAGCTCTTTGGCTGCACTTCTTCCAACACAGATCTGTTGGTTCTTTTGGCAGCCCATGGCACTTTCAATATTCTCCTCTAACACCATAACTCAAAGGCATCAAATCTTCTACGATCTTCTTTATTGACTGTCCAGTTTTCACATGCATATGAGATTATTGAAAATATCTTGGTTTGGGTCAGGTGCACCTTAGTCCTCAAGCTGACATGTTTGCTCTTCAACACTTTAAAAAGGTCTTGTGCAGCAGATTTGCCTAATGCAATACGTCATCTGATCTCTTGACTGCTGCTTGTTATTAAGTGCCATCAAATCTGTTCCAACCCATAGCGACCATGTATAAGGGTTTCCAAGCAGCAGCTGGTGAGCTTGAACTGCCAACCTCACAGTGTAAACAGGCTCTGCGGTCCAGTGCATTAACCTGCAGTGCCATACCAAGACTCCAGGAGTTACTATAGGTGAGCATTTATGTCAATCATCCTCTTTTAACATAAAAAATTGTGTTTCATACTGTCTGTAAAAGCCACAAAAACAGCTGAAAAGTGGGTTTATATTTTTTAAACAATTATTATTTCTTCTAAAGTAAAATGTAAGGAGCTCTGATAGCGTAGTGGTTAAGAATCAGGCTGCACACCGCAAGGTCAGCAATTCAAAACTACCAGCTGCTCCGTGGGAGAAAGATGAGGCTTTTTGCTCCCATAAAGATTTACAGCCTCAGAAACCCTGTTCAGGGCTGCTATGAGTCGGAACCGACTCCATGGCACATAATCACCACCAAAGTAAAATGTATCCTGAATTGCTGCTTTGGTAGACGTAGTTACCACTGTACTGCTCTTGCCTCACTGAATAGTTGCATAGGATTTGTTGCTTTAACAAACAGGAAATTATTTTCTTAGAGGCTAGAAGTGTATGAATTGAGGGCACTGGATGTAGGAGAAGGCTATCTGTCAGTTTTAGAAGGTTCTTGTCCCTTTGGCTTGTTTTCAGGTTTCTTGGAGATCTCCAGGTGCCCTGTTGTTACCAATCTAACTCTGTTCTGCTCACTTGTTTAACCTTTTTTTTTTTTTTTTCTTTCCCTAACATATTACTGGCAAAGTATAGGGTCAATGAAAACGAGGAAGACACTCAATGAGATGGTTTGCCATAGCGGCACAATGGCAGCACCAATAGGCTCAAATGTAGCAACTGTTGTGAGATTGGCGCAGGACTGGGTGATGATTTGGTGTGTTGTGCATTAGGTCCCTATGAGTTGGGACCGACACAACAGCATCTAAGAACAGCAACATATTCTGTCACCGTGAGACATAAATATGAAGAAAACGGCACTGTTTCATTTTTAAAATATTGTTGTTGTTGTTGTTATGTGCCGTGGAGTTGCTTCTGACTCATAGTGACCCTGTACCGGGTTACCAAGGCTGGAAATCGTTACAGGAGTACAACACCTCATCTTTCTCCTGCAGAACAGCTAGTAGTTTCGAACTGCTGGCCTTAAGGTTCGCAGCCCAATTCATAACCACTATGCTACCAGAGCTCTGTTTAAAACATAGTATATATTATATATTCAGGAAATACTGTGGCTTAGTGAATATTACTGTCACTGCATTGTAAACATAAAAATGGTAATAATGGCACATTTTTTAATGGAATGATTGTAAAAGGGAGTTATGTTAATTGTAAATGTAATGTTGTTTAAGATGGGTTTTTAAATTTTATAACCTTGAAATAAAGTAGAAATTGGATAAAACATATTTTGGCTTAAGAAGTGCATTATAAGTGAAAATTAAAGACTTGAAAATGAGAGGGAAGAAAATGCCAATGTTAATCAACAGCATTAACTTTTCCAATTAATTATTTCTATATAATATTATCCTCACTTCATATGTTTATCATTAATTATACTAAGAGAATTCACAGTAAGCACAGTTACTGGGGGCTATCAGAGTGGTCTTCCATAAGTGACAATATACTGTCACTGTGCTGCTGTAATTTAAGGCAAATGTGCTCCTCAAACCAGAAAGAAGTCTGCTACGAATGTCTGATTTCCAGCTCAAAGGCATCTACCGATTTCATGAAAGGCTATCATATGCTCCTTTGTCCAGAAAAGATAAATGACTCTATCTTACTTGGAACAACTTAAAGCACAAAACACGACATGTCTGAAAAGGTTATTCGAAAAATGTGAATCACTGCAGAACCGCTATTAATGAATATATCACTAGAGGAGGTAGAATTGTGTATGGAAATATATATGTTTCAAAAAGTTCATGGAGAAATGGAATTATTCCATGAACATTTTGAAGACTCTCGTTTCTTTCTTTTCTCTCTCTATACATATACATTTTTGTTGTTCTTCTGAAATGCCATCGACTTGGTTTCAATTAATAGCAATTCCTGTGTGTAGGGTTTCCAAGTAGCATTTGATGAGCCTGAGCTGCTGACCTTGAATTTCAAAGTGACCCTGCATATAGATGCATATATATGTTGTTGTTCTTGTTAAGTGCCATCGAGTTGGTTCTGACCCATAGTGACCCTGTATAGGGTTTCCAAGCAGAAGCTGCTGGTGAGCTGTGAACCTTGTGTTTCACAGTCCAGGGAGCTACACCACAACTCTCGCTCTCTCTGTGTGTGTGTATATATATACATATGTGTGTGTGTGTGTGTGCGTGTGTTGCTAGGAGTCCTGGTGTGGTGCTGTGAGTTAATACACTGGCCTGCAAAGTTGGATTGAACTGCAAGATTGGCAGTTCAATCTCGCCAGTTGCTCCTTGGAAACCCTATAAAGGGTCACTATGTGTTGGAAATGACTCTACGACACTAAACAGCAACATGTTGCTAATCCTGGTGTGGTGCTGTGAGATAATGCACTGGACTGCAAGGTTGGCAGTTCAAGCTTACAAGGTTCTCCTTGGAAACTCTACACAGGGTTGCTATGGGTTAGAACCAACTTGACGGCACTTAACAACAACAACCACAACAAGTTCCATAGAGTTCATTCCAACTTATAGTGACCCATCATAAGGTTTCCAAGGAGTGGCTAGTGGGTTTGAACCACCAACCTTGTGTCAAAGCCCAGTTTTTATCCTACAGTGCCACACCAGGAGTCTACATATATATACATATTTACACATACACTGGAACGTTGTGGCTGTAAGTGATAAGGTCTGTGATTTGATCCCTGGGAGAAAGATGAGACTTTCTGCTCTTGTGAAGATTTAAAGCCTCAGAAACCTGATACAGGGTCAGTATGCATCAGAACTTAGCAACAACACATATGTACACGGTGGTGGTGGTGGTGGTGGTTATGTACCGTGGAATTGGTTCTGCTTTCTGAAGCTGTAAATCTTTACGGGACCAGAAAGCCTCATCTTTTTCCAATGGAACAGCTGGCAGTTTCGAACTGCTGTCCCTAAGGTCAGCAGCCCAATTTGTAACCACTAAGCTACCAGATCCCCTTACATATGTACACAATGTATGCAAATATGTATGTCTACCCTCTGGCCCACTGCCATGAAGTCGATTCCAGCTCACAGTGACCTGTAAGACAGAGTTGAACTCTCTTAAGGGTTTTCATGTTTGTAAATCTTTATGGAAGCTGATCGTCTCATCTTTCTCCCAAAGATCAGCTAGTGGGTTCATACTCCCAACCTTCTAGTAAGCAGCCCATTGATTAACCCATCACACCACCAAGGACCTCTTACGTATATACATGTTGTTGATGTTCTTACGTGCCAAAGAGTTGGTTCCAACTCATAGTGACCTTGAATGGAGTTTCTGAGAAGCAGCTGATGAGTTTGAACCAGTGACCATGCAGTTTATACCAACCTTGAGGTTGGTTCAGTATCTTATGCTGCAGCACCACATACTTGCATATATGTTTACGTATCTATCATATACTATAGATCAATGTAATACATTGTGTATACAGTATAGAATTATAAAGGAGCTCTGATAGTGTAGTGGTTACGAATTGGGCTGCGAACCGCAAGGTCAGCAGTTCGAAACTACCAGCTGCTCCACAGGAGAAAGATGAGGCGTTCTGCTCCCATAAAGATTAACAGCCTCGAAAACCCTGTACAGGGTCGCTATGAGTCGGAACCGACTCCACAGCACATAACAACAACAACAACAATATATACATATGTGCAAGGTCAGTGGTTCAAATTCACCAGATGCTCCTCAAAACCCTGTGCCTGACTGGCATGAGTCAGAACCAACTTGATAGCACACAACCACCACCAGGACTGTATATGCTTATATACAAATGTATAAAATCAGAAAATAAAATAATTCATTCTTCTTTTACTTAGTGAGTCTTAGTATTTTATAACAGAAAGATATGTAAGACGTAAATACCCCTCTTAGTTGTTCTCCAGAGTCATCTTAAGTCCGGAAATTTGCCCTGCAGTAACTTAAATAACTTGAGAAGCCAAATTCATCTTCATTAGTCTTCACAGAAAAGCTTTTTCATATTCAAACCACTAAAGTAGTAAAGGTGTTTTACAATTCTATCTGCTAAAAGCTTAGTTAAATTAAGGTTTCTACAGGACTCCAAATTAAATTGTAACCAATGTGTACTGTAGTGAGATACATTTGTTATTATTCTGCACATTAGAGTGTAAAAAATATCTCAATTATCTTGTAGCTGGTAGCATAATTTTATAGGGCAACATTCAACAGAGAAATCAGGAATATGTGGCATTTTTTACCAGAATAAGGAAAAAGAAAAAAACTTACTTTTCATTACAAATAGAAGATTCTGTGAAAGGGAGTCTTTATTTTTTTCAATTGCTCCAACAATTTCATACATTACCTGTAATAAAAGGAAAGAGCATAATTACTAATGATGAAACATGACCATGAAAATAATTTCCTTTAAAGAATACTTTGACTCAACTAAATTTTAAATTATTCATTAAAGAAGTGTCTCCAGGTTCCAGAGTTCATATTATGTGCATGTTCAAAGCTTCTAATCACTGTGTTCTCATTTTGCACATTAAACAAGAGACACCTATTCGGTTTTAATTTGTGGAGCCCTTCTCTGTTCTTGCAGTTTACGTGCAAATGATGATGAATCAAGTTTACACAGCTCCTTTGATTCTTAAGGACTCTGTTGTTGTTGTTGTTGTGAAGTGCCTTCGAGTCGGTCCCGACCCATAGCGACCCTGTACAGGGTTAAGGACTCTAGCCTCTTAAAATTCAGTAGAAAGCCTCCATGACACTTGAAACTGAAGTGTGATTTCAGTTATAGAAGTTCAATTGTCTCTGTATTACAACATTCCTGTTGGATCACCTACAGACTTAGTTTGTCTGATGAATAGACATAGGAAAATATTCAAACAATGAATTCCAGATTTTCCAAAGGGCAATTTTCCTTACCCTGTTTACCTTCTAATACATTTAATATGACTTTATTGTCTGGCATTACTGATAGGTCAGTAAGTGCTTTTAAGACTTGATCTTTGAAAAGAGAAATGGTTTTATTGGCTCCCTCAATCTTAGCTAAATGTGAACTCATAATGTGGTAATGAGAAGCCATATTGGCAGGCTATATATAAATACTCATCATTAAGTTTATCATTTTCAAGAGCTGCTTCATGTAAAACATCTTCCGACCCAACATTCTGGTCTGGAAATGAGCCATAGGCTATCGCTTGCTCTGGGGTGGGTAAGGATTGAACCATGGATGCAGCTGGCTAGTGACACCTCTTCATGCCTCATGGCTGGCATGGGCATAAGAATAAGTAATAATGAGAATACTGTTACTCACACGAGAGCATGGAGGGGATGTGCTCTTTGGTAGCAAGAGAGACACACAGAGAAAGAAGCTATGAGAAGGAGAACATAAGGGTCTGTGAGAAGAACCTAAGGAAAAGGCCAGAGATTTCCTAAAAGAACATGCTTCCAAAATGACATCAGATTCCATTTTCTGGCAATGCCTGTCTTCACCTTAAGGTTTGTTTGTTGTTGTTATTGTTGTAGTTGCTGGGTACTGTCAAGTCAGCTCTCAGAGTTGTTACCAGTTAAATTAAGGAAGTCATACTGGAGAAGAGTCAGGCCCAATGCTAATCCCTTTTGAGTAGTCTTGTAACAGAGGGGCAGGCATAGCCCAGGGTTATGCACAGGAAGAGGAAAGCATGGGAGGATAGATAAGCCAAGGCATGACAAAGATGACCTTGTCATTCACAGATAAAGAAGGAGAGAGACAAAAGAACAAGTCTTCTCAAAACCCACAATTAACAATATCTTGAACTTAAGAAAACTAATTTCTGTTTTTTAAAATCAACCACTTTGCAGTATTTTGTTATGACACCATGAGGAATCTAAGGCAGTGTTATAAGCTACCAAGTTTTCTAATACAAGGGACTTCAAAAAGTCCATGGGAGAATCCCTTTAGCTTTTAACCCCATTTTCCACAAACTTTTTGAAGACTCCTTATATAGAAATTGGATGAAAAGAGAGACTGACTTAAGTGACCATATCAAAACATTAAACACTCAGATACTCCTTTTTCTTCTTGTAAAGCACCACTGAGTCAGTTTCAACTCATAGTGACCCATGAGGGTTTCCGAGGAGTGGCTGGGGAGTTTGACCATACGGTTATCAGTCCAGTGGTTATCCTACTGTGCCACACCAGGACTCCCAGATGTTCCTACATATCCTAAAGTTTTAAGTATAGTTTGCACTAGTCCCAGAACATAGTTTACCAGTATTAAAATATTGTTGTTAAGTGCCTTAGAGTCAGTTCCGACCCATAGCGACCCTGTACAGGGTTTTCGAGGCTGTAAATCTTTACGGGAGCAGAAAGCCTCATCTTTCTCCCGCGGAACAGCTGGTAGTTTCGAACTGCTGACCTTAAGGTTCGCAATCTGATTCATAACCACTATGCTACCAGAGCTTCTTATTAAAATAGAAACTATTTAATATATATTATACATTTTTATAAGAGCTTTAAAAAGTTTGTGGAAAATAGAATGCAAATATAATGGAACTGTTCCACAAACTTTTAGAAATCCCCTTGTACAAATCCAAACCATGACCATCAAGTCAATTCGAACTCACAGAGTAGAGCCATTCCATACGATTTCCAAGAAGATAAATCCTTACGGAAGCCAATTGACACATCTTTTCCTACCTAGCAGCTGATGGGTTTGAATATCTAACCTTTTAGTTCGTAAGTGGGTTATTTCACCACTTTGCCAACTGGGATCCTTATTGCATACAAAATCTCCCTATATAACTTAGGGCAATGGTTCTTCAGTAGTGGTGGTTGAGGAGGTGAGGTGTTTGTTGAGTTCCCCCAGGGGACTTTTGACATTACATAGAGACATTTTTATTTTTCACCACTGGCTAGTCTGCTGCTAAACACCCTACAATGTACAGGACACAGGAAGCAAGAATTATCCAGCAGTAAATGTCGACAGTGCTGATGGTGAGAAAGCCTGAGCTAAAGTCTGGCCGATCAGAGGAACGCTCCCACCACAGAGATCTGACAGATCCTTGGAAGTAAAGGCACAGACATTCTTTTTTTTTCCTCTGTGTTCACTGATCTCTCACTGTCTGTGCACTTCCCCTCTGGTGATTACAGAGTGTGCCTGAGCAGGTGGACACCCCCCTCACCCCCAACTCCTGGAGGGTTATAATATGCATGCGCACGGATTTGCTCAGCAGAATCTAAGTAGGGAAATGGCACGGCTTAAAACCAAATGGCCATCCAAAACAGCTACAGCTGGCCCTGATCAGTTTATCAATAGGAAGAAGGCCTGAATGGGAATTATGGAGTGGGAGAGAAATAGACTGAAAGGAAACAGGATGAAAATTAAATACTGAGTTATGTCATAAGGACCAAAAGTGACATCTTGAAATTTCTCAGGTAGCCTTGAAGGCATGAAGCCAAGAGAAGAATGTTAAAGTCATACTCATATTTTGCTACAGAATTTTTTTCTCTCTTTTCTGCAATTATAGATTATAGTATGCAATCTGTTTTGTTTTGTGTTTTGCTGTCTTGTTTTTTGGTCCCCGCTTTACCTTCAGGGGTCTCTTTCTCTCCCTATGTCACCCAAGAAGAGACAGTAATTGTAATCAGAAAGTCAACCTACAATCACACCCTATAAAATCCAGGCAAGAGCCAATACAAGTTTCCACTTAAACCCAAACGGCCAACACTCATCTGTCAGTTTGTCGTACTGTGGTGGCTTGTGAGTTGCTGTGATTCTGAAAGCTATGTCACCGGTATTTTAAATACCAGCAGGGCAACCCATGGTGGACAGGTTTCAGACGAGTGTCCAGATGAAGGGAGAGTAGGAAGAAAGAGTAACAAACTACTTCCAAATATTTAGTCACTGAAAACCTTATCAATAGCAGAGAAACACTGTCAGATATAGTGCCAGAAAATGAGCCTCTCAGGTTGGAAGGCACTCAAAATGTGACTGGGGAAGAGCTGCCTCCTCAAAGTGGAGTTGACCTTGATGACGTGAATGGAGTAAAGCCCATGGGAGAAAAACCCGCGGGACCTTTATCTGCTGATGGGTCACAACTCAAAATGAAGAGAAACAGCTGTAAACATCCACTGAAAATTGAAACATGGAATGTACGAAGTATGAATCTGGGAAAATTAGAAGTTGTCAAAAATGAAATGTAATGTATAAACATTGATATCTTAGGCATTAGTGAGCTGAAATGAACTGGTATTGGCTATTTTGAATCTGACAACCATATGGTTTACTATGCAGGGAATCACAAACTGAAGAGGAATGATGTTGCATTTGTTGTCAAAAAGAACATATCCAGATCAATCATGAGGTACAGTGCTGTTTGTGATAGGATACTATCCATGTACCTACAGGGAAACCCAGTTAATAACACTATTATTCAAATTTATGCACCAACCACTAAAGCCAGTGAGGATGAAATAGAAAAATTCTACCAACTTCTTCAATCTGAAATCGATCAAATATGCAATCAAGATGTATTGATCATTACTGGTGATTGGAATGCAAATGTTGGGAGTAGGGAAGAGGGATCAGAGCTTAGAAAATATGGCCTTGGTGACAGAAATGATACTGGAGAACAGATGATAGAATTCTGCAAAACCAATGATTTATTCATTTCAAATACCTTCTTCAGACAGCCTAAGAGATGACTGTACACATGGACCTCACCAGATGGAATGCATAGAAATCAAATTAATTATATCTGCGGAAAACGGCGATGGGAAAACTCCATATTATCAGTGAAAACAAGGTCAGGGGCAGACTGTGGAACAGACCATCAATTGGTGTTTTTGTTGAGTTGGTACCGACCCATAGTGACCTCATATACAGCAGAACAAAGCACTGCCCAATCATGGGACAAACTCACTACTGTTGCCACACTTGAGTCCACTGCTGCTGCCACATGGCCAGTCCATCTCATTGGGGGGTCTTCCTCTTCTTCTCTGACCCTCCATCTTACCAAACATGATATCCTTCTCCAGCAACTGGTCTTTCCTGACAATATTTCCAAAGTATGAGATGAAGTTTGGCCATCTTGGCCTCTAAGGAGCATTCTGGCTGCGCTTCTTCCAAAACAGATCTATTGGTTCTTTTGGAAGTCCATGGCACTTTCAATATTCTCTTCCAATATAATGATGCAACCAGAAATGAATCATGGGTGATGTAGCAGGGTTCTTAGTATAGGAATTAGTGCTTAATGTTATTGTTGTTGTTATTAGGTGTCATCGAGTCGATACTAATTCATAGTGACACTATGCCCAACAGAACGAAACATTGTCCAGTGCTGGGGAACCACAAAATTGTTGCCATGCTTGAGACCAGCAATGCTGTCACTGGGCCAAGACATCTCTCTGGGGGTGTATTTCTTTTTCTCTGACCCTCCACCATACCAAACATGAGGTTCTTTTCCTGTGAATTGTCCCTCCTGACAATATGTTCAAAGAATAAAAGATAAATTTTGGCCATCCTGGTCTCCAAGGAGCATTCTGGCTGCACATCTTCTAACACAGATCTTTTTGTTCTTTTGGCTGCCCATGGCACTTTCAATATTCTCCAACACTATAACTCAAAAGCAACAATTCTTCTACAGTCTTCTTTATTCAATGTCCAGCTTTCACAAGCATATGAGGTTATTGAAAACACCATGGCTTGGGTCAGTTGCACCTTAGTCCTCAAGCTGACATCTTTGCTCTTCAACACTTTAAAAAGGTTTTGTGCAAAAAAAAGGTCTTGTGCATCAGATTTGCCTAATGCATTATGTCCTTTGGTTTCTTGACTACTGCTTCCATGAGTGTTGATAGTTGATCCAAGAAGAATGAAGTCCTTGACCATCAATTATGCATATGCAAATTCAAACTGAAGCTGAAGAAAATAAAAAGAAGTCTGTGAGAGCCAAAATATGACCTTGAATATATCCCACCTGTATCTAGAGATCATTTGAAGAACAGATTTGATACATTAAACACTAAAGATCTAAGACCAGAAGAGTTGTGGATGACATCAAGAACATCATACAGGAAGAAAGCAAAAGGTCAATAAGAAGACAAGAAAGAAGGAAAAGGTCAAAATGGATGTCAGAAGAGACTCTGAAACTTTCTCTCCAGCATAGAGATGCTACAGCAAATGGAAGAAATGTGGAGGTCCAAGAGCTGAACAGAATATTTCAAAGATCAGCTTGAGAAGATAAAGCCAAATATTAAAATAAAATGTGCAAAGATCTGGAAT
>NW_006408547.1:15962177-15963740 GCF_000296735.1 Chrysochloris asiatica | reverse complement strand
AAAAGTGCAACAGGAACAATCAAATAAGATAGATACAGCATTGGAAACAATTCAAAACCTACAGAAAGAGGTCCAAACAATCAATAACAAAATATCAGAAATAGTGAACACACTGAAAGGGCAGAGAAGTAGAATAGATGAGATGGAAGACAGAACCAGTGAGCTGGAAGACACGTCTCTCAATGCCACTAATATAGAAGAACAAACACTAAAAAGGATAAAAAATTCTGAAGATGGTCTAAGATTCATGTTGGACAACTTGAAGAGGAATAACTTAAGAGTTATCGGCATTCTAGAACAAGAATAATCCGACAAGTACACAGAGGAAATAGTTGAAGAATTGCTGGAAGAAAATTTCTCGAACATCATGAAAAGTGAAAAGATAAACATTCAAGAAGCTCAACGAACCCCAGGAAGGATAGACCCCAAAAAGAAATCACCAAAACATATCACAGTCAAGCTCTCCAAACTCAAAGATAAGGAAACTCTTCTGAAAGCAGCCAGGGGAAACAGAAGTGTCACATACAAAGGCAAGCAAGTCAGATTAAGCTCAGATCTCTCAGCAGAAACCACGCAAGCAAGCAGGCAATGGAGAGACATTTATAAACCCTAAAGAAAAAAAATGCCAACCAAGAACCCTTTATCCAGCAAAGCTATCAATCAAATATGATGGTGTAATCAAGATAAACAGAAGCTAAGGGATTTTGCCAAAGCTAACCTTGTGCTACAAAACATCCTAAGGAAGTTCTGTGGACTGAGAACCAACAAGAACAGACCACAACCAGAGTCTGACATACGTGGCAGTATCTCCCTGGATTAAGTCAACAGAAGGAAGAGTTGAGAACAGAACAAAATTATAAGAAAAAACTCAGAGAATCTGAGAGATCAGTCCATGATCAAAACAAGTACAATGCAAAAGAAAGTAATCATGTAGGAACAGTGATCCAGATAGTGAGAAGGTCAGGTTCATTACAGGATAAAATAGACTGCAGTAAATGGAGAGAAAAGTTAATGGACTTTAAGGCAACCTCAAAGAAACTTAACACGTCACAACATACTAAGAGAATGAAAATCCAAGAAGAACATGGAAACATTAAAACTATGAGGAAACTCACAAGAAAGAACAGAAAAATCATTTACTCAACAAAAAAAGATACACAGAAGAAGCAGCAACACCACAAAAAAACAAACAAACAAACAAACATAATGGCAGCAATTAATCAATACCTATCAATAATTACACTGAATGTAAATGGATTATATGCACCTGTTAAGAGACGGAGGGTGGCAGAATGGATAAGAAAATAAGACCCTTCAATATGCTGTCTGCAAGAGACACATCTCACACACAGAGACAAAAGCAGATTAAAGTCAGATGGGAAAAAAACATACCAAGCCAATTGCAATAAAAAGCGATCAGGAGGGGCAGTACTAATTGCTGATAAAATAAACTTTAAGGCAAAAACCAGCATAATAGATAAAGATGGACATTATTCCATGATTAAAGGGACAACTGAACAAGATGAAATAATCATAATAAATATCTATGTGCCCAATGAAAGA
>NW_006408547.1:15950129-15951387 GCF_000296735.1 Chrysochloris asiatica | reverse complement strand
TTTTTTAAAAAGCTAAAGTGGATAGAGAGAAACACTTTTAACTCATGGTATATGGAAGGGGTTATTATAATCAATGTAATGAAACAAGTTATATGAATGGTTGAATGTGAAACTGATGATATGCCCTGTAAACTTTCACTCAATCCACAATAAAAACCTTAAAAAAAAAAAGTAAAGATAGACGTTTTATAGCAAGGAGGGGAGTGATTATCTTTTCAGTCTAGGAGCAGAGATCCCTGGGACTATGAATGGAGAAGAGCAGAGAGTGGGACTCTACCCAGAGAAGCAGTGATGCCTGAGATGGAGGCAGAGAAGATGACTTGGAGAGATGGAACAGCTGGGGACTTTAGATCCAGAGCGGGAGAGGGGCTGTGTGCTGACGACCAGGGTGAAGGCTTGTAGTGTATATGCTTTGGTTGGTAGATTATGCATGGAGGGGACTGTAACCATGGCAATGAAACAATATACAATAGAATGAATGTAAAACTAATGTTCTTCCGTGTAAACTATCACATAATTCACAATAAAACATTAAAAAAAAAAAAAGAAAGTGAGGTGGCACAGGAGGCACTGTCTTATCTCTGCCAAGAAATTAGGAAGACAACTATCTGGCCATATTTGTGCCCATTCCAAAGAGAGGTGATCCAACGGAATGCGGAAAATATCAGAGAATCTTTTTGATATCCCATGTGAGTAAAGTTTTGCTAAAGGTAATACAGAAATGGATGCAAGCAAACATTGATAGAGAACTTCCAGAGGTTCAAGCTGGATTCAGAAGAGGCCATGGAACGAGAGATATCAATGACGATGTCCAATGGATCATGGCTGAAAGCAGAGAATACCAGAAAGATGTTTACCTGTGCTTTATTGACTATGCAAATGCTTTCAATTGTGTGGATCATGACAAGCTATGGACAACATTGTGAAGTATGAGTATTCCAGAGCACTTAATTGTGCTCCTGAGGAATCTGTATCTGGACCAAGAATCAGTTGTTCATGGTTTAAAATTAAACAAGGTGTGCGAAAAGGTTTTATTCTTTCACCATACTTATTCAACATGTATGCTGAGCAAATAATCTGAGAAGCTGGGTTCTATGAAGGAAACGTGGCATCAGGATTGGAGGAAGACTCATTAACAACCTGCAATGTGCAGATGACAAAACCTTGCTTGCTGAAAGTGAAGAGGACTTAAAATATTTATTGATGAAGATCAAAGAGCACAGCCTTCAGTATGGTTTACATCTCAATGTAAAGAAAA